>NC_083595.1:16314576-16622076 GCF_027579695.1 Neoarius graeffei
TATTATTCACAAAAGCATTGGGATTGTGATGTAATACTACTAAAGAATCTCTCACACACATGCACACCCACAAATTAAAAAGATATTAATAATTTCACAGGCATGCACATCTGGTCTCCCACAACTGATTCAGTATTCATATTTTAAATGTGTGCACAGAAATAATAAGTAAAATATTAACTATATCAATCATTTCAAAAAAGTCATCATATTACAGTGCAGAACACCTGAATGACATTTACAGCTATTTCTTTCCACATAATTGCTGAAATATGTTTTACTCAATAATTAGAAAATGAGTGAGTGTGTAATTACCATGCTGACAGTCCTGGTGTGAATGTAGCTGCTGCTGTCACTAGGCTGAAGGACAGAGTCTGCAGATGGGCTTTACATTGAGGCCAGCACATACATGTCCACTTGCCCAGTGCCTTAATTAGCAAATCAAACCCCTCCTTCCATCTCTTACTCTCCCTCTCCGCGTGCACACACACACATGCACACACACACAGAGTATATTCATTGGGGTTTCCACTGACCTCTTTATTTGTAGTTAATTACTGCTCTGAGAAAGAAAATGAGAGAGTTATGTAATTATTATTTCAGAAATGACTTAAGTACATTGCATTTACTCCTAGGATTCATGCTCGCTCTCTCTCTCTCTCTCTCTCTCTCATTTTTTTGCACCATTTTTCTAGCCATTTTAAAACATCTGGCACAAACTATCACAATCTAAGTTTCTGAAATATGTGCTCATTTTGAATTTACTTCCAACAACATGTTTCAAACTAGAAGGGCACATGCTAGAGTGCATCTACAGGATATGTAAAGTAGACTCAATTGTGATTCTTGCTAATGATTGCACCTTGGATGAAGTCCAATCTTTCGTGTATCTAGGAATAGTTATCAATAAGAACCTAACATGGGGTGATCACTTAGAGCATATCCGTAGTAAGATTAATAAGAAACTGAATCTTTTACTGTAAGGTGCATCAAATCATATTTAACTCAATGCTAGAATTTAATTTTTTAATGGCTATGTGTTGCCACTTTTTGATTATGGAGATATTATTTTGGGCAACTGAGGGAACACAACTTTAATGGCTGAGCTGCAAACTCTACATAATAAGGTTGCGCAACTTATCTTAGATCTCCCCCACGTGCCTCTGCCAGCAATGCACTTGGGAAACTTCACTAGAAGTCATTACAGCATTGTAGGGCTGAACACCATGCCATTTTTGTTTACAAGTCAATTAACAATTGTTTTTACACCCCTTTCAGTGCTCATTCAATAAGAATTTTCATAACTATAATACTGCCTTTTCCTGCATGCACTCACACCTCAAGCCCTGTGGCAATGGGTGAGTGGCAAAGCAGCAGGTGAGGATGCACTGGAAGCTGTAGTCACAGACCTGCACACAGGCGGCCCAGGGTAGATGGTCGCTCTCTACCGGACTGAAGCAGCAGTGGAGCTCGGCAGACCCCTGGGTGACTGAGCAGCCCTATTTAGGATTCACTCTGCTCACCTCATGAAAGTAAGGGGCTAGAAAAGGTGCCCTAAACATAGTCTGCTTCCAACACTCCCTGGCCAGCAAACCACGGCTGGCGGGGATCCCAACACAGAGGTCACACTACAAAGAAACACAAAGTAAAGGTGACCAACCTCGGAATGTGGAATGTGTGCACTCTCCTGGACAACACAAAGGCAAACAGGACTGAAAGAAGAACTGTAATGGTTGCAAAAGAACTTGCTCGCTACAATATGGACTTAGCAGCACTCAGTGAGACACGCCTTGCAGACAAGGGCCAGCTTACAGAATGTGGTGGTGGATACACTTTCTTCTGGAGTGGTCACAGCAGTAATGAATGTAGGGAAGCAGGTGTCGGATTTGCTGTCAGATCCCACCTCGTCAGGCAACTTTCTCAGCTTCCTGAAGGCATTAATGACCGCCTTATGAAGCTCCAACTCCCCCTGAGAAACAAAAAGAATGCCACACTGGTCAGCACTTACGCCCCAACAATGACCAACCCAGACAACATCAAGGACAAGTTTTATAAAGAACTTGATGCCCTTATTGCATTAGTTCCACAGTCTGAAAAACTTTTTTGTTCCTGGGGACTTCAACGCCAGCGTGGGGACAGATCATTGCACTTGGGAAGGGACAATCAGAAAACACGGCTTTGGCAAATGCACCAGCAATGGTCTCCTGCTACTCAAGACGTGTGCTGCACATGAACTTCTCATCACCAACACCCTATTCTGTCTCCCCACCCACAACAAGACATTGTGGATGCACCTACGCTCCAAACACTGGCATCTCATTGATTATGTCATCACTAGGAAGAGGGACATGCAGGATGTGAAGGCCCTGTGTGGGGCAGACTGCTGGACGGATCATCACCTCATTGTGTCCAAGCTCAAATTGCGCATCCAGCCTGTGAGAAGACCCCAAGGCCAGAAGACTCCCAAGAGGCTCAATGTCTCCAAACTCAAGAGCAGCAAAATCACTCAAGGCTTCTCCACTGACCTAGCTACCAGGCTATGGGACACTCAGCAAGGTGACCAGGACAGCTCTGAGGAGAGATGTGCGGCATTTAGAGAAGCAGTCTATTCGACTGCCCTTGAACACCTCGGTCCAGCAACTCACAAACATCAAGACTGGTTTGACGAAAATGACCTAGAGATTCAGGCACTGCTGACCGAGAAGCACCAGCTTCTCAGGGCATACCAGAATGATCTGAAATCACAAGCAAAGAAAGCTGCCTTTTCCTGCATAAAAGGACACATACAAACAAGACTTCAAGAGATGCAGGACATGTGGTTCAGCAACAAGGCTGATGAAATCCAGGGCTTTACAGACAGGCATGACACCAAGCACTTTTATGATGCTTTAAAGACTGTATATGGTCCCCAGTTATCTGGCTCATCCCCTCACCTCAATGCAGATGGGACAAAACTCCTGACTGAGAAGAAACAAATCCTGAAGAGATGGGCTGAACACTTTGACCAGGTCTTTAACCACCCCGTGTCAATCAACAAAGAAGTCATTGCTCGCCTACCTCAAGTGGAACTCAATCTGGAGCTTCACAACTCCCCCACTGAAGAAGAAGTCAGAAAGGCTGTCAAACAACTATCTTGTGGCAAAGCACCTGGATCTGATTCAATCCCAGCAGAAGTGTACAAAGCATGCAGTCCAGTTCTGATGCAGAAATTGACTGAGCTCCTCCAGTTCATGTGGAATGAAGAGAAGGTCCCACAACAGCTGAAAGATGCCAGCTTGGTCCACATATCCAAGAGGAAAGTCAATCGCCAGTCCTGCAACAACCACTGAGGCATCTCCCTCCTGTCCATAGCCGGGAAGATCTTGCTCAACCATCTCCTTCAACACCTTGAACAGGGCCTACTCCCAGAAAGCCAGTGCGGCTTCCGGGCTAAAACTATCATAAATTTTCTGGTTACACAGTTGTACTTTGTGACTATATAGGACACAGTTATAGAAGCAAGTTATTTATAATTATGCTATCTGTTATCACCCAAATGAGCATGGGTTCCCTTTTGAGTCTGGTTCCTCTCAAGTTTTCTTCCTCATGTCACCTGAGGGAGTTTTTCCTTGCCACCATCACCACAGGCTTGCTCATCAGGGATAAATACATTTATTAGGGATAACATTAGCTCATATGTTTGACGTCTTTAATTTTCTGTAAAGCTGCTGTGTGACAATGTCTATTGTTAAAAGTGCTATACAAATAAACTTGACTTGATCCTAAATCATTACATGGCTTTGTTGTGCACAAGAAGGTATCCACGTGGTCCTCACAGTCCCTGGAAGTTATCTGGTATTCAAAGAACTATGGTTACATACAGTGAATATAAAAAGTGTACACACCCTGTTAAAATGATAGGTTTTTCTGATGTAAAAAAACGAGATCACGATAAATAATTTCAAAAAATTTTCCCACCCTTAATGTGACCTATAACCTGTACAATTCAACTGAAAAACAAACAAATCTGTTGGGGGGAAAAACATAAAAAAAAGATGTACAATAAGCTGGTTGCATAAGTGTGCACACACTGAAGTGTGCATAAGTGTGCACACACTTTGTTGAAGCACCTTTTGATTTAATTACAGCATTCAGTCTTTTTGGGTACACACCTGCCATCAATTAAAATGACTCTGATTAACCCCAAATAAAGTTCAGCTGTCCTAGTAGCATTTTCCTGACATTTACTCAGTTGCATCCTCCAGCAAAAGCTATGGTTTGCAGAGAGCTTACAAAGCATCAAAGGGATCTCATTGTTGAAAGGTATCAGCCAGGAGAAGGGTACAAAAAAAATTCCATGGCATTAGGTATACCATGGAGCACAGTGAAGACAGTCATCAAAAAGTGGAGAAAATATGGGGCAACAATGACATTAACGAGAACTGAACATCCCTCCAAAATTGATGAAAAGACAAGACGAAAATTAGTCAGGGAGGCTGCCAAGAGGCCTACAGCAACACTAAAGGAGCTGCAGGAATTTCTGGCAAGTACTGGTTGTGTACTACATGTGACAACAATCTCCCGTGTTCTCCATATGTCTGGAGTACGGGGTAGGTTCGCAAGATGGAAGTCTTTTCTTACAAAGAAAAGCATCCAGGCCCGGCTAAATTTTGCAAGAAAATACATCAACTCTCCCAAAAGCATGTGGGAAAATCTGTTATGGTCTGATGAAAGTAAGGTTGAACTTTTTGGCCACAATTCCAAAAGGTATGTTTGGCGCAAAAATAACACTTCGCATCACCAAAAGAACACCATACCCATGGTGAAGCATAGCGATGGCAGCATCATGTTTTGGGGTTGTTTTTCTTCAGCTGGAACAGGGACTTTAGTCAAGGTGGAGGGAATTATGAACAGTTCTAAATACCAGTAAATTTTGGGCCAGCACCTTCAGGTGTCTGCTAGAAAGATGAAGATGAAGAGGAATTTCATCTTTCAGCATGACAATGACCCCAAGTATACATCGAAATCAACAAAAGAATGGCTTCACCAAAAGAAAATTAAAGTTTTGGAATGGCCCAGCCAGAGTCCAGACCTAAATCCAATTGAAAATCTGTGGGGTGACCTGAAGAGTGCTGTGCACATGCCCTTGCAATCTGACAGATTTGGAGTTCTTTTGCAAGGAAGAGTGGGCAAATATTGACAAGTCTAGATGTGGCAGGCTGATAGACTCCTACTCAAAAAGACTGAATGCTGTAATTAAATCAAAAGGTGCTTCAACAAAGTATTAGTTTAAGGGTGTGCATACTTATGCAACCAGCTTATTGTACATTTTTTATTTTTTATGTTTTTTCCCCTAACAGATTTGTTTGCATTTCATTTGAATTGTACAGGCTATAGGTCACATTAAAGGTGGGAAAAGTTTTGAAATCAGAAAAACCTATCATTTTAATGGGGTGTGTACACTTTTTATATCCACTGTATGTGTCTCGTAGACAGTGTTAACAGCATATTTACATATTTACATCCCTACAAAACTGATGTTGTCGTGGTTTGTCAAAATTTGCTTTTAATATTGCGAATAATTTGAAAAACAAAAACCTGCAATAGAAGTCTGGCTTGTTTCACTGCTGTTTTCAGTTGCTTTTTTTACTGAAAAAAAAAAAAAACAAGGAACATGAATGATGTATTCAGTCCACATGTTTTTCCTTTTCCCTGCTTATCCATGGTTTTAGACTATATTGTAATTTTGTTGTAATTATTATATTCACTACCTTAGATTTTCTAAAATATTGGCTAATCTTTTTGTTTTGTTTTTCTGTTTACTCTTCCTCAGGGAAAGCCCTTACAATTCCAGACTGAGTTTGACTCAAGAGTTCAGTCTACTTATTAACTATCTCATAAAGATAAAAGGTTTTGTTTTTCTATCAGTGAAAAAAGTCATCGTAGTTGGACAATTAAAAATAAAAAAATACCATGGAAACTGTGGCACGGTGGTGTAGTGGTTAGCGCTGTCGCCTCACAGCAAGAAGGTCCGGGTTCGAGCCCCATGGCCGGCGAGGGCCTTTCTGTGTGGAGTTTGCATGTTCTCTCCGTGTCCGCGTGGGTTTCCTCCGGGTGCTCCGGTTTCCCCCACAGTCCAAAGACATGCAGGTTAGGTTAATTGGTGGCTCTAAATTGACCGTAGGTGTGAATGTGAGTGTGAATGGTTGTCTGTGTCTATGTGTCAGCCCTGTGACGACTTGGCGACTTGTCCAGGGTGTATCCCGCCTTTCGCCCGTAGTCAGCTGGGATAGGCTCCAGCTTGCCTGCAACCCTGTAGAACAGGATAAAGCGGCTAGAGATAATGAGATGAGATGAGACCATGGAAACTACAAAGAAATTGATGTCTCCCAAAAGTCCCAGATTTTATGAGAAATCATATCCTTGTATCCAATGAAGAAGAACGTTTTGGGTTAATATGTGCCAGGAGTCCTAGTCTTCTGACAAGCCTGCCATGAAGTTGGGTATAAAAACTGAACAAGGGCAGTGTGAATGGTCATAACTTTTACAACTTCTGACTCATCACTGACTCACACACAGAAAAACACAAGGTAAGTGTGTTTTATTCTCTTCAGTTAATTTGCAGATATCTATGATCCAAAAGTTATATTATTTTTTACACCATCTTGTATTAAGAAAGCAATATACTGTACAAAATTTCCATTTTATGCAGATGCTTTGTGAAAGTTCTCTATGGATTATGGGTTACCAGGAGCATATTCAGCAAACAGAAAGCCACTCGAATGGTGTAGGCCAGCGTGAACTCACATCAGATCATGAAAACTCTACAGAGCAGAATGTACACTTGTATAAACTACAGAGAATACGAGTCTACACTTGCTGGTTTGATCACAGCCAGCTTTCTGAAATACATCATACAGAAAGCAGAAAAAAAAAAAAAACAAGGGCACAATCTTCATGAAGTTTCAAAAGCTGGAATGAAGAGATTGGTATTGTTCATCAATCCAGCCCAAGGAAGGTTTTTAGAAATCTGTCATTATCCTCTGTACTTTCCGGCATCTCAGTGACACTGCCTGTTAATCCTCCAAAGGCTGCAAGTTTCTACTAAATAACAAACAGCGACCAACCTAGGCATTTGTCCCCAGAGGATAGGAGGAGACAACCTGTTTTTGTACTCTTGACTGAAACTAGTTTAAGGACTAAAATAGCCCTCATGCTAGTGGACAAAACATTGAAAGGAAAGAAACTTCAAATGCATAATGAAAAGTGTATGTTACTGTTATAAACATAATTAACAATACATTTTTATTCACTTCATTCACATACAGTGGTGCTTGAAAGTTTGTGAACTCTTTAGAATTTTCTATATTTCTGCATAAATATGACCTTAAAACATCATCAGATTTTCACACAAGTCCTAAAAGTAGATAAAGAGAACCCAGTTAAACAAATGAGACAAAAATATTATACTTGGTCATTTATTTATTGAGGAAAATGATCGAGGGTTATGTATATAACCGCGGTTCTATGAGTTTCGGATGACCGCCAGAGGCGGTGCTTTCAGCACATGGACATCCATCACACGAACGTGCAGGTTGAGTAATAGTAACAACAAAGTCACGTGTGACCTGGGTGACGTCACCCCGTGACCTCAGCACAAAAGACCGGTGAACCCAGGAAGTGACCTCTTGGCAAATCTTCTCGTGTACACTCCGAGTGACTGCCAAGCTCTGGCGGTCATCCGAAACTCATAGAACTGCGGTTATATACATAACCCTCGTTCTATTTCGTTTCTCCTGACCGCCAGAGGCGGTGCTTTCAGCACATGGATGACTAATACCAACCGGGTCATGAGGAGTGCCTACCCGTACTCAGTGCTGCTGCGACGGGCCTGGAATGACGGCCGTCGCCACAGGATTATGTGGGATGACATTAAGACGGTAAAACCTGGTGAAGGTGCAGCTGGACGCCCAGGAGGCTGCGCTGCATATGTCTGAAAGGGGTACGCCCTTCAGTGATGCCCATGAGGCCACCACGCCCCGTGCAGAGTGTGCCCTGACAGCCGGAGGAATCGGGGAGCCACTGTGCCTGTAGGCATGTAATATGGCCTCGACTATCCACTTGGATAGCCTCTGTTTAGAGAGCGCCAGACCCCTCCTCGGCCCTGTGTGGCACAGAAACAGGGCATCACTCCTACGGAAGCCCTCCGTACAGGACACGTACACCCTGAGGGCGCGAACTGGGCACAAAAGTTCCGACCTCTCACCATGGCACGCCTCGAACGCCGCAACGCTAAGGGGCTGGTTGATGAAGGTAGCAGAGAGGGTCTTCGGGAGGAAAGAGGGGTTAGGCCACAGAGTGACCCCACTGTCGCCGGAGTGCCACTGCAGGCACTCCCCACTGACTGACAGCGCGTGTAATTCCCCGACGCGCCTCGTCGATGTAATGGCCAGAAGACAAGCAGTCTTCAGGGAGAGCCATGAAATGTCTGCCGTGAGCAGGGACTCAAACGGTGCGTCGCAGAGAGCCTGCAGCACCAAGTGAAGATCCCATGTGGGTACCTGGCTCCGTCGGGGGGGGTCTCAACCGGAGAGCACCCTTCAAGAAACGTGCCACCAAGGGGTGGGACCCCATGGTCCTTCCCCCAACTCTGGCATGCTGAGCAGAGATGGCAGCTGCATAGACCTTGATGGTGGAAGGAGTAAGACCCTTGTCAAACAGAGACTGGAGGAACAGTAGAACGGTCGGCAGGGGGCAGCATGTAGGCTCCTCCCCCCGAGTCAAGCACCAGTTGGAGAAAAGCCTCCATCTGTTGGCGTAGAGGGCATTGGTGGAGGGTGCCCAAGAGCTTGCAATGGTGTTGACCACTGCCGGCTCACAAAGACCTAGCAGGGATCCGGCCCTTCAGCGGCCATACCCAGAGCTGCAGACGGGCTGGATCCGGGTGCCAGATCTGCCCTCCCAGCTGTGATAGCAGGTCCGTCCTCACTGGCAGACACCAGGGGTCGCCATTCAGAAGTTGCAGCAACTTGGGAAACCACACTCGGCCCGGCCACCGAGGGGCGACAAGCAGCAGCCCATGGTGGTCCATCGCAACCCTGTGTAGGGTCAGCACGATCAGTGGCAGAGGGGGGAAGGCATACAGCAGTTGCCTCGGCCAAGCATGTGCCAGTGCGTCCTGGCCCAGGGAGCTGGGGCCGTGGAGGCTGAACCACAGAGGGCAGTGTGTTGACTCCTGGCAGGCAAAGAGGTCCATCTCTGCCCTGCCAAAACGTTCCCAGATGGCGAGAACCACCGCTGGGTTGAGTCTCCATTCCCCAGGATCAGGGTCCTGGCGGGACAGCAGATCCGCTGCCCTGTTGGCAGTGCCTGGCAAGTACATGGCACGCAGGCTCAAGAGATGTCGATGGGCCCACCGCAGAAGTTGGCCGGCCACTTCCAAGCACTGGAGGGACTTGGTGCCTCCCTGGTGGTTGATGTAGTACACTACCGTAGCGTTGTCCGTCCGCACCAGAACGTGTCTGCCGGCCAGGCCTGGGAGGAAGTGCTGTAGGCCGAGGAACACAGCCCATAGCTCCAGCACGTTGATGTGCTGCTGTCGCTGCCCTGGACTCCAGCAGCCTCTGACGGTCCGGCATTGCCAGACTGCACCCCAACCTCCCAGGGAAGCATCCGTGGTGATGACCTCCCTCCGGGAGGGGATCGAATCCAGGTGCATGCCCAAGAAAATCGTCTCCTGGCTGGGCACCAGAGAGCTCTTCTTGTACTGTAATTCACCCTGAGCCCCAGCTCTGCGACATGTGAGAGCACAGTCGCGATGTCGGTGTGGGCCTGAGCTGCTGACTGTGAACAGACGAGCCAGTTGTCCAGGTAAGGCAGGACATGCAAACCCCGTGCCTGAAGTGGTGCCAATGCCGCTGCCACACACCTGGTGAACACACGGGGTGCCAGCGATATCCCAAAGGGCAGAACATTGAACTCGAAAGCCTGGCCCTCGAAGGCAAACCGCAGGAACTGCCTGTGGTGTGGCGCAATGGGAACATGGAAGTAGGCGTCTTTCAGGTCGACGGTGGCAAACCAGTCGCCCGCCTGGATGTGGTGTAAGACATCCACTGTACGCAGCATGCAGAATCTCATGGTCTTCAAGTGGGAGTTGAGGGACCTCAGGTTGAGGATCGGGCGGATACCGCCGTCCTTCTTCGGAACCAGAAAATACCTGGAGTAGAACCCACCTTGCTGTCTCTGCCTGTCGACGGGAGAGATTGCTCCTTTCTCCAGGAGGGTGGCGATTTCCTGCCAGAGGACGAGGGACTTCCCCGGATGGCTCACGGTGGTGTGTTTGACCCCATGAAAACACGGCGGTCGGCGGCAGAACTGGATGCGGTAACACTCGGTGAGGGTCACCAGCACCCGGGGGTCTGGGGTCAACGCTCTCCAGTGTTGGAGCTGTTCGCTGGAAAAGCGGCTGACCGCTGGCGCGCTGATGTCAGCGCCGCCCAGACCACCCCCGTCGGTCACCAGGGGGGCGACGAGGAGCGGACTGGGTGTAGGGGGTGGTGCCACGGGTCCGGGAGGTGGTGGGGCGATGAAAGTCATCAACCCGTCTGGTCTCCTGGCGGGTGCGTGGCCGAGACAGAGTCGGTGTGGGCCCCCTGAAGGACTGGGCAGCGTTGCCATGGTGGTAGACCTGGCGGAGGCCAGCGAACTGCTGTCGCGCCTGGACAACCTGGGCACTCCGGTCCAGGGCTTGTTGAGCGGCCTCGCCAAACAGCTCCCCGGGGACAACAGGGAGAGAGCGCAGCACACACCGGTCGGGCTCAGCCAGAGGGGACTGCGCCAGCCATATCTGCCGGCGGGCGAGGGTGAGATACGACATCAGCCGGCCCAGTTCCCGTGACGAGTAGGCAAAGGCCTGGAGAGCCGCGTCGCACAGCTCCTGTGATGCCGCGCTCGTCCCCTCCAGCGTCTGGGCGAGGGCCAGTAGCAGGTGGGACATGGAATTGTCGATACGACCCATTCGTGCCGCCGTGTCATATCCCCGCACGATGAGGTCATCGGTCACACGGCATTGAGTGCGGGGGCATCGGGTGTCAGGCCTCAGAGCCTCATTGGGCGAAAGGACGAGGGCAGCCACAGAGGGCTCAATGTTGGGCATCTGCTGGAGGCCGTAGGTAGGGGCGTCCTGCATTGCTGCCAGGGCCCTGCAGTCACTAGGGAGGTGGGAAAGGCGTCTGGGGTCCGCCCAACACCTCTGTAACTCCTCGATGTATGGGGCCGAGGGCGGAACAGACAACAAGGAAAGCTGTGTGGAGCCTCTGAAAAAAGTGCTCTGATGCTGGGCCACCGGGGGCGTGTCCAAACCCAGACGGGCCAATGCAGCCCTCAGTGTTGGCTGGATGGATGAGCGTCCGCCTTCCGACGCTGCCACGGTGCCATGGCTGGTGGCCTGGGAACCGGCTGGAGAGGTGGAGTCGTGACCGTCAGACCCACCGCAGTCAAAGCTCTCCGACGCCTGGATCGACAGCTCATCCAGGCCGCGTGCATCAACGGCCGGTGGCAGAAGAGGTGGTGATGGCCAACGGTCGGGCTGCCAGGCAGATGGGGTGGCTGCAGGAACACTGCTGCCCTGTGGCGGAGGCTGGAGATTCGCCAGCAGGGCCTTCGTCTCCTCCAGCTCGGCGGACATCACCTCCACCTTCCGAGCCAAATCGCCCGAGCACTTCTTTTTCGCCTTGGAAGCGGAGACGCGTGGGGGAGCCACACGGCGCTTGCTGGGCCCCACTGCTGCAGCCGGCACCATGTCCTGTCCCCCCGAGGCCCGGAGGATGTCAGACGGAGGATCAATCTGAGCCAGCCTGGCGGTCCATGCAGCCACGCTCAGGCGCAGCAAGAGAATAGGTCCATGACACCTGGCTGGCAGAAGGGAACTTAAAAAATAGGGCGAGAACACCCCAATAATTAGTAAGTAACACAAAATAAACAATCAGGCGGCAACGAAAAACGACCGGGTGAACACACCCGTGGTCGGAAAAAAATGGTGCGAGGGCCTAAGCGGGAGCACCCGGACCTCGCGAACCGCGAGCCTACTGCCGCGGGTTTAAAAGACTGCCACAACTAAACAGTCACTCACTAGCATGAGAAGACATCATACACCGCTAAAACACACAAGACAGCCAGCCCGTGAACAGGCCGGAGGCAAGGCTACACAAAACAAGGCGGTCGATAATACTAACAAAAATAGGTGCTGTGCGCCACAGAACTGATAACAAAACAGCGGCGAGAAACACCGCTTTAATTCAAATGAAATGAAAACCACTTACCTGAACGAAAACAAGCCGGCCTCCAGTGGCGAGGACACCGCCTTGGAGGGCTAGTCAGCTAACTACACCGAGCGAGAGCACTCAGCTAACAGAGTAACAAAACAATACGAATACAACGACAAGAGAAAAAAAGAATTGATGGACTTAACGCAGTTTCTTGGGGGATGTGTAAGCACAGCCCCAACCCCATGGGTAACGGAACTAACACGGCGCTTTGTCCAAATTTCCAAATTCCAATCCAACTCGCAACCTGCAAAACGCGAGAAGATGCAAGAGGTCACTTCCTGGGTTCACCGGTCTTTTGTGCCGGGGTCACGGGGTGACATCACCCAGGTCACACGTGACTTTGTTGTTACTATTACTCGACCTGCACGTTCGTGTGATGGATATCCATGTGCTGAAAGCACCGCCTCTGGCGGTCAGGAGAAACGAAATAGAACCAATATTACATATCTGTGAGTGGCAAAAGTATGTGAACCATTGCTTTCAGTATCTGGTGTGACCCCCTTGTGCAGCAATAACTGCAACTAAACATTTCCAGAAACTGTTGATCAGTCCTGCACACCGGCTTGGAGGAATTTTAGCCCATTCCTCCATACAGAACAACTTCAGCTCAGGGATGTTGGTGGGTTTCCTCACATGAACTGCTCACTTCAGGTCCTTCCACAACATTTTGATTGGATTCAAGTCAGGACTTTGCCTTGGCCATTCCAAAACATTAACTTTATTCTTCTGTGACCATTCTTTGGTAGAACAACTTGTGTGCTTAGGGTCGTTGTCTTGCTGCATGACCCACCTTCTCTTGAAATTCAGTTCATGGACAGATGTCCTGATATTTTCCTTTAGAATTCGCTGGTATCATTCAGAATTCATTGTTCTATCAATGATGGCAAGCCATCCTGGCCCAGATGCAGCAAAACAGGCCCAAACCATAATACTGCCACCAGCATGTTTCACAGATGGGATAAGGTTCTTATGCTGGAATGCAGCATTTTCCTTTCTCCAAATATAACCCTTCTCATTCAAACCAAAAAGTTCTATTTTGGTCTCATCCATCCACAAAACATTTTTCCAATAACCTTCTGGCTTGTCCAAGTGATCTTTAGCAAACTGCAGATGAGCAGCAATGTTCTTTTTGGAGAGCAGTGGCTTTCTCCTTGCAACCCTGCCATGCACACCATTGTTGTTCAGTGTTCTCCTGATGGTGGACTCATGAACATTAACATTAGCCAACGTGAGAGAGGCCTTCAGTTGCTTAGAAGTTACCCTGGGGTCCTTTGTGACTGTGGCAGCGGGGGCGTGGTCAAGCGCCGTCTGTGACAGGAGGGTGGAGCCAGGGAAGGTGAGTGGCAGAATCGTGACACCTGAGGATAATTAACCTGTGTTTGTGTGTGTGTTTTCCCAGTAACCGCTCCCTATTTAAGGAGGCAGAGAGAGAGGAGAGGGAGCGTAACCCGGGACCAGACAAGTGTGTGTGTGTGTGTGTGTGTGTGTGTGTATGGAAGTATTTAGACTGAAAAGTTGGGAAAATAAATAGATTTATCTGCCTCCAAGCATTGTCCTGCCGTCCTCTGTGCTCCACCCACACTCGATACACGCTACAGTGGTGCTGAAACCCGGAATTAAGGTGGCGCACCAACACAGCAGCCCCATGGAATCCTCCCCATTCGTGGACTTGGTCCACGCCCTCGCCACGGCTCAGCAGAGCCAGCACCAGGCACTTGTCACGCTCCGAAAGGAGCAGGAGTGCCGCTTCGAAGCCCTGGTGCTGGCCCAGCAGGAAGATCGAGAGGCGTTCCGGCGTCTCCTCGCGGTGGCGGGGTCCACCAGCGCCCCGGCCGCGGGCCCGTCTCCCCTCACCGTGACCAAGATGGGCCCGCAGGACGACCCCAAGGCGTTCATCACATTGTTCGAGCAGGTCGCCGAAGCCTCGGGGTGGCTGATGGAGCAGCGCGCGGCGCGCCTCCTCCCCCTCCTGACGGGAGAGGCGCAGCTGGCCACACTACAGCTCCCCGCCGACCGCAGGCTGGCCTACGCCGACCTTCGCCGGGCTGTCCTCCAGCGCGTGGGGCGCACGCCGGAGCAGCAGCGCCAGCACTTCCGCGCGCTGCGGATGGAGGAAGTCGGCAGCCCGTTCGCGTTTGGCCAGCAGCTCCGGGACGCCTGCTGGCGGTGGCTGAGGGCCGAAGATCGTGACGCCGAGGGAATCCTCGACCAGGTGGCGCTGGAACAGTTCATCGCCCGCTTACCAGCCGGAACCGCAGAGTGGGTCCAGTGCCACCACCCGGCGTCGCTGGATCAGGCCGTGGGACTGGCGGAGGATCATCTGGCGGCTGTTCCGACGGCAGGACAGCGGACGTCATCAGCTTCTCTCTCCTCTTCTCTCTCTCTTTCTCCCCCCCTCCTCCCATGTCCCATCCTCTCCCCATTCCCCCACCGCAGAGGCGGGGGCCGGTTCCACCCCAGCCAGCCCGCCGCACCCGTGGTGCCCTCCTGTTTCTCCCTTCTGTGTCTGTCTCTCCCCCCCCCTCAGGTGAGTGAGCCCCAGAACACAGCTGCAGAGGGAAGGCCCGGGCCGGTCTGCTGGTGCTGTGGGGAACCGGGCCACCTGCAGCAACAGTGTGCAGCAATGGAAGTGGGGGCGGTGGTGCGGATCCCCGATGCGCCAGAGGCTGCCCTCGATCGGGCCGGAGCGTATCGCATACCGGTAAGTGTACAAGGGGCTACATATCAGGCGTTGGTGGATTCAGGTTGCAATCAGACCTCAATCCGCCAAAGCCTGGTGCAAGACGAGGCATTGGGGGGAGCACAAGGGGTGAAGGTGTTGTGTGTGCACGGGGATATTCACAGCTACCCGTTGGTGTCGGTCCACATACATTTCAGAGGGGAAAAATCGATAGTGAAGGTGGCGGTTAATCCTCGCCTTACCCACTCTTTGATCTTGGGGACTGATTGGCCGGGATTTCGGGGTTTAATGACATGCCTAGTAAAGAGTGGGTCCTGCCAGTTGACAGGGGAGGGTCCCGGTGTCACTTTGGCTGGAGCTGCGGTCGCAGAGCCGTCTACGTCATCTCCGCGACAGAGTGAGGAGCCACCGGCCCCTCCTCTTTCTATTGGGGAATCCCTCACGGATTTCCCACTGGAACAATCGCGAGACGAGACTCTGCGACACGCGTTTGACCAAGTGAGAATAATCGATGGTCAGACACTCCAGCCGAACGCCACCCCATCCTTCCCCTATTTTTCCATTTTGAAGGATAGGTTATACCGAGTGACACAGGACACTCAGACGAAAGAGCGAGTCACCCAATTGTTAATTCCAAAGAGCCGCCGGGAATTGGTATTCCAGGCGGCTCACTTTAATCCCATGGCTGGACACCTCGGGCAGGATAAAACACTCGCCCGGATAATGGTCCGATTCTATTGGCCGGGGATTCGCGGCCACGTCCGTAAGTGGTATACGGCATGCCGCGAATGCCAGTTAGTAAATCCAGCGGCCATTCCAAAAGCGCCCTTGCGCCCCCTACCATTAATCGAGACCCCGTTCGAAAGAATTGGGATGGATCTCGTCGGGCCATTAGATCGGTCAACACGAGGGTACCACTTTATATTGGTTCTGGTGGACTATGCAACGCGATACCCGGAAGCAGTGCCTCTTCGCAATATCTCAGCACGCAGTATTGCAGAGGCCCTCTTCCACGTCATCTCCCGGGTTGGAATCCCGAAAGAGATTCTGACTGACCAAGGCACCTCGTTTATGTCACGGACACTGAGCGAAATGTATGGGCTACTGGGTATTAAGCCAATTCGCACCAGTGTTTATCACCCACAGATGGACGGTTTAGTTGAATGGTTCAATCGCACCCTCAAGAACATTATCAAAAAATTCATAAGTGAGGACGCACGTAACTGGGATAAGTGGCTCGAACCCTTGTTGTTTGCAGTGTGAGAGGTCCCCCAAGCCTCCACGGGGTTCTCCCCGTTTGAATTATTATATGGGCGTAAGCCGCGCAGCATCTTAGATGTTCTGCAGGAAAATTGGGAGGAGGGACCTTCACAGAGCAAAAACGAAATTCAGTACGTTATGGATCTGCGCGCAAAACTCCACACGCTCACCCACCTAACTCAGGAGAATTTGCGGCAGGCCCAGGAACGGCAAGCCCGCCTGTACAACAAGGGCACTCACCTTAGAGCATTCACTCCGGGAGATAAGGTACTCGTCCTGTTGCCCACGTCGAGCTCCAAATTAATCGCCAAGTGGCAAGGACCCTTTGAGGTCACACGGCGAGTCGGGGATGTCGACTATGAGGTTAGGCGAACGGACAGGGAGGGGGCGCTACAGATCTACCACCTCAATCTGCTGAAACTCTGGAATGAGGAGGTCCCCGTGGCGTTGGTGTCGGTAGTTCTGGAGAAGGCGGAGCTGGGGCCGGAGGTCCAAAAAGGGTCATTGGCATCACGTACCTCTCCGGTCCCCTGTGGAGACCACCTCTCCCCAACCCAACTCACGGAGGTCGCCCAGTTGCAGGCCGAGTTTTCGGATGTGTTCTCGCCCCTGCCCGGTCGCACTAACCTCATAGAACACCACATAGAGACGCCCCCGGGGGTGGTAGTGCGGAGCCGTCCTTATAGATTACCCGAACACAAAAAAAGGTGGTTCGGGAAGAACTTCAGGCCATGCTCGAAATGGGCATCGTTGAGGAGTCCCACAGTGACTGGAGCAGCCCGGTGGTCTTGGTTCCCAAGGCCGACGGCTCGGTCCGGTTCTGTGTGGACTATAGAAAAGTCAACGTGGTGTCTAAATTCGACGCGTACCCAATGCCTCGTATTGATGAGCTGCTCGATCGACTAGGCACGGCTCGCTTTTACTCGACACTGGATTTGACGAAGGGATATTGGCAGATCCCCTTGACTCCATTATCCCGGGAAAAAACAGCCTTTTCCACACCGTTCGGCTTACATCAATTCGTCACACTTCCTTTTGGGCTGTTTGGGGCGCCCGCTACGTTTCAGCGGCTGATGGACCGGGTCCTCCGGCCCCACGCCACCTATGCGGCCGCTTACCTAGATGATATCATCATTTATAGTAATGATTGGCAGCGGCACCTACAACACCTGAGGGCCATCCTTAGGTCGCTGAGGCGGGCGGGACTCACTGCCAACCCGAAGAAGTGTGCGATTGGGCGGGTGGAAGTACGGTATCTGGGCTTCCACTTGGGCAACGGGCAGGTGCGTCCCCAAATTAATAAGACAGCAGTGATTGCGGCCTGCCCGAGGCCCAAGACCAAAAAGGGGGTGAGGCAGTTCCTGGGGCTGGCTGGCTACTATCGTAGGTTTATACCTAATTATTCGGACGTCACCAGCCCGCTGACTGACCTCACTAAAAAGGGGGCGCCAGATCCGGTCCAGTGGATGGAGCAGTGCCAGCGGGCTTTCTCTGAGGTAAAGGCTGCACTGTGTGGGGGGCCACTTTTACACTCCCCTGACTTCTCTCTCCCTTTTGTGTTGCAGACCGATGCGTCAGACAGAGGGCTGGGGGCCGTTTTGTCCCAGCAGGTGGAGGGGGAGGACCGCCCGGTCCTGTACATCAGCCGGAAGCTGTCAGTGCATGAGGGGCGCTACAGCACAATTGAAAAAGAGTGCCTGGCGATTAAGTGGGCGTCCTCACCCTCCGTTACTACCTGGTGGGGCGCTCTTTCACTCTCTGTTCGGACCACGCGCCCCTCCAGTGGCTCCACTGCATGAAGGATGCCAACGCGCAGATCACCCATTGGTATCTGGCACTCCAACCCTTCAACTTCAAGGTGGTCCACAGGCCGGGGGTGCAGATGGTCGTGGCGGACTTCCTCTCCCGTCAAGGGGGGGGGAGTCGGCTGCGGGCCAGACGAGCGCCCGGCCTGAGTCGGGCGGTGGGGGTATGTGGCAGCGGGGGCGTGGTCAAGCGCCGGTCTGGGACAGGAGGGTGGAGCCAGGGAAGGTGAGTGGCAGAATTGCGACACCTGAGGATAATTAACCTGTGTTTGTGTGTGTGTTTTCCCAGTCACCGCTCCCTATTTAAGGAGGCAGAGAGAGAGGAGAGGGAGTGCAACCCGGGACCAGACAAGTGTGTGTGTGTGTATGGAAGTATTTAGACTGAAAAGTTGGGAAAATAAATAGATTTATCTGCCTCCAAGCATTGTCCTGCCGTCCTCTGTGCTCCACCCACACTCGATACGCGCTACAATGACCTTGTCTACTATTACATGCCTTGCTCTTGGAGTGATCTTTGTTGGTCAACCACTCCTGGGGAGGGTAACAATGGTCTTGAATTTCCTCCGTTTGTACACAAATTGTACACAATCTGACTGTGGATTGGTGGAGTCCAAACTCTTTAGAGATGGCTTTATAACCTTTCCCAGCCTGATGAGCATCAACAACGCTTTTTCTGCGGTCCTCAGAAATCTCCTTTATTTGTGCCATGATACACTTCCACAAACATGTGTTGTGAAGATCAGACTTTGATAGATCCTTGTTCTTTAAATAAAACAGGGTGCCCACTCACACTTGAATGTCATCCCATTGATTGAAAACACCTGACTCTAATTTCACCTTCAAATTAACTGCTAATCCTAGAGGTTCGCATACTTTTGCCACTCACAGATATGTAATATTGGATCATTTTCCTCAATAAATAAAAGACCAAGTATAATATTTTTGTCTCATTTGTTTAACTGGGTTCTCTTTATCCACTTTTCGGACTTGTGTGAAAATCTGATGTTGTTTTAGGTCATATTTATCCAGAAATATAGAAAATTTTAAAAGGTTCACAAACTTTTCAAGCACAACTGTGTGTGTGTGTGTTGTGTGTACACACACACACACACACACACGGTACCTTCATAACTGTGAAGACATTGATGCGAAAACAAATATTCTGGTGAAGGATACAGTGAATATGTAGTCATTCATATAATCAAAAACCTTGCAGTCACAGTCATAAGATTTAAAAGGAGGGAATATGTTCAATTTGTGGCTTGAAAGAGATTTATCTTTATATTTTAGAGTGCTCTTCTCCAAGGCTGAAGAACTACACCAATTTATATATCCTTCAATGTTATTATTATTATTATTATTATTATTATTATTATTATTATTATTATTATTATTAATGACTCCATTGAGAGTGGAGTAAATAAAAAATACTGGATTTTGATTTGTGCAGAAAAAAAGAAAAGATAACAAAAAAATCACAAGTGCTTCTAGTAGCAGGGTGTATTAGTTGGAAAACCAATTCAATTGTTAAAACTATATATTAACAAAACTAATGCTTTTCCCATTTAACAGGGAATTATTTGCCTAATAAACTGCCAATGACTTCTTTTATTTTATAGAATGTTTATTAGCTTACAGTCTTCCTGATAGCAGATTTGCATTATGGTGTCTGGTATGTACAGTATATTTGTTAATTATTTAATCAGGTTCTCTGTATCCACCGCAGTGTTAGTCATATTGGCCACTAGAGGGCGGACTGAGCTCCTTCCGCTGACCTGCAGTCTTTAAGCATTGTCGTGTGGAAAATAAGAAAAACAATGCATGTAGAAGGGCTTTAAATTTTTACAACAATTTAAGAGCAAAAACATTATACTTCATTATACTTTTCAGCATAGTGGAGCCATCCTGGCACAGATAACCTGATCAAACTCCCAAAAATCTTCACTGTACATAAAATCTTACAGTGAAAAAGCCATGATTCATACATGGAAAGGAAAGTTTTATTGATTTAAATCACATTTCAAGGAGACCTGCAGGATATAGCAGATCATTAAAAAAAATCATGGCCTGCAAATGCAGTCCACATGGGGTTTGTTTGGTTGGCCCAAGGTCTCATGATATAAAGCAGTCCCTCTCTTCATTTGCATGGAGTCCTTGGTGCTCAGGCTTTTATGCTTATAGCAGATTCTTTCTTACACACAAGCATAATCTAATCAGAGCAAAGAATGAATGTATGAAGAATCTTATAAAACTTCTCTATCTACTGTTTCCTCTGTTTATGGTGGACTGACCACAAAATCCAATCTGAGATCAACCCACCCTTCACTAATGTGCCAACTTGTGTGTTTCTGATTTCACACACACACAAAAAAAACGGATAAACAAAATACATCTGTTTTAAGTGCAATCATCTTAGTTTTGGGAAAACACAAGATGCCTGAACAGCCTCATTATGCCTTGCCAGAGATTGTGCAAGTCTCTGGAAATGTACAGGAGCCATAATTTCAAAAGAAATTCCCTCAGTTGGTGTTTTGATGATAGTAGTAGAGGGCACTCTCTCGCACATCACTCCAAAATCTCTCACAGGTGACTGTGAAGGCCATAGCATTCGATTTACATCAATTTCATCCTCACGATACTATTCAGAGAGCCCTGTTTTTGTGGGCGGGATCATCAGAAGAAGTTGTCAGAAGAACCAGCTGACTACGGGCGAAAGGCAGGACAAGTCGCCAGGTCATCACAGGGCTGACACATAGACAACCATTCACACTCACATTCACACCTACGGTCAATTTAGAGTCACCAGTTAACCTAAAGGGTGTATCTCACCAACGGAGACGTCGCCGCGACGTCTCCAACATACCAGTCGCAGCAGTCACGGAGACGTTTCCAACACAAAAATGGCTTGCGCTCTCACCAAGGAGACGTCTCAATATATGGTACAAGAAGAGAGTACTTACTGAATGAGTCTCATGCCCAAGATGCCTGTGTCCCTCAATATGCTTCTGCAGAAAGGTATACCTGTTTACGATGAAGGTTTCCTTTGCAGTGTAGGTGTGTGCTGGCTGTCCCGACTTTTTTTTCATGCATCTGTTGAACCTTGTATGCATGTTGCAAAGATGTCCTATAAACTGTGTATCTGGAAATAGTAATATTACAATAATTCTATCGAACTACTCACTTCATAAGGTTCATAAGATGCGTTTATTGTCCTCATTACATAACATGGAAATTTGTTGAATATACATGGTATTGAAATATATGCAATAATTCATAGAATGAATGCATAAAAATATATTTTTCTATATAAAAACCCTTATATGTCAAATATTTATTCCAATGCAGTAGAATATATGGAATTTAAAGTGTACACTCACAAGTGGGTAGCGGCTTCTGTTCTTCAAAGATAGTTTTCTGATCGCAAAGGAAGGATTCAACAGCTGCTTTCTTGTACATATTATCTTTAAATTTTTCATGGGATTTATCATAAAATTCAGGATGATCCTCCCAAAACTCCGCCATTATCTGCTGATGTTCCTGTTTCCAGTCAAATTGTTTGGTGTCTTTGGCCATGTTGGCATCGGTTGCCTCAGCAGCCACAGCTGCTTCAAGAGCTAAAGCATCCTTCTTCTTGCGGCCCCCACTGCCCTTGGGTGGCATGTTGGTAGTAGTGGCTGCAACAAGTTTCTAAATCCGATGGAGACTTTTGCAGGCTTCTGCACCTCACTTGGACCAGGAGGGATGTCAATACGCATTCAGCCACGTGGTTTCTGTAGTGGGTCAAACAGCGTGAAGTAGTCTCCGCGACGTTTCCGCGACATCTCCGCAACGTGTCATCAGTCTTTCTGGTCTCCAGCAGGTCTCCGCAACGTCGCGGAGACGTCGCGGAGACGTCTCAGCAGTCACTCAAATAATAAATCTCCGCGACGTCGCCGCAACTGATGGAAACGTCTCGGGGACATCGCGGAGACGTCGCGGAGACTGGAAAAAGTCTCCCAAAAAATCGAACATGTTCAAATTTCTTGCGACTCCTCAGAAACGCCGTAATTTTCAGGAGGCATCTCTGAGACGTCGCGGAGACGTCTCTGCAACTAGCAAAATCTGTAGTCGCGAACTAGTTTCATGTCCGGTGAGATACACCCTTAACCTGCATGTCTTTGGGGGAAACCGGAGCATCCGGAGGAAACCCATGCGGACACGGGGAGAACATGCAAACTCCGCACAGAAAGGCCCTCGCCGGCCACGGGGCTCGAACCCAGACCTTCTTGCTGTGAGGCAACAGTGCTAACCACTACACCACCGTGCTGCCCAAGATGGAAAATACAAAAGAAAAAAAAACACCATCTGTTTTTTGACACTCTCTCTCGAAGCCCTGCCCCCTCATGGTTTAGCTCATAGTGCTTGAGCTAATGATAATTTAACAGTGATTAATACAGTGTTTAACAATTCAGTGGGCGGCTGACACAAGTTCTTAAAAAAAAAAGAAGAAAAATCTGTTCTAAGGGTACAAGTGAAACCAAACCTGCCAGAAATATAGAAATATGACTGTATGAATGTACCAGAAACCAAATATGCCAGAAAAATAGACAGCCTCACCAAGCCACAGGACCCCTCACTTGTGGTCAAGCATTCTGTAATGTTCTCTTGGTCCTGTAAACTCATACTCATCCACTTGTCAAGAATATGGTAAAGGATGTCATCTGACTACAGTATATCAGTTGTTTTAATGTCTGTAGACCAGTACCCATGGTCTTTACACCACTGACTTCACAAATGTACATTCACCTTTGTAATGTGGGGTTTACTTTCTCCCACTACTCTCTCCCTCTCTCTGTAGTTGTGGACAGACTGTTCTCAGAAGGACACACAGAGGACAGTCAACCTAAAAACATAATACCATCATCACCGAATGGAGGAAACATACTCATCTCATCTCATTATCTCTAGCCGCTTTATCCTGTTCTACAGGGTCACAGGCAAGCTGGAGCCTATCCCAGCTGACTACGGGCGAAAGGCAGGGTACACCCTGGACAAGTTGCCAAGTCATCACAGGGCTGACACATAGACACAGACAACCATTCACACCTATGGTCAATTTAGAGTCACCAGTTAACCTACCCTGCATGTCTTTGAACTGTGGGTGAAACCGGAGCACCCAGAGGAAACCCACGCGGACACGGGGAGAACATGCAAACTCCGCACAGAAAGGCCCTCGTCAGCCATGGGGCTCGAACCCGGACCTTCTTGCTGTGAGATGACAGCGCTAACCACTACACCACCGTGCCACCCCGGAAACATACTAATAGCCCAAATATCTCAGTTTAAGGATTTAACTTTAATGTCAATTCTTATGGCTGTGAAATTTCAAGCTCAACAAATAGATGTCATTGTCATGACAACAAATTATTTAAAGGTCCCATGGCATGGTGGTTTGTTGATGCTTTAAACAGGCTCGTGGAGGTTTCCGGAAGTTATATCCGCAGTCTTTCTCGAAATGAACCCTCAGCACGTAGATATAGCCTCCTGGAAGAAAGCCCCATTTCAGCGCTTTTCCCAGTGCGTCGTTTTGCTAATGAGAAGCAGGAGGCGGGGAAGGGTAGAGGGTGGGGGCGGGTCTTATCATTAATATTCATGACATGTAAACGTGTTACCTCTGATTGGCTAACAGCACTGTGACGCTACCTCCAGTGGGTCAGAACAAGCAGATGTGGGTGTCTTACTATGGCGAGAGAGAAGGAACAAACCGCGAAGGGAAAAATACCGCGCGCTGATGTCATTAAGGTGTGACGCAAGGAAATAAAATAAATTCAACAAATGTTTGGGTTTTTACTGAACAAACAAACAAATAAAATGAACGAGTGACTTAAAAAAAGAATGTGGGTGTCTTTGTAAAAACTGTTTTGATTGGCTATTATAACAGAGCATGCTGCATGCTTTTTGGTTTTGTAGCGCAGATTACCTGGCTAACTGCAGGAAGCGGTTAGCTGCACAGCTAATGTAGCCATTGCAAGGCTAACGTGGCACCGATTTTAAAACACGGCAAAACATAAGCTCATAAGTTACAGTCAATTTCCAGACTAAACTCAGTTTAACAGAGCATGCTGCATGTTTTTTGGTTTTGTAGAGCAGAGTACCTGGCTAACTGCAGGAAGCGGTTAGCTGCACAGCTAATGTAGCCATTGCAAGGCTAACGCACCGATTTTAAAACACGGCAAAACGACTTAACAGTAATACACTTACTTGTTCGCTGTTTGTGGCTGATGCGGCAGGGATGCTTGGTACGGACCCAGGCTTCAGTGACAGTTGATGTGCAAAACCTGCCCTGTACTGTCCCAAGTTGTGGAAACATTCATCAGGAAAATGCTTCCGACAAACATACACCGTCTTAGGTAGACTCGACGGCGTATTATTGGAGTAAATAAAATTAAGCCACTGCGTCTTCAGGGGCTCTCCCGTCGGCAGTAAAAACAGACTCTTTTCTGTGTTGTCACATCCATGTACAGTGCAACTTCCATGTTTGGTGGCAACTTTTGAGCTGGGCGGGCAATCCATACAGTGGGTGGGAATCCGGGGGGGGCATGGGGATCATCTCCCTTGCTGACGTCGGCAAGGGAAGAGCTTCTCAACGTGCCGTTTTGACGCGCCATTCTCAAATATTGGGCATAGTTTGGTTTACACGTTATGAAATTTCTAGCCACTGGGGTGACTTAAGAAGGTCAGAGGAACTCATTTTAACGTTAAAAAACCTCAGAAAGTGAAAATTTCATGCCATGGGACCTTTAAGAAAGAAACCTTTCTCAGAACAACCCACAAAATGCAGTATCTGAACTTCCCCAGGTATCATTGGCAATACAACTGGAATTGTGTGTTGTGGACAAATGGAAATGGAAGTTGAAATCTGTTAAAAAAAATGGGGACAAAATTTCCTCTAATGAAAAATATAAAGGAGCTTACAATGTTGTGCATGTTGTAAAGGAGAATCCAAGATTCTACCACAATCTTGTTCCACGTTACAGAAAGATCCCACAGATGCCATTATTATCTTCAGGGATAGTCTCACCCACTCTTATCTTGTTTGCATTATGTCAACTGGTCCCTAATTTACACTTGCTGAGCACTTTATTAGGAACACCTGTACACCTATTCATTCATGCAATTACCTACACAGCCAATCATGTGGCAGCAGTGTGATGCATAAAATCATACAGATACAGGTTCAGGGTAATGTTCACATCAACCATCAACCATGGGGATAAATGTGATTTCAGTGATTTTGACTGTGGCATGATCTACCAGTTTTTACAATTTATGACTGTAATTGCAAGAGAAATGTGACAGACCATAAACTTAAGTACAGAAGAGTTAGGACAGAGGAAGCCATGTTTGCATTAAATAATGATTTATTACTGCAAGACCGGGAATCAGTTTATACAGAGAATAGCATTGATAGAGCATATGATAACTTTTTAAGTATATTCAAATTATTATATGATAAGAATCGCCCACTGAAGCAATATAGTACAAGACAAAACTATAATGACCAACCTTGGGATTACAAAATGCCTGTAAGAAGAAAAATACTCTATATAGAGAATTTATTAAATTAAGAACCAAAGAGGCAGAAAATAAATATTAAAAAATATAAAAACAAGTTAACAAGTATCATAAGGAGATGTAGGAAGGATTATTATGGCAAATTAATAGATAATCGCAAAAATAATATTAAAGGAATATGAAATATATTAAATAGTATGATGAAAGATGGCTCTGGACAAATACATTACCCTCAATACTTTAATGACAAAGATATCGAAAACTATAACATGAATGTAGTTGCTAATAGTTTTAATAATTTGTTTTGTAAATGTTGGACCAAGATTAGCTCAAAATATGTCTGATCTGGTAACAAGTGTTGATTGTATTGATAATATTATAAAGAGGAATTCTTGTTCTATATTTCTTACACCAGTAGATGAGAGGGAAATTATTGATATAGTTAATAAATGCAGTAATAAAATGTCCACAGATTGTAATGATATTGATATGAAACTAGTGAAAACTATCATTGGGGGGATTTCTAAACCATTAACATACATCTGTAACTTGTCATTTCAAGCGGTACATTTCCAAGCAATATGAAAATAGCAAAAGTAATTCCGTTGTATAAATCTGGGGACAAACACAACTTTACAAATTACAGACCTGTTTCTTTACTTCCTCAGTTCTCCAAAATTCTTGAAAAACTATTCAATAACAGATTAGATAAATTCATTGAAAATTACAAACTACTCAGTGATAGTCAATATGGATTTAGAGCAAATAGATCAACAGAGCTGGCACTAATGGAATCAATTGAAGAAATCAGTAACTCTACAGATGATAAAAAAATATGTCGCTGGGATATTTATTGATCTCCAAAAAGCTTTTGATACTATTAATCATGATATATTAATTAATAAGATGGAACAATATGGTATCAGGGGAGTTGTATTAAATTGGATAAGAAGTTATTTGAGCAACAGAACACAATAGTGAAGTTGGGTGATTCTGTCATCTCGTTTGAACATTGCTTGTGGTGTCCCCCAGGGGTCAGTATTGGGTCCTAAACTGTTCATTCTTTATATAAATGATGTGCAATGTATCTAAGATATTTAAGATGGTATTTGCAGATGACACGAATATGTTTTGTTCTGGAACAAATTTACATGAGTTAGAAAACATAATCTCTTCAGAATTGTGTAGGTTAAAAAGTTGATTTGATCGAAATAAATTATCATTAAATCTGTCCAAAACAAAAATCATGTTATTTAATAATTATAAAATAAATAAGGCAATAAATGTACATGTAGATGGTGTTGACATTGAAAGAGTTTCTAATAATACATTTCTTGGGGTAATAATAGATGATAGAATGACTTGGAAATCACATATAAAAATACTAATTAAACTATCAAGAAGCATATCTGTTTTGAGTAAAGCTAAGCACGTCCTGGACTATAATTCACTCCGCATTCTTTACTGTTCCCTGGATTTACTGTACTTAAATTACTGCTCAGAGGTGTGGGGAAATACGTATAAATGTTCACTTCATGCAATAATTATACTTCAAAAAAGAGCTATAAGAATAATTCATAGTGCTGGTTACCGAGATCATACTAATTCACTATTCTTAAATTCAAAATGTTTAAAATTCAGGGATATTACAGAATATAAAACTGCCCTAATAATGTACAAAGTAAGGAATTATAAAGTACCAAGGAATATCCACAATGTTCTTGGATAGAGAGGGGGGCTATAATTTGAGGGGGAAATTGAAATTTAAAACTCGCAGTACTAGGACAACGTTAAAATTGTTCAGTATCTCTATTTGTGGAGTAAAGCTATGGAGCAGTTTGAATGTGGAGCTCATGAAATGTTCAAAACCAGTTCAAAAAAAGGTACAAGGAACAGATCTTTATGAGGTATAGGGAGGAGGAATTACAATAACATTCTATTGATAATATAAGTGTATATATGTGTGTATGAGTACATACGGATATATATTTATATCGTAATGAGTATTGTGTGTGTATATATATATATATATATATATATATATATATATATATATATATATATATATATATATGCATAATTATATGATATTATGGGTGTCTGTGTACATATGGATATGTGTATAGTTACATGTATGTGTATGTATATGTGTATATGTATGTACTGTATATACAACCCCGATTCCAAAAAAAAAGTTGGGACAAAGTACAAATTGTAAATAAAAACGGAATGCAATAATTTACAAATCTCAAAAACTGATATTGTATTCACAATAGAACATAGACAACATATCAAATGTCAAAAGTGAGACATTTTGAAATTTCATGCCATATATTGGCTCATTTGAAATTTCATGACAGCAACACATCTCAAAAACATTGGGGCAGGGGCAATAAGAGGCTGGAAAAGTTAGAGGTACAAAAAAGGAACAGCTGGAGGACCAAATTGCAACTCATTAGGTCAATTGGCAATAGGTCATTAACATGACTGGGTATATAAAGAGCATCTTGGAGTGGCAGCGGCTCTCAGGAGTAAAAATGGGAAGAGGCTCACCAATCCCCCTAATTCTGCACCAACAAATAGTGGAGCAATATCAGAAAGGAGTTCGACAGTGTAAAATTGCAAAGAGTTTGAACATGTCATCATCTACAGTGCATAATATCATCAAAAGATTCAGAGAATCTGGAAGAATCTCTGTGTGTAAGGGTCAAGGCCGGAAAACCATACTGGGTGCCCGTGATCTTCGGGCCCTTAGACGGCACTGCATCACATACAGGCATGCTTCTGTATTGGAAATCATAAAATGGGCTCAGGAATATTTCCAGAGAACATTATCTGTGAACACAATTCACCGTGCCATCCGCCGTTGCCAGCTAAAACTCTATAGTTCAAAGAAGAAGCCGTATCTAAACATGATCCAGAAGCGCAGACATCTTCTCTGGGTCAAGGCTCATTTAAAATGGACTGTGGCAAAGTGGAAAACTGTTCTGTCGTCAGATGAATCAAAATTTGAAGTTCTTTATGGAAATCAGGGACGCCGTGTCATTTGGACTAAAGAGGAGAAGGACGACCCAAGTTGGTATCAGCGCTCAGTTCAGAAACCTGCATCTCTGATGGTATGGGGTTGCATTAGTGCGTGTGGCATGGGCAGCTTACACATCTGGAATGACACCATCAATGCTGAAAGGTATATCCAGGTTCTAGAGCAACATATGCTCCCATCCAGATGATGTCTCTTTCAGGGAAGACCATACTGCATCAATTACAGCATCATGGCTGCATAGAAGAAGGGTCTGGGTACTAAACTGGCCAGCCTGCAGTCCAGATCTTTCACCCATAGAAAACATTTGGCGCATCATAAAATGGAAGATACGACAAAAAAGACCTAAGACAGTTGAGCAACTGGAATCCTACATTAGACAAGAATGGGTTAACATTCCTATCCCTAAACTTGAGCAACTTGTCTCCTCAGTCCCCAGACGTTTACAGACTGTTGTAAAGAGAAAAGGGGATGTCTCACAGTGGTAAACATGGCCTTGTCCCAACTTTTTTGAGATGTGTTGTTGTCATGAAATTTAAAATCACCTAATTTTTCTCTTTAAATGATACATTTTCTCAGTTTAAATATTTGATATGTAATCTATGTTCTATTCTGAATAAAATATGGAATTTTGAAACTTCCACACCATTGCATTCCGTTTTTATTTACAATTTATACTTTGTCCCAACTTTTTTGGAATCGGGGTTGTATGTATTGTATGTATAGCATAATAAGTATCTATATATATATGATTGATTTGGTCTATATTATACCACATTGGTATGTCTTGGTATGTTGGTATGTTTTCTTTTTTGTTTGTTGCTTTTGTTTTCTTTTATATATATTTATTATGGTGGAAAGTGACATTTGATTAGCCATAGTATAGAGGGATAGGATTTGATAAGTTATTTACTTCTTTCTAATCCTTTCAAAACATTATTATATTATATTATTGCCTTGTGGCTATGCTATCCCGTTTGTTCATGACTATGTTTTGATTATTGCATTTTTTATTTTTAAAATGTTTTTATTTTTTTCTATTTGTTTTTTTCTTTACTGTTTGGAATCAATCAATCAATCAATCAATCAATCAATCAAAATTGTTGGTGCCAGATAGACTTGTAGTCAAGACCGCTTTAACCAAGACCAAGACAAGATCAAGACTAGAGTGTATCAAGACCAAGACCAAGACGACATCAAGACAAAGACAGATCGAGTCAAGACCAAGACAAAGTCAAGACGAGAACAAGACCAAGACCGGAAAAAAAACTAGTGTTGATGTTACTTGCATTAATAGAATAAGAGCAGCATACTGAGGTCAGAGGTTCAGTAAAAGAAGGTATTATTCTAACTACAGACAATGCTGAGAAGAGCACGTCATGAATGTGTATGACTGAGCTCACTCACTGTAAATGTTCCGCAGACTGAGTGAGATAAATGTGTAACAATTGCATGATGGCTGTCACTGCACTATTAGAGGATTGACACTCCCTTTATAGTACTTTTGTGTGCTGTTGAGGACTGATATGACTGGTACTGACTGGTCCAAAAGTCATCTGATAAAACACCTTCAACAACTGTGGGAAATATGTAGCTGATTTTAATTATGCTTAATTTGTAGATTAAATTGAAGATACACAATTATAATCCTGAAATGGATTAGGCTCGTGAAGTCAGAACAACTTGATATGCAGATGATATTCAAAAGTAAATGGTTACATTTATTTAGTAAAACAATATCATTTAAATAAAATATTGTAACCGACAATATAAAGAAATGTGCACATCACTGCTAGTGATATAAAGCCTGTTGTTCAGTAAGGCAAAAACAATAATAAATGCTAGTAGTCCCTAAAAAAATGCTAGTAGTCCCTACACACTGGACTGGTTCAACACAGAAGACTCCTAAACTTAGGTACCCTTAATGGCTCATCCATTATGCCAAATATAAGTCGACAACAAACCACATTACACCAGCCATTAAAGTGCTCACTAACACGGTTTCGACATTTTCTGTTCAATGAACTTGCCAAAATATCCAACGTTGGTGAAAACTGTTAATGTTTAAGTAGCCGAGAGCCACAGATGAAACTTAATTAGCATATCTGTACTTAGCATGTAGTTACACTTCTTCACCAGAAAAGTTAGCTTAGCACCTAAGTCTTTTGCCAAAAAATCCGTCCCTAATAATCTATACTGGGCGTGTGAGGGAGCACACGATAAAAACACCACGCATACACGATCTGGTCGTCTAAGACTGAAAAGTGAGATAAAGAGTTTGAGGCCAGTACCATCTGGCTAACTTACCTCTCCGGGTGTTTCCGCTCCAGGTGCCGGGTGAATGTAGATGTTGTCCCGGCTGTCTCTGTCAACGAGACCTTGCAAAACTTGCATTTTGCAGAATGTTTCTTCCTTCCACCTGTGGCGAGGAACTCTTTGTGCTCTGTGTATGCATATTTGATAATGCACGAATTCGCGGACATCACTGTGTAGGCTATGTCTGACTGAAAAACTCTTTTAGTGTGAGAGACTGACAGAGTTCACGTAACATTTCATGCTGGTGGCGGTCTTTTGATTGGGTGAGCGCCAATATCTAAATCGCAACAAAATACATGGATGACATTGATTGGTTAGCCTATATGAAGGGTGAGAAAGGCGGAATAAAATAATAATAATAATAATAATAATAATAATAGGCCTAATAATATTAATGTTGCATTATCCAACATTATATTTACTGTGGATATTGTTGGCTGCAAATTTTTCGACCACTATCGATCTGAAACTGCGAGACCAAGACAAGAGTGATGCGAGACCGAGACAAGACCAAGACCACAGACAGTCGCGTCCGTGACAAGACCAAGACCACGAAAAATTGGTCTCGAGACCGGTCTCGAGAACGAGACCGGTCTCGAGACATCCAAGTCTAGTGCCAGATGGGCTGGTTTGTGTATTTCTCTATGACTGCTGATCTCTTGCACAATAATCTCTAGAGTTTATTTAGAATGGTGCAATAAAGAAACATCCAATGATCAGCAGTTCTGCAGATGGAAATTCCTTGCTGATGAGTGAGGAGAATGGCTAGACTGGTATGAACTGACAAAAGTTACAGTAACTCATATAAACATTCTGTACAATTGTGTTGAGCAGAAAACCACCTCAGAATACACAACATGCTGAACCTTGAGGAACCTTCCAATTCTGTTAGCCAAGAACAGAAACCTGAGGTTGCGGTAGGCACGGGCTCACCAAAACTGGACAGCTGAAGGCTGGAAAAGTGTAGCCAGGTCTGATGAATCTCAGTTCCTACTGAGGCGCAGAAATAGTAGGGTCAGTATTTGGCACCAACAGCATGAATCAATGGACCCAACCTACCTTGTGTCAACAGTCCAAGATGGTAGAAGTGGTGTAAAGGTGTGGGGAATGGTTTTTTGGCACACATTGGGCCTGCTAATATCAATCAATCATTGCTTGAATACCACAGCCTATTTCAGTATTGTTGCTGACCATGGTCCTTTCATCATCACAATTTACCATCTTCTAATGGTTACTTCCAGCATGATAATGCACCATATCACCAAGCACAAGTCGTCTCAAACTGGTTTCATGAACATGACAATGATGTGGCTTCTTCAGTGGCTTTCTCAGTCACCAGATCTGAATCCAATAGAATACCTATGGAATATGGTAGAACAGGAGATTCACAGCATGAAGGTACACCTGAAAAATATGTAGGAATTGCATGATGCAGTCATGTCAACATGGACCAGAATCTCAAAGGAATGTGTCCAACATCGTGTGGAGTCCATGCCATGAAGAATTGAGGCTGTTTTGAGAGCAAAGGGAGGCCCTACCCAGTATTACTATGAATGTTCCTAATAAAGTGTTATGTAAGTATATATTACCACACAAACTCCTTATTACTGATTGAAGTATTAATCAAAATATTTTTAGCCAACAATTGCCTTTAACACTTGTTTTGAAGTTCTGCTGTTGGGCTCATGGTTGGCCCTTTGTACTAACACATTGACTTGTAGCAGACACATAAAGAAAAGTGCAGCAAGTCAGTGGGAACAAATTTGTGCTTTGAGTGCAGCATGACAGACGAGATACTGTGGAATAAATAAGTGTCTTTTATTGGTTCATAAAGTAATTTCCCAGACACAAGACGACATTAATCCAGGGATTGGATAAGAGCAAGGTCAGAACACCTCAAATCAGAATGAAGGCCACTTTTTTCTTCTTTTTTCCTCCAATCATGAATGTTTCTATACACTCACATATCCACTCCACGTTTCTCTCGCACTTCACTTCATTCTCTCTCACTTTGTCATACTGAGTGCTTTGATTACTCAGAGCTTGAAAGAGAAGAAATTGTGTGTGTGTGTGTGTGTGTGTGTGTGTGTGTGTGTGTGTGTGTGTGTGTGTGTGTGTGTGTGTGTGTGTGTGTATGAAAAGATAGAGAATGTCTTGCACAGTGTTGTGCTGCTCTTTCTTCCCTTCACCAGTCAACTGACCCTGACCTTGTCTTTCCTTATTCACATCCTGTGCCCCACAAATGGTTTTTATTACAGGTGACAGCATGCAGATTTATTGGGGCAGAGAGAGAGAGAGAGAGAGAGAGAGAGAGAGAGAGCAACATTGTTTAAACAGAAACAGAGTTTGCACAGATATCTGACATTTCATTAAATCAGTTATTTTTTTTCTCAGCTTCATGCTTTGTGATAGCCTTGAGGAGGACAAATTTGTAATTACATCAGGTGAAGATGTGAGAGAAAAAAGTGCATCGTATCTTATCCCAACAACTGGCATTGAGAAGTGTGAGAAAAAAAAAGCATTCACTTTCCATTTCAGTGTCTGCTCTGAGCAAGACTGCAGGGGGAAGGTTTCAGACATGGATCACCTGGAAATTCAAAGACAAGTACAATGTGGCATGCAACACAAAAAATCACAGCAACATGGCAGTCAGAGATCAAACATTTCTAAAGATCATCATCAAGGCTATATGCTCGCAGCTAATTATGCAGCTGTAATGAGGGTCTTGAGAGCAGTGCTCAGTCTTTCAGAAACATTTACAATTTGCTTGCAATTGGCTAATGATGAGGAAAGTCTCAATAGCTTTTAGAAAAATTAACCTGTAGAAAATTTATTAGCTTGTAGAAAATAATAGCTTGTAGAAAATTTCTGAACAACTGAAGTACTGAACAGATGATGTTGGATAAAAGCCTCAAATCAGAGATCTCTTAGTACTGAGAACAAGCCCAGGTTAATAACGATACAGTTGTTAGTTTTAACAATTTGTTATTTTGCCATTTGCCAGTGGTGGACAAATGATAAAATTATTAACTAGTGAAAACTCCAATCTTCTGCTCATTCCCAGGAAATCTAACTAACCAGGCTAAAAATTCATAGCTAACATAATGCAATAATGTATGGCAAGTGAATTAGCTAAGACTAGTAGCCATAGTCCTTATCCTGTCCTGACTTTAATGTAACACATCATGTTTGTGACCTAATCAACAAGTTACCTAGTCTTTGGCAAACGTTTTGGTGTCATTGCTGTTCTCTCCTCACATAGCAAGTAAAACTATTATTCAGTCTGGCTAGTGTCTTTATTTTCTCTCAGTGTATATGATTGGTGTGTATTGTATTAGCAGGATAGTTATATGACTGCTTTGCTAACCCATATGTCTGCTGGGCAACTATGACTAAAATACTACCTGCTCAGATGCTGTGAAATCTGTGTATTCTGGGCACCTGAGCTAGTGATTTGTCCATCCATTCTTGATTTCACCTCAGTTTTTATTATTTGATTTATTATTTATTTTTATTAGTTTATCTCATCTCATCTCATTATCTCTAGCCGCTTTATCCTGTTCTACAGGGTTGCAGGCAAGCTGGAGCCTATCCCAGCTGACTACGGGCGAAAGGCGGGGTACACCCTGGACAAGTCGCCAGGTCATCACAGGGCTGACACATAGACACAGACAACCATTCACACTTACATTCACACCTACGGTCAATTTAGGGTCACCAGTTAACCTAACCTGCATGCCTTTGGACTGTGGAGGGAACCGGAGCACCCGGAGGAAACCTACGCGGACACGGGGAGAACATGCAAACTCCGCACAGAAAGGCCCTCGCCGGCCATGGGGCTCGAACCCGGACCTTCTTTCTGTGAGGCGACAGCGCTAACCACTACACCACCGTGCCGCCCCTTTTATTAGTTTATATTATTATTTATTTTTATTAGTTGATATTACAGTAAACATTAACTTAATCAATAGTCAACTGCAACAACCTGGAGACATATAACAATATCTGTATCTAAAGCTGTTACCCAAAGCCATTACTATAACCATAGCATTTATATACCTACAAGGTCAATTCCACAAGACACATTCATCATTTCATGCCATTACCTGCACAATTTTCTTTTTCGCCTCTCTTGCTTCCTATTGGCTCCACTTGCTTGATTACCACTACTAAACCCATAATTTAACCTTTATGCAAAATATAAACCCTTGCACTCACCTGTGAAGGCAATGTATACATGCCCTTCTTGACCTATTAAAAAAAAACTATAAAAGTTTATGAAAGGAGCATAAATCATTCATGGAGTGGCTTTCATTCCACTCTCAAAGCGATGGCACCTCCCCTCTCAATTACAGTGCTGTGGGCCATAAATTAATATTTAAAATTGGCAGAGCATGCTGGTGAAGCTGCCACAGTAAAGGCCACCATCATCAATCTTGGCTGGGGCATTGACAGATGCTCCACCTGAGGAAGCAGCAGAGTGATGGAGAGGGAGCGAGTGAGATGAACTGTGGTTAACCTGATTCACCTGTAGTTGGAAAGCAGAGAGATTTAAAAAAGATAGATAGTAATTAAAGTGCTTTAGATGGTTCAAGGTTTGACAAAAACCTATTTTATGTATAGAAACGGAAGATACATTCTAACTTCTGATAAGCAACAGGGAAGTTAGTGAACCCACAAGATAAATAAGTATGTATGCTATGGAAAACAGTATAAAAGCTGTCTTATTCTTTATGCCATTTAGTAGAATGAAGAGGTGGCTATTAGAATTACATACCGCTCAACAGTAATTAATTAAAATTAGTGTATATTATCATGATTAATGGTGGCACAGTGGCACAGTCGGTAGCATCACAGCTCCAGAGTCCATAATTCAATCTGGAGCTTCTGTTATTGTGTGGAGTTTTTCATATTGCTTCCATGCTTGCATGAGTTTCCTCCAGGTTCTCCCGTTGGTTATCTCCCACTTCCCAAAAACATTCTAGTAGATGGATTGGCCCATTGTTGTAAATGTGTACTGTGCCCTGTGATAGCCAGGTTAATTCTCCCTCTTTGTGCCCACTATTCCTGGGATCGGTCCCAGATCCACCATGACCCTGCATAAAGAAGTTAATGTTGATGAATGATTAAAGGAATTGATATAATGAGCAATAAACCTGTGTAGAATAACTGTATGCTGTGTTAAATATTCAGACAAGGATTTGAAAATAAACAAGACTATTATTACAATATTATTATATTCACTCTGCATTTCCATAGGCCTTTGCATTATTTTCTTCTTTTAATTAGGGGGTAAATTTGGATTTATGAGGTTTGGGAATTTACCTTCTTTCATGTTTGCTAATATACAACAAGAGTACAGTTCATTTTATGTGAAATGTCTGTGGTTTTCTCCACCCCACCCTCAATAAGTAAGTATATAGACACTATACACTGTAAAACATTTCAGCCTTGTTTAGTTATGTCCACTTACTTTTTCTCTTTAACTCAGTGAGCTCTGTAAAGTGTTTTAATTTGAACCAATCTGTGCAAGTTTTCAAAGGTTAGATTTAAATTACTTAGTTGTCTTGACTAATTGAGACTTTTTCTGTGTTGAAACACAGATGATCGTCAAATTGAGTTAACTTGCATTTTCAAGGCAGCAGGTGAACTTGCATTTCCAAGTTAAACCAATTTTAAATGTTTTACAGTGTAGATAGTCACTTTTAAGATTCTCTCACACATGTATTACATGTTTTATGTCTTTTAAATATATAGCTATAGCTTTCAGTGATATAAGGGCTCTTGTTGTTGCTTACTCAGCATACCTCTCCACTCTCATTAAGCAAATGGTCCTCAGTTAACAGTAATACACATAAATATTTACCCTAAACTTTCTAACTAGCAGTTATAAAGCCACTGATTAAGGAATCTAACTTTGGCCCATATGAATGTATAAATTATAAGCTAATTTCAAACCTCCATCTTTATCTACAAGGTTCTAAGGAGGTTTACCAGAGAAGCAGAATAGGAATCATATACTGCATATGAAGTGGTTTACTGTAGATCTTAGTGCGCAACCGATACAGCACTGGTTAAAGTAGTAAATTACCTATTACTGGCTTCTGACTACAGTTATGTCTGTTTGCTTGATTATCGGTCTCAGTGCAGCTTTTGACACCATCAGTTACAAAATTCTTCAAGGTAGAGCCACAGGTCATTAGAAGCGAGCTTTTAGAAGTGATTACATGGCAACATTCTTCAGCCTTGCAGTTACATGATGTGTAGTGGTGTATTAGTGGTAGTCTATTCCATATTTTCTTTGAAGCATATAATTCACCTTCCTGCTGCAGTAAATCATCTCACCTGGAGATCATAAGTGTTTGAATTTCTCTTAAACTGCTTTTGCTCATAATTCACCTTTCTACTGCAGTGGATAATCTCACTTGCATGCCCAATAAATTATGACTTTCTTCCTGATAACCTCTATCATATACCCTATACATTTGCATCTCCCCAGAATTGTTGCATCTCAATACATCTTTTCACAATATCATCATACCTAACATCCTGGAAGTTTCCAATACATGTATCATTTCTTCTCTTTTCAGAAATTGTTTACTGTAGTGATCAAAATGCCACTGCCTGTTGTTGTTCAGAAGAGGATGTGCTCCCAATTTGGAGTTTGGTTCCTCTTAATATTTTTCCTTATGCCTTACCATATTATCCAACATGCTTCATGCTCACTTATCCTTCAAGTCCACATTTTCTCCTCTTCTTGCTATACAAACCCAAGTTGTGCCTAAGTTGCTACTTGGGTGACTTGTTAATTTAGCAGAAACCAGAACCAAGTTCTTGACAAGGTTCTACAGAATCCACAAAGGATGTTAGCTGCAAAGCCCAGAAATGTTTCTGGAGTTTTAGGATCCCAAACTCTTAATCTGACCATATATTTTAATAAAGCAGCATGTTCAATGTTCCAGCATTAAAAAGGCATGTAAGCTGTATGTTTAAATTTTGTTCATGCACTATTGATTGAGGGTGATGCAATAAACTAGCTTTCCTGCACACCTAATGATTTGTCTTCATTGCATCTAGAAGGACAAACCCAAAGCTGAGCATTCATGGCTCATCCGTGAGTCAAAGCCGAGACAATCATCAAAGACCACCCTTTATTGAGAAAATTGGTTGTATCTTTTTGTATTTTAGACTTTTTTAGAAACATTAAGAAAATGTGACATTAAGAAAACATGTAACAAAAAGAAAATGAAACATTAAGAAAACATTAAGAAACAAAGAAAATTTCTGCATCAGCACCACGCCCACTTCCCACTAGTGTCTCTCAAGGTTCAGCCTTTCGTCCGCTTCTCTTCTCCCTCTACACCCAATCTCTTGGCCAAATTATCTCTGCTCATGGTCTATCCTTCCACTGCTATGCTGATTACACTAGACTTGTAGTCAAGACCGCTTTAACCAAGACCAAGACAAGACCAAGACTAGAGTGTATCAAGACCAAGACCAAGACGACACCAAGACCAAGACAGATCGAGTCAAGACCAAGACAAAGTCAAGACGAGAACAAGACCAAGACCGGAAAAAAAACTAGTGTTGATGTTACTTGCATTAATAGAATAAGAGCAGCATACTGAGGTCAGAGGTTCAGTAAAAGAAGGTATTATTCTAACTACAGACAATGCTGAGAAGAGCACGTCATGAATGTGTATGACTGAGCTCACTCACTGTAAATGTTCCGCAGACTGAGTGAGATAAATGTGTAACAATTGCATGATGGCTGTCACTGCACTATTAGAGGATTGACACTCCCTTTATAGTACTTTTGTGTGCTGTTGAGGACTGATATGACTGGTACTGACTGGTCCAAAAGTCATCTGATAAAACACCTTCAACAACTGTGGGAAATATGTAGCTGATTTTAATTATGCTTAATTTGTAGATTAAATTGAAGATACACAATTATAATCCTGAAATGGATTAGGCTCGTGAAGTCAGAACAACTTGATATGCAGATGATATTCAAAAGTAAATGGTTACATTTATTTAGTAAAACAATATCATTTAAATAAAATATTGTAACCGACAATATAAAGAAATGTGCACATCACTGCTAGTGATATAAAGCCTGTTGTTCAGTAAGGCAAAAACAATAATAAATGCTAGTAGTCCCTAAAAAAATGCTAGTAGTCCCTACACACTGGACTGGTTCAACACAGAAGACTCCTAAACTTAGGTACCCTTAATGGCTCATCCATTATGCCAAATATAAGTCGACAACAAACCACATTACACCAGCCATTAAAGTGCTCACTAACACGGTTTCGACATTTTCTGTTCAATGAACTTGCCAAAATATCCAACGTTGGTGAAAACTGTTAATGTTTAAGTAGCCGAGAGCCACAGATGAAACTTAATTAGCATATCTGTACTTAGCATGTAGTTACACTTCTTCACCAGAAAAGTTAGCTTAGCACCTAAGTCTTTTGCCAAAAAATCCGTCCCTAATAATCTATACTGGGCGTGTGAGGGAGCACACGATAAAAACACCACGCATACACGATCTGGTCGTCTAAGACTGAAAAGTGAGATAAAGAGTTTGAGGCCAGTACCATCTGGCTAACTTACCTCTCCGGGTGTTTCCGCTCCAGGTGCCGGGTGAATGTAGATGTTGTCCCGGCTGTCTCTGTCAACGAGACCTTGCAAAACTTGCATTTTGCAGAATGTTTCTTCCTTCCACCTGTGGCGAGGAACTCTTTGTGCTCTGTGTATGCATATTTGATAATGCACGAATTCGCGGACATCACTGTGTAGGCTATGTCTGACTGAAAAACTCTTTTAGTGTGAGAGACTGACAGAGTTCACGTAACATTTCATGCTGATGACGGTCTTTTGATTGGGTGAGCGCCAATATCTAAATCGCAACAAAATACATGGATGACATTGATTGGTTAGCCTATATGAAGGGTGAGAAAGGCGGAATAAAATAATAATAATAATAATAATAATAATAATAATAATAATAATAATAATAGGCCTAATAATATTAATGTTGCATTATCCAACATTATATTTACTGTGGATATTGTTGGCTGCAAATTTTTCGACCACTATCGATCTGAAACTGCGAGACCAAGACAAGAGTGATGCGAGACCGAGACAAGACCAAGACCAAAGACAGTCGCGTCCGTGACAAGACCAAGACCACGAAAAATTGGTCTCGAGACCGGTCTCGAGACATCCAAGTCTAGATTACACCCAACTGTTTCTCTCTTTTCCTCATTCTGACATGCAGATCTCTGCTTGCATCTCTGCTTGTCTGCGTGACATCCAGAGCTGGATGGACAACCATCACCTGAAGCTCAACCCAGGCAAGACAGAGGTAATCTGCATTCCTGCTCCATCTTCTCCACCCCTGGTCATTGTCATCCCCCTAGGAGACATCTCCAGGTCTCGCTCACCCAGTGCGAAGAACCTAGGTGTCATTTTCGATGATAAACTCTCCTCCTCAGCGAACATCACTGCAGTGACCCAGACATGTAGATTCCTCCTCTACAACAGCTGAAGGATCTGTCCTTTTCTTACCACTTACTCCACTCAGCTCCTGGTCCAAGTGCTGAGCCTCTCCCACTTTGACTACTACAACTCTCTTCTTGTTGGCCTTCCAGCTTCTGCCATCAGACCCCTGCAGCTCATCCAGAACACTGCAGCTCACCTGGTCTACAACCTCCCTCGTTCTTTCCATGTCACCCCTCTGCTTGCTGACCTGCACTGGCTACCTACCGCAGCTTGCATCAAATTTAAGACATTGGTGCTAGCTTACCAGGTTCTCAAGGGGTTAGGGTCAGCATACCTCCAGAATCTGATCTGCCCCTACACACCAGTCAGATCCCTATGCTCTGCTACTTTTGGTCACCTGGCCTCTCCTTTCCATTCCTGCCCAGCCTGCTCAAGACTGCTGTCTGTCCTAGTTCCCCGTTGGTGGAATGACCTTCCCATTGAGGTCAGAGCTGCCAACTCCCTGACCGTCTTCAAGCACAGACTGAAGACTCACCTCTTCAGACTGCACCTCTCCCCTTCTTCCCTGCCCACTGTGTAATTGCGTTTTGGTCTAGACCAACCCAGGCTGTATACGATCTAGCCTGAGGTTAGCTGTTTTGAGTTCTCTATTTAGTTATGGTTGTTTTGTTTCTTTGGCTTTTGGAGTATTGGTATTTCAACAGCATATTACACTAGATATTGTTGTCACTTGTTCATTTGGCACTAGAACTTTCTTATCTAAAATTTCAGCACTTTGTGTACCTGATTGTTGCACTCATTGTACATTGCTCTGGATAACAGCATCTGCTAAATGCAATGTAATGTAATGTAATGTAATGTGACACATGCACCTCATGCAGTTTCTTCATTTCAATGATGACTCCTTCCTATTTTTACAAGCCCCTCAAAATCACCAACAAAATCACTTGCTACCACAGTATAGAAGATAGCATAACTAAAATTGAGTATAATTATATAAACTATCTCAGATAACATACAGTTAGCTAAACATTCCGTACTGTGTTTAACATTGAGCCCATTAGCTTGTTCAAGATTATGTAAACAGAATTAATTGGCAGTTTAAACCTTACATACCGTACACCCATAGGGACAGGGAAAATTGTTGAATAGAGCTGGTACTCTTGGCACATAAAACTATAAAGTCTTTATTAAAACCAAATATTGTGAGAGCTCTTGCTTGTGAAAAGTGGTTCTCACTTTAAGATGCCAGTAAATCTTACATCCAAATGCTGCAGTGTGTTGACACATGGAAAAAAAAAAAAATCTTAGTTGATGCTTTGAATCCAATTCAATTAGCTTGCTCATTGTGCTGTTATAGGAAAATACAGAGAGTCGTCGACTTATGACTGCGTTTGGTTACGACTGACCGGTCATCAACCGATCTGGTCATAAGTCGGCCTATGTTAAATGAATGTAAGTATATTGTGATGTGTAATGATATTGTAATCATCTTAAAGTCTTATTTTATCAACATTTTCTTATTTCATTACCTTGGCTCATTATTTGGTTTAAGTCAAACACTGCATACTACACTGCGTACAGTACAATTCGTTTAATATGTGCAAAACAAAAAATACGAAATACAGGTGTGAAAAATAGAAAATATTTTAGTTTGAAACATACCAAAATACAAATGTAAAACATAGCAAAATACAAAACTTAGTGACCGCTGGCATCACTGGTGCTTGGCTGTGGGTCATCTACATCATCATCAGCTGTTGCAGCGCTCGGGCTGGCGGGAGGATTTGCTCGTTTCATAAACCAGGAGCTGGGGCGGAAACTGTTGTACGCGGCGAGAGGCTGGATGCTGGGCAGGGCCAGGAGCTGGGGCAGAAACTGTTGTACGCAGTGAGAGGCTGGATGCTGGGCGGGGCCAGAAGCTGGGGCAGAAACTGTTGTACGCGGCGAGAGGCTGGATGCTGGGCGGGGCCAGGAGCTAGGGCGGAAACTGTTGTACGCGGCGAGAGGTTGGATGCTGGGCGCTGCCAGGAGCTGGGGCGGAAACTGTCGTACGCTCAGCTAGCTCAGCTGGGAAACACTTGCCAGTCATAACCAGATGGTCGTAAAGTCGATTGGTCGTAAGTTGCATAGGTCTTAAGTCGACGTCTACCTGTAATATACAAAGGGTTGGTGAGATGCTGCCTGTTACAAATCATGAGATACTGAGATACTGTTACCACACAAAAGTTAAACATGTCCTGAAGTTTTGAAACATTTTTAACTGGCTTACTTTTTATCCATATATAGTTACCTTTTTATGGTGATGAATGTCAGCAAGACAATTTCCTATTATCAAATGTGTTATAGCAGCTATAAACAGTCATTCCCCAAACAGCCTCTCTTGTTTCTTCCCACTTGAAGTTAATAAGGTTACATTTACATTGATGGCATGTAGCAAACACTCTTATCCAGAGTGACATACAACATACCCAGAGTAGCCTGGGGAGCAGTTGGGGGTTTGGTGCCTTGCTCAAAGGCACTTCAGCTGTTTCTGCTGGTCCAGGCAATCAAACTGGTGACCTTTTAGTCCCAAAGCTGCTTCCCTATCCTTTAGGCCATGGCTTAACCCTTGTATGGTGTTCGGGTCTGTAGGACCCATTTTCATTTTTTATCAAAGGAACAATGATACGATTAATTATTTTTTCAAACTCAGACTCATTAGCCTTGGCTCATTTTCTGTGGAGAACATATATCAGAACACATTTTCGATGACCACACACCAGGGCCGTGCAAAGACCTTTGGAGGGGCAGGGGCTCAACATTCAAAAAAGGGCACTTGGAACAAATTTTTCACACAAGTTAACTTTATTCAAAACTAAATTTCAATTGCAACTGAACATTCTGTGTGTGTGTGTGTGTGTGTGTGTGTGTGTGTGTGTGTGTGTGTGTGTGTGAGTGAGATCCATCTAAATGCTGCAGTATTCTTCAAAGCAGCAGTCTTCGGTTTGCCATGTTCTTGAAAATGTCTATGACAACACTGTATTCAATATGGATATCTTTCCTCAATTGCCAGCAGAAGAAGGTCTGACAGCCTTTCTTCATGACAAAGGCTGCGGAGTTTTGTCTTCACTAGCTTTAACTTTGAAAAGGAACGCTCTACCGTTGCAGTTGACACAGGTAGTGTTCCATATATTTTCAGCAGCCCAGCCAGCTCTGGAAAAACCAAGTTGGCATTGTTCTCCTTGAGCACAGAAAGCATGGATACCACACTGGGGAGGCAAGAGTAGGAGGAGTGAAAGACTTTAAGTTCCGTCAGTAATTTCTCCTCTTCCTCAATCTCATAAAACTCACAAAGCTTCCTGACAGATGCTAGTGCTTCTTCTGGACTTTTCCGTGTTTGCCAGTTGTTTTGTTCAGTGAGGTGTTGCAAAGCACTCAACACTTCCCATGTAGTTCAAACTAAAGTTTCCGAATCTGCCACTTTAATGAAATGGATGGAGCAAACGGTTTAAATATATAGGCGGCTTCATTAAATGATAAACAACCCTACGCATTTACTGTTGTGTTCTAAGCTGCACAATATTGCATGTTCAGATAAGAAATGAAAGGAGACTTTCAGTGTGACCTTACCATGCCATTCCTCGCACTGTCTCTCACTGTCAACCGCCTGCATGCGCTTTCTGCACGGAGGGTCACTGAATGCATGACGTCACGGATTGATGCCCGCATTTACATAGAAAAACGTTATTTTATAAATCTATAATTTCATATATTATTGTCAAATTGGAGAGAATATTGATGTTGGAGCTAACTTATCTTTTACAAATATAAAAAAAAAAACCAAAACAACAAAACAGTCCCTATGAAAAGGGCACTTTGGACAGCAAACAGAAAAGGGGCAGGGGCTAGAGCACCTGTAGCACCGGTTCATTGCACGTGGGTGCCACACACTGTACACCCCCCCCCCCACACACACACACACACACACATTTATATTACATACAGGATATTCGGGTCCACTGGACCCAGGGCTAATACCTTCACTCTGTCCTCCTCCTGTCTGGGCCTGCTCTTAGTGTGTGTGTGTGTGTGTGTGTGTGTGTGTGTGAGAGTTTTGTGTTTCTGCCCCTGCCGTTCAAGCACCGACACCTGTCTGCTCTCACATTCCTACACATTTTACCCTCTGTCTTGCGGGAACCAAGACAGAAGTTCCCATAAATTGGGGGCGGACACAATAAATATAGCTTTTCCAATGTGGCTCCTTATCACAACTGATCAAGATGGCCAAAAGATTATCTGCTCAGATGGACTTGCAAATGATTTTGGAAGAGAGAGAAGCTTTTGATAATGATGTAGAAGAAGACGTTTCAGAACGTGAGGATCACATTTCTGAAAATTCAGAGTCTGACAGTGACTTTGAAGAAGAGGATGAGATGGAGCATCAGCCAGTCCTAAAACGAAGACAAGCATGGGGATGATGTGTTGTATAGACTGACATGGTTACTGTGTGTTCAGCTTGTGTTGTGTAAACTGAACTGAATGGGTTAAATTTCTAATGAAATTCAAAGAAATAAAAATCAGTTGTTATAAAAAACCTTGCTTCATTTGTAAATTTGAAGATAAACATATTTTTTCCACTCATATCTTGACTCTAATTGATTTTCTTTTTGTAAAATTACATTTTATTTAAAAAAACAAACAAAAAATGAGTAGCACTTTTTTGAATGGAGATTTTTTTTGAATCTTTTTTGACGTGCTGTCACTGTAGCTCACTGAATTTGCAGTTTTGTATCATGCACATATGTAGAAAGTAAATGGTAGCCTGCCAATTTGTTGCTTGCCAGTGTGAACATAGAATCAGTCAGCTTCACAAGGAAACAATACTTTTTAATAATACTTAATTGTTTGAATTTACTATTCCTACTCTTCTTCACTGACCTTGACTTGGCCTAGTGGTTAGCATGTCTGCCTTGCGACCGGGAGATTGCGAGTTCTGCTTGTGGTCAGGTCATACCAAAGACCATCATAAAAATGGTACCTACTACTGTCTGGCAAGGCATGTTGCAATACAGATGCGAATGGGGAAGTCAAACTCTCATGGTTACCAGAGGACTAGCCCCCCACTGTACTCCTAGTGTGTAGGTGAGAGGCTGAGGGCTATTGAAACGGAGATTGGCACCTCACCTATACCCCTTAAAGAGTTGGTTAGTACTGGAACAGGAGACTGCCTGGGAAGACCAGATTCTGGCATGAGAGGGACTTTGACTCTTATTCACTAACCTAGTGAACAAGCATGAGGATGTGTTTTTAATAGAGACCTCAAAGTACTTCTATAAGTTGCTCTGGTGAAGGGCATTTGCTAAATGCTGGAAATGTAATAAAAATAATCAATTTAAACTCAACAGTACATTTCAGATATAAAAGTGCAGTAATCAGGCAGCATGGTAGTGCAGTGGGTATCACTGTTGCCTCACAGCAAGAAGATTCTGGATTCAAACCTTGTGACTGACTGGGGCATTTCTGTGTTGAGTTTGCATATACTCCTTTTGTCTGCATGTGTTTCCTCCAGGTGCTCTGGTTTCCTTCCCCAGTCCAAAGACATGTGGATTGGATCAACTAGCTCCTCTAAATTGCCCATAGGTGGGAACATGAGTGTGAATAGTTGTTTTTCTGTGTCTTAGCTATGCAATAAATTGGTGACCTGTCCAGGGTATACCCCACCTCTCACCTGAAGTCAGCTGAGATCTGCTCTGGCTTCCTCTGTGACCCTGATTGATGACTGATATAGATAATGGATTGATGGAAGTGAAATAATCCATGCTAATGATATGATTTGAAGTAAATCAAGTTGAGTTAGTCATTTTATGCTATTCTTCTTATCCTGTAAATTTATACACACTCAGGAGTATGGAGTAGAATACAAACATTTTTTTTTTTTCAAATTTACAGGATTTTCATGAATACCAAATTTATTGTGTAAACAATCATACCAATAAATCTATTTGTATTCAGCTTGATAAATGAGTCTCGTTCTTAGTCTTTTACAGAGAGGCTTTGGTTTGTGCCACAAATTAGTGTTTTTATTGTTATAACATACCTGATTCAAGATATTACCAGAACCTAAATAAAAACATGAAATCAAGGTTAGAACAAGATCATAAACTGAAGAAAGTAGTTCATGACTGATATAACAATGTTTTTTCCATTACTGGCATGTTAAACAGCAGTGCATTAGACTATAGTAAACAATAAAAGAACATTCAGAAGACAACTCCAACTTTGTGTGAATGTATTTGCTTTCAAACCCCCACAAACCCCACAAAGCTGTCATATTGCCTGTGTGTGTGTGTGTGTGTGTGTGTGTGTGTGTGTGTGTAGGGATGGGGGGAGTTGCTGTGTGTTTGGCATATACTCCTTTATGTGCTGTGAACAGGCTGACCTTGTGTTTGTGTGCTTGCGTGCTGGCCTTGAGCTGAGCTGAAGCGGCAGACAACCACTGTTGCTGCATGGCCCTGAAACTGTGTGTGTGTGTGTGTGTGTGTGTGTGTGTGTGTGTGTGTGTGAAAACAACTACGAGAAAGTAAATACAGAGAAAGTACAGGTTTTTAAATGTACAGAGCTACAGAGGGAGAAAAATTATTAAAAAAGAGCAGATGAAGAAAATAATCAGATGTGTACATGTAACATATTTATTGGTAGAATTTTCAGCATGTAGTCTAACATTACAGCTGAGTAAACATTTATTTATCTCAGGGAGAACAAAATGAACCACAGTGTAATTTCACTTCATCTTAAAATAGGCATTTCTGCCCCAAGATCCAAATATGCCAATCATAACCTCATCTATAAAATACTATCTCAGTGGCTGTGATGTTTCTTGTCTTTGTCTATCTCTACAGTCATTGCTCATTTCACACACGCACATGCACTGAGGTTTATCAGCAGTGTCATGGCCAGGAACCATGCTACCGTTCTTTCCCATCATGGTCACTAACCCACAGCTACTGGTCTTTTTATCATGAGCTTTAATCAGTGCTATCAGATTGATATTATTTTAGTATTAGGAAACTAGATGGACAACTCTGATGCTCTTCTGTACACTCTTATCCAACTGGCCATGCGAGGTTAACACACAGACAAGATACATTTTACAAATGCATTACATCTGCACTTTCAATATATTAAAATCATGTTTATAAAACGTATGAGCAAGCTTGGCGGCTAGCACTGTTGCCTCACAGCAAGAAGGTCCCGGGTTTGAGCCCAGCAGCCGACAAGGGCCTTTCTGTGTGGAGTTTGTATGTGTTAGGGTTTTACTGGGATTCGAACCCGGGTCACTGGTGTGATAATCCAGCAAACCCCCACTAGGCCGATGACTCAAGTGCAGAGGCGAGAGGCAAAAGTAGAAAGGAGCAAAAAACAGTTTATTTATACTATATACACTATATACAATCCAGGCAAAAACCAAAAAGTATAATCCAATGGAAAAAACAAAAAGAAAATCCAAAAGCTCAGAAGATGTACAAAAAACAAAAATATCCAAAGGGTCAAAGTCCAAAATCCAACTAAGAAAAGAAGAGGCAAAAACTCAAACGCTCAGAAGATCAAAAGGTCAAAACAAAATCCACAAAGTCCAAAAGAAAGAAGAAAAAACCAAGAATACAAAGACACAGACAAGGTATATGGGACAGAGGGAACTAGCACTAACAGCATAGCAAAGGAAAAAGACTCTGTGACAAGGGAACAAACAGAGGGGTATTTATACACAAAATAAATTGGAAACAGGTGACACTAATGAAGACGAACAGGCAATCAACACAAACACAAAACATAGGAACAGTGGCAGCCTCTAGAAGCCAAAACAAACATGACAAGAAAGACATAACAGTGGCCTCTAGAGGCCAAAACAGTCCCAGTCCTAACAGGTCCCCCCCCCCCCAGGAGCGTCTCCTGACGTTCCCAGGGCAATCGGGATGGGCCGAATGGAAGTCCCTACAAAGTCCTTTATCTAAAATGTCCCGGGCAGGGACCCAACAGCGTTCCTCAGGGCCATAGCCCTCCCAGTCTACTAGACATTGAAGCCCACCACGGACCCGGTGGGAGTCAAGCAGGCGATGCACGGTGAACACAGTCTGACCCTGGAAGATGCGAGGGGGTGGGGGGTTCCTAGGGGCAGGGGCATACGTGGACGCGAGTACGGGCCACAACAGGGAAACATGGAATGTGGGGTTGATCCTCAGAGTCCGGGGCAACTGGAGCCGGTAGGTGACAGGGTTCACCCTGCGCACCACCTTGAAGGGGCCAATGTAGCGAGGAGCAAGCTTGCGGTTCTCCACCCACAGCGGAAGGTCCTTAGTGGACAGCGAAACCCACTGCCCAGGGCGGAAAGCGTGGGCAGGTCTTCTATGGCGGTTGGCCTGAGTATGGTTGGTTCTGGAGGTCTGGATGAGGGTCTTCCTGACCTTGCTCCAGGTCTTGCGACACCGTCTCACATATTGATTGACCGAGGGCACCCCCGCGTCCTCCTCCTGGTCCGGGAACAGAGGTGGCTGGAACCCGAATTGGCACTGGAATGGCGACAGCTTGGTGGCCGATGACTGCAGGGTGTTGTGGGCGTACTCTGCCCATGGCAGCCAGGTGCTCCACGATGTTGGGTTATCCATAGCCAGGCCTTGCAGGGTGGTTTCCAGGTCCTGGTTGAGCCTCTCCGTCTGGCCATTGGACTGTGGGTGAAACCCAGAGGAGAGGCTGGCAGTGGCTCCGATGACCTTGCAGAACCCATGCCACACTCGGGAGGAGAACTGGGGCCCTTGGTCTGAGACGATGTCCTGCGGGAGACCAAAGACTCGGAAGACATGAGTGAATAATAGTTTAGCAGTTTCAAGAGCAGAAGGGAGCTTGCACAGTGGTAAAAAGCGGCAGGCCTTGGAGAATCTGTCAACTATGACCAATATGACAGTGTTACCTTGTGACTCAGGGAGACCCGTGATGAAGTTGACTGCCACGTGGGACCAGGGACGCCGGGGAATGGTCAGAGGATGCAGGAGACCCTGGGGACGCTGTCGCGGGTTCTTGGTTCTGGTGCAGACCTCACAGGACAGGACAAATGACCTTACTTCCTTCTCCATGTTAGGCCACCAGAAGTGTCTTTTCAGGAAGTCCAGGGTCCTCCGAGGTCCCGGGTGGGTGGTGAGAGGGGAAGAGTGACCCCACTGGAGAACCTTGGCCCGGGCTTGATGTGGGACGTACAAGAGGCCCGGTGGCCCTGTCCCAGGACCGGGGTCCTGGCATTGGGCTCGTCGGACGGCCTCCTCAATACCCCAGCGGACAGGGGCTACAATCCGGGACACAGGGATAATAGGCCCGACTTCACTCTCCCTGTTGGTGGCAGAGAACAGCCTGGACAGTGCATCAGGTTTGGTGTTCTTGGAGCTGGGGCAGTACGAGAGGGTGAAGTCAAAGCGACTGAAAAACAGGGCCCACCTGGCCTGTCGTGGGTTCAGTCTCTTGGCTTGCTGGAGGTACTTCAGGTTCTTGTGGTCTGTCCAAACCAGGAATGGATGTTGCGCTCCCTCCAGCCAGTGCCTCCACTCCTCAAGGGCCAGTTTGACCGCTAGCAGTTCTTGATCCCCCACATCGTACCGGGACTCCGCAGGACTCAGGCGGTGGGAGAAGTAAGTGCAGGGGTGCAGCTTTCCTTCCGAACGTTGAGAGAGCACCGCGCTGACACCACTGTCCGAGGCGTCCACCTCCACGATGAATGGTTGGGAGGTGTCCGGGAGGACCAGAATGGGTGCCATGCAGAAGCGGTCCTTGAGGTCTTTGAACGCCTTTTCCGCCTGAGGAGACCAGACATAAGATCCACCTGTCCCTTTGGTGAGGTCTGACATGGGTGCTGCTACAGAACTAAAGTTCCTGATAAACTTGCGGTAGAAGTTAACAAATCCTAAGAACCGCTGAACCTCTTTGACGGACTTGGGAGTGGGCCAGTCCTGGACGGCCAGGGTCTTGGCTGGGTCCATTTGGAGTTGGCCTGTCCGTACAATAAAACCCAGAAAGGAGATCTCGGGAACATGAAATTCACATTTCTGGGCCTTGGCGAACAGATTGTTCTGTAGCAGCCTCTGACGAACCTGATGGACATGGTGGCGGTGCTCCTGCACGGTCTTGGAAAAGATAAGGATGTCGTCGAGGTAGACAAAAATGTACAGGTTAATCATGTCCCTCAAGACATTGTTGATTAGGGCCTGAAAAACAGCTGGTGCGTTGGTGAGTCCGAAGGGCATCACCTGGTATTCGTAGTGCCCAGACAGGGTGTTAAAGGCAGTCTTCCACTCGTCTCCCTGTCGGATACGGATGAGGTGGTATGCGTTCCGTAGGTCCAACTTGGTGAAGACGGTGGCGCCTTGGAGCAGGTCGAATGCTGTGGACATCAGTGGAAGGGGATATCGGTTGCGCACAGTGATCTTGTTCAGGCCCCTATAGTCAATACATGGTCGGAGCCCTCCATCCTTCTTGCTGACAAAGAAGAAGCCGGCACCAGCAGGTGAGGTGGAGGGTTGAATGAACCCAGAGACCAGGGCGTCTTTGAGGTATTCCTCCATGGCCTTGCATTCTGGCTGAGAGAGGGAAAACAGTCTGCCACGAGGAGGGGTAGTCCCAGGGAGCAAGTCGATGGCACAGTCGTAGGCCCGGTGCGGAGGAAGAACGGTGGCCCTGCTCTTGCTGAATACCTCCTTCAAATCCCAGTACTCTGTGGGAACTTGAGATAGCTCAGTGAGATCAGGGGGCTCGGCAAGAAACACAGGAGAGCTAGAGAGCAGACAAGAGGCATGGCATGCAGGGCCCCATTCCACAACCTGTCTAGTGACCCAGTCTATACGAGGGTTGTGGCGGGTAAGCCAAGGAAGACCTAGAATAACTGGGAACTCAGGTGAAGGAATCAGGTGCAGGGATATTTCTTCCTTGTGACCTTGAGACTGGAGGAAGACTGGAGAAGTAACTTGGGTGACTCTTCCATCACCTAACGCTTGGCCATCGAGGGCAGACACAGACAGTGGGACTTCAAGAGGCGCAGTAGGGACATTGATGCTTTGGGCGAAGTGGATATCCATAAAGTTTCCAGCCGCCCCTGAGTCTAACAAGGCTTGACAAGAGTGGACGGACTCACCCCAGGAGATGGAGACTGGGATGTAGATTCCTTGGCCAGGGAGTCCGGGAGAGAGGGTAGGCCCCATCACAACCCTCCCTCGGCTGGACGGGGCGGTCCTTTTCCCAAGAGCTCGGGACATGATGCTCGGAAGTGACCAGGCTTGCCACAGTAGATGCAGCACTTGTCCCTCCTTCTGCGCCCCCTCTCGGCTATGGAGAGACGAGTACAGCCAACTTGCATGGGCTCTGGACAGTCACTGGAGGAGGTAGACGGGTTCCATGTAGAGGCAGTGAGGCCGGGGAGACTCAGGACTTGGCGGCGTTCTCTAATCCTGTTGTCCAGACGAATAGCATGTGAGATCAGAGTTTCGAGGTCACTTGGGCATCCAATAGAGGCCAGGCCGTCTTTGATGGGGTCAGACAAACCATGGTGAAAGGTTGAAACCAGGGCAGCCTCATTCCATCCGCTGACTGCTGCGAGCGTCCGGAACGATATGGCATAGTCTGCGACGCTTCCTCCTTGCCGGATGGACATGAGCTTTCTGGCTGCATCGGTACTGATGTCCACCTGGTCGAAGACCCGAAGCATCTCTTCAGTAAACAGTTCAAGATCAGAGCACTCGGGTCCCCGTCTCTGCCAGATAGCTGTTGCCCAACTAGCTAACAAGGTTATCACAAAGGCGATCTTGCAGCGATCCATAGTGTAGGTGGTAGGCTGGAGCTCAAAGGTGAGTTGGCACTGGGTAAGGAACTCCCGGCACTCACCGTGCTTGCCATCATACCTCTGTGGTGCAGGAAGGCTGGGTTCGCGAGGTGAAGAAGACAGTGTGGCGGGAGGCACTGGAGCATGAGCTGGATCAGGATGAGCAGATGCAGGCAGATGTGTCAGCTGTGCCAGGGTTTTCCCAATTTGCTGAAGCAGTACCTCGTGGCGAGCAAGGGCCTCACGTTGGCTTGTGAGCATTCGTCCATGAGCGTCCATGGTCGCTCCGAAGCGTGTCAAAGCTGCCATAATTCCCTGAAGGTTGGCCGGGTAGACAGTTGAAGCAGCCTCTGCTGAGTCGGTCATGACGGAGTCTTTCTGTTAGGGTTTTGCTGGGATTCAAACCCGGGTCGCTGGTGTGATAATCCAGCAAACCCCCACTAAGCCACTAGGGGGATGACTCAAGTGCAGAGGTGAGAGGCAAAAGTAGAAAGGAGCAAAAAACAGTTTATTTATACTATATACACTATATACAATCCAGGCAAAAACCAAAAAGTATAATCCAATGGAAAAAACAAAAAGAAAATCCAAAAGCTCAGAAGATGTACAAAAAACAAAAATATCCAAAGGGTCAAAGTCCAAAATCCAACTAAGAAAAGAAGAGGCAAAAACTCAAATGCTCAGAAGATCAAAAGGTCAAAACAAAATCCACAAAGTCCAAAAGAAAGAAGCAAAAACCAAGAATACAAAGACACAGGCAAGGTACATGGGACAGAGGGAACTAGCACTAACAGCATAGCAAAGGAAAAAGACTCCATGACAAGGGAACAAACAGAGGGGTATTTATACACAAAATAAATTGGAAACAGGTGACACTAATGAAGACGAACAGGCAATCAACACAAACACAAAACACAGGAACAGTGGCGGCCTCTAGAGGCCAAAACAAACATGACAAGAAAGACATAACAGCGGCCTCTAGAGGCCAAAACAGTCCCAGTCCTAACAGTATGTTCTCCCCGTGTCTGCATGGGTTTCCTCCGGATGCTCCGGTTTTCCCCACAGTCCAAAGACATGCAGGCTAGGTTAATTGGTGGCTCTAAATTGACCATAGGTGTGAATGTGAGTGTGAATTGTTGTTTGTCTCTGTGTCAGCCCTGTGATAACCTGGCGACTTGTCCAGGGTGTACCCTGCCTCTTGCCCATAGTCAGCTGGGATAGGCTCCAGCTTGCCTGTGACCCTGTACAGGATAAGCAGCTACAGATAATGGATGGATGAGCAAACATATGAGTTGTGTGGTACATCCTAGCATTGCACTGCAAACAATTTATCCTGTTGGAAGTTGAAGCTCTTGTAAAATGAAACTGTTTTTCTTTTAGGATTACCCTGCACTTTTCTCCATCCATTTTACCCTCAGCCCTGACCAGTTTCCCAGTCCCTGCTTATGAAAAGCATCTGCACAACATGATGCTACCACCACCATTTTTCACTATATGTTCTCAGAATGATGAAGAATATTAGGTACCTACCAAATGTACCACTTTATACCAATGCCAAAAAGTTGAGAGAACCTTTTTCTACATATTTATCAAGTCTCCATCATATCCTTTAGAAAACTTGAAAGGGAATTTTATAATGCTCTTTGTTAGTGATCACCATTTTTCACTACTCTTCCCTAAAGCTGAGCTTTGAACAGTGAGGCGCTATGTGTAGAGTGTAATTCAAGGGTTAAGAATTCAAACTGAAGGTTTTGTGTTCTAAGTGGCAGTATTAGGCTTCTAGTGGTTGAAATCTTAAACATGGCACTCATAAAGATTAGCAGGGGTTGCCAAATCATTTTGGGCAAATGACCCCAAATTGATATTATGAATCTCTGCAGCCCCAAGCCTTGACCACCAATTATAAATTCCAGGTTTATAATTGAGGACTACAGTATCATTTGAACATGTTGATAACATATTTGAGTAAAAAAGAAAAAGAAAAAAAAAGAATATTCTTTGCAGCGATTTTAGTGGAGTGGATTACTTGACCCACAATTTCACCATTTCCTCTTTCCACAAAAATGTTAACATGCAAATCTACACTTCAAAAACAAGAGACACCTAACAGTATATTGATATCGAGGCACAGGACCCCCCAAAAAATTGCACCAAATCTTCGGTACACAATAAGATTAACTTCATTAAAAACCAGCAACACTTTTCCAACTCACATACAAGGGGTAGGTGGGCATAGAAAAAGAGACAACAAAAGGAAAGATAAAGAAAATTTAGAACTCCTCCAAATATGCAAATTAACTACCCCAAAAGCCAACTGGAAAAGTCCTTGAGTCACAGCATGCTTTAAGTGTCATATCATCATGCTTTAAGAACATTAATACACTAGCTCTTAATGATTTAAAGAAAAGTGCAGTCCAGCTTTGACAGGGCCATTCTCACACATTCAATTTCTTGGTTTTGCACCATGTTTATGTAACTTTGGCAATATGCTTAGTGTCAATGTCCTGTTTGGATAATGATGCTCCACCCCATTCTAAATTATTTGGAAGACTTGATCATTTTTCTAAATAATAGACTTAATGGTACTCTCTGGGATGTTCATTCATAACACAAATTCATTAAGTAGCAAATAATTGGTCTGCAAAGCCCTGTCTTGTAGCCCTGCCCTCTGATTTTCCACAGGTGCATCCTTTCACATGTTGTGAAAGGATGCACCAAACTGTGCAGCACTGTTATGTCACATGCCTTGGCTAGGTCTACACTTAACAGTCTTAACAATTGAAGTGTGAAGTCATTAATTAAACTCTTTCTGAAAACTCTAGGATGCCATTGAGGCCATTTCACAATACGAGAAGTGAATTCCTTTGGGTCCTGTAAGAATGGGAATGCATCATAATTCTGAGCTCTCACTCTGAATAGGAGTCAGGCTTTAGACATTTAAAAGACATTTTTTTTTCATTTCCGTTTCCGGTTGAGAGTACGTCGTGCGCGTTCTGGCTGCCGCGTCTCACCAGAACTTTTTTTATTTTATTTTATTTTATTTCTTTTTCAATTTTCATTTATTTATTTATTTTTTTCTGTGCGTTTGTGTAGTTTGATGTTTGAAGGTTTTGTCCGCTGGTTGTGGTGTAGCTCCGGACCTAGTTTTGGGCGTCGGTTCCCTCCAGGCCTTGGTTCGCTGTGGGTGATGCCTGTGCTCCCAGCTATGGACTGCAGTGAGCTCGTTGCTCATTTTACATCGTGATTGTCCAGCGTTCTGTGCTTTAATGCTTGGCATGATGTTCTGAGCGATGTTGCTTGGTGGTGTCGCGGCGGCTGTGCAGGCGGTTTGGACATACCAGTGCTCTGCATGGCGGTGCTTCTGTGCTCGCTTTGTGGATCCATGGCGTGGTGTTCGAGCGATGTTGCTGACGGCGTCACGGCGGCAGTGCTGGAGATGTGGGACTCGTTTTTGTGTGCCTTTTGGTGGGACTGTGGCTGCTACACCATGGGAATTACATCCTGACCCTACTTGGTGGACTTTTTACTTTTTTTTTTAATTTATTTATTATTATTATTATTATTATTATTATTATTATTATTATTTATTTTTTCCCCTTGTCTATATTGTAAAGCGTCCTTGGGTTTCTTGAAAGGTGCTATATAAATTTAACTTATTATTATTATTATTATTATTATTTAGCATCAACTTAAACCTGCCCTGGAGCGATGTTGCTGACGGCGTCACGGCGGCAGTGCTGGAGATGTGGGACTCGTTTTTGTGTGCCTTTTGGTGGGACTGTGGCTGCTACACCATGGGAACTACATCCTGACCCTACTTGGTGGACTTTTTACTTTTTATTTATTTATTTATTTATTATTATTATTATTATTATTATTATTATTATTATTATTTATTTTTTCCCCTTGTCTATATTGTAAAGCGTCCTTGGGTTTCTTGAAAGGTGCTATATAAATTTAACTTATTATTATTATTATTATTATTATTATTATTATTATTATTATTATTATTATTTAGCATCAACTTAAACCTGCCCTGGAGCAGATTAACCAACAAAAATCAGTTGCTTTGTTGCTTTAACCAGAAACATAAAAAATTAACCCAATGTTAGCTTGCTAGCTTTGCTATACTCTAATATACTGTAGTAATATCAGAGTAGAGCAAATAATATACAACCACTCACTCTAACAAAGTGTATTTAAAAAATAATATGTATTCTTTTCCAACATACAAAGTAGCTGATTAAAGTGTCTTAAAATATAAATAGAACAAAGGTACCTAGGTTCTACCAGCCCACTCCACCCCATCCCATGGCATGATACAAGCCGTCACTGGCATTTCTGGTTTTGGATGCACCATATCCAGGAGTACAAGCAAGACATGCATCAACACTATTCTTTCCCCTACCACCTCAGTGGTGGAACAAACTCCTCTTGGTTGTCTTCAACTGAAGACTAAAGTCCTATCTTTTTACCAAGCTTGAAAATTAGCACTTTGTTATTTAAAAAAAGCCCCTGCCTTGCAATCTTTTATATCATATGGAAATCCTAAACAGATCTGATATTTTCATTTTAAGAATGCAGATGGCATGCAGATGGCCCCAAGACAGAAGTACAGTGGTGCTTGAAAGTTTGTGAACCCTTTAGAATTTTCTATATTTCTGCATAAATATGACCTAAAACATCATCAGATTTTCCCACAAGTCCTAAAAGTAGATAAAGGGAACCCAGTTAAACAAATGAGGCAAAAATATTATACTTGGTTATTTATTTATTGAGGAAAATGATCCAATATTACATATCTGTGAGTGGCAAAAGTATGTGAACCTCTAGGATTAGCAGTTAATTTGAAGGTGAAATCAGAGTCAGGTGTTTTCAATCAATGGGATGACAATCAGGTGTGAGTGGGCACCCTGTTTTATTTAAAGAACAGGGATCAATCAAAGTCTGATCTTCACAACACATGTTTGTGGAAGTGTATCATGGCACGAACAAAGGAGATTTCTGAGGACCTCAGAAAAAGCATTGTTGATGCTCATCAGGCTGGAAAAGGTTACAAAACCATCTCTAAAGAGTTTGGACTCCACCAATCCACAGTCAGACAGATTGTGTACAAATGGAGGAAATTCAAGACCATTGTTACCCTCCCCAGGAGTGGTCGACCAACAAAGATCACTCCAAGAGCAAGGCGTGTAATGGTCGACGAGGTCACAAAGGACCCCAGGATAACTTCTAAGCAGTCGAAGGCCTCTCTCACATTGGCTAATGTTAATGTTCATGAGTCCACCATCAGGAGAACACTGAACAACAATGGTGTGCATGGCAGGGTTGCAAGGAGAAAGCCACTGCTCTCCAAAAAGAACATTGCTGGTCATCTGCAGTTTGCTAAAGATCACATGGACAAGCCAGAAAGCTATTGGAAAAATGTTTGTGGACGGATGAGACCAAAATAGAACTTTTTGGTTTAAATGAGAAGCATTATATTTGGAGAAAGGAAAACACTGCATTCCAGCATAAGAACCTTATCCCATCTGTGAAACATGGTGGTGGTGGTAGTATCATGGTTTGGGCCTGTTTTGCTGCATCTGGGCCAGGACAGGTTGCCATCATTGATGGAACAATGAATTCTGAATTATACCAGTGAATTCTAAAGGAAAATGTCAGGACATCTGTCCCTGAACTGAATCTCAAGAGAAGGTGGGTCATGCAGCAAGACAACGACCCTAAGCACACAAGTCGTTCTACCAAAGAATGGTTAAAGAAGAATAAAGTTAATGTTTTGGAATGGCCAAGTCAAAGTCCTAACCTTAATCCGATCGAAATGTTGTGGAAGGACCTGAAGCGAGCAGTTCATGTGAGGAAACCCACCAACATCCCAGAGTTGAAGCTGTTCTGTACGGAGGAACGGGCTAAAATTCCTCCAGGCTGATGTGCAGGACTGATCAACAGTTACCGGAAATGTTTAGTTGCAGTTATTGCTGCACAAGGGGATCACACCAGATACTGAAAGCAAAGGTTCACATACTTTTGCCACTCACAGATATGTAATATTGGATCATTTTCCTCAATACATAAATGACCAAGTATAATATTTCTGTCTCATTGGTTTAACTGGGTTCCCTTTATCTACTTTTAGGACTTGCGTGAAAATCTGATGATGTTTTAGGCCATATTTATGCAGAAATATAGAAAATTCTAAAGGGTTCACAAACTTTCAAGCACCACTGTACATCTCACTTTCTACCCCTGTGTGGCATGCATGCAGTGCACGCAACCCACTCACGACACGAGGGGCAAGACTCTAGGTATATATATTGGGGGAGGAACCAAGGAACCGATTGTAGAAGGGAAGAAAATGGCTGTCGCCATACCACTGTAATGACTGAGAGAGTTGGACTCTTATAGGCAGATCATAGAAGCTGAGGAGCAGCACGAAGTGATATTGGCTTTGCTAATACAGGAACACCAATGTCAGGATGCGAGGTGGCAGAGGTGGTGGTGGGTATGCCCATGTATTGAACAGTGGAGGCTCTTTGGACAGTATCACACCCTGTTCCAAGAGCTGGAGAGAGAGTTGCGAGGGGACTTTCTGTCATACATGTGGATGCCTCCTGACCAGTTTACACAGCTCTTGTTGCATGTGACACCCTGCATTACCAAGGGTCCAAGAAGCCGCCATCCACTTGAGACTGGACATTACCATCCGATTCCTGGCTACAGGGAATAGTTACAAGTCCCTTGAGTTTTCCTTCCGTGTGGCAGCCAACACCATTTGCCTGTTTGTGCCCGAGGTGTGCAGTGCTACATACGAGGAATACAGAGATGAACTATTTGTTGTTCCTGAGACAGCAGACAGATGGCATGAGGTGGCAGCCAAGTTTTCCACATGCTGGAACTATCACTATTGTGTAGGAGCCATTGATGGAAAGCACATCGCTATTAAGAAGCCCAAGAAGAGTGGGTCCATGTACGACAATTACAAGGGCTTCTTTTCTATTATACTCTTGGGCCTTGCAGATGCCCAATACAAGTTCCTGTGGGTGAGTGCAAGTGCCCATGGCTCGGCCTCAGACTGTGGGGTCTTCAACAGATCAAGCCTTTGTACTGCATTGGAAGACAACGAACTGGGTCTGCCTCCTCCAGAACCACTACCCGGGGATGACAAGGAGATGCCCTACTTCTTGGTGGGAGATGATGCCTTCCCATTGCAAACTTGGATGATGAAGCCCTACAGTCTTCGTGGGATGACAAGACCCCAGTGTATTTTCAACTACTGCATGTCCCGTGCACGCCGTGTTGTTGAGAATGCATTTGGCATTCTGGCACACCATAGGAGATGACTCCTGACGATGCTGCAGTTGAAACTGCACAGGTGCACCAAGGTGGTCCAAGGATGCCTGACCCTACACAACTTCCTCCGTATATGGGTGCCAGGTCTCCTAGCGGCTGATGCAGACCAAGAAGATGAACATGGAAATGCCCAGTGCATGGAGAAAGGGCACTCAATTAACCAATGCAAGAACAGTTCATGGACCCCAAGTTTCGTGTGAAGCCAAGATACAGAGGAATTATTTGTGTGACTATTATAACAACCCCACGGGTGCGCTTTCCTGGCAAGAGTGTATCATTGATATGCAGTGAATGTACTGGCAATTAAGTGTATTTATGGTAAATAAATGTATCGATTGCATGTGTATACCATGATATTTGTCTGAAGCAAGTAAATAAATGTTTTACATGTATGTGCCACAATATTTATTTTTGTCTAATTAACCATAAACAATTATAACACAAAGCAAAATGGTGAACGGTATGCCTCTCCTTGCCATAGGGCAATATGTGTGGGATAATGGATATTTAAAGATTGACATTTGACATTGGTATTGACTCCATGACTTTGAACACTTAATAAGTTCATCCATCCTTTATACTAAAATCTTGTATGAAGTTTGGGGGACAAAAGCCGAATAAAATTTTAATTGACATTGATATCTTGACCATTTGTAGGAACATGACATCTTGAAATATTAGGTTAATTATTTGACCCATGACATCTGAGAAATTACCTTTTATTTTCTTTTAACACCATGACCACCTCATTTGCTGTTTTTATTTGAGTATATGTTAATTTACAATGCAAACATTAAATAATAAAACATGAATATCAGGGAATGATGCATTTTATTACATTGTAAAAAATCCGGGCGGCATGGTGGTGTAGTGGTTAGTGCCGTCGCCTCACAGTAAGAAGGTCCGAGTTCGAGCCCCGTGGCTGGCAAGGGCCTTTCTGTGTGGAGTTTGCACGTTCTCCCCATGTTCTCCCCGTGTCCACGTGGGTTTCCTCCGGGTGCTCCGGTTTCCCCCACAGTCCAAAGACATGCAGGCTAGGTTAACTGATGACTCTACTGTAAATTGACCGTAGGTGTGAACGTGAGTGTGAATGGTTGTTTGTGTCTATGTGTCGGCCCTGTGATGACCTGGCGACTTGTCCAGGGTGTACCCCGCCTTTCGCCCGTAGTCAGCTAGGATAGGCTCCAGCTTGCCTGCGACCCTGTAGAACAGGATAAAGCGGCTAGAGATAATGAGATGAGATGCAAAAAATCCCAACTAAATAGCCCAACAGTTTGAGCACTGAAACACATTCTGACTGAGCTATTGTCCTGCTCTTACTCCTGCTGAGTGGTGGGAGGGGGTTTTGGGATGTCCTTGTCCTTATCACTGAGCATGGCACAATGGCCTGACAGCAATGATGGGACTGCAATGTCCTCACTTCTGGGCATCGTTAGCTGAAACGTACATGAAAATCAGCATATATAATATTAATTACATAAGCATATAGATACTGAAATGAATGTTTAAAGTATGTGTATTTACCTGTGAAAATACGTCTGGCGGGGTGTGCCTTCTGCCAGCTTGAAGGCATACTTCTCCCTGTCCATGCAGGGCTTGCGGGTGCTGCTACCATCATCATCAAATTCTTCCTTCCACTCCCCCTCTGCTGTTTCAGGCTGGGTTACTTCACTTTTGCTTGCTTCTTCTTTGGTCCCATTTTCTAAAATTTAAACTGAAAATTTTTAAATTTTTCCCACAAAATATCCAGTGTTCTTCTGTCGAAATACAGATGCAGAATGCTGCAGACACGCTGGTTTTATACCCACTCCTGGCTTCACCGCGACCCTGCGGCATGGCTGCGAGCTACCAAACCGTGTGACCCGTGTGTGTCCAAAACACTTATGGCGGGTTGTGAGTGAGGCTTTAGGATGGATACTAAAGAGATATATGTACACATAACAACTTGCAAACATGTCCTAGCCAAAAAAAGTGGCATACTTATTTCATTTGACTGCCTTTAGCCTTTTTTTTTCTGCATGCATTTGCTATGGCATAGTTTTGACAATCTCATGCAGTGTCACAACATTTATTTTCGTCCAGAGTTGCATTTATTTTATTTTATTTACAAAGATCTGGTATTAACAACAGGAGAGTTGAAGCACTCAATAAAAGTCTTCTCCAGCACATCCCAAAGACTTTCAATGGGGTTAAGGTCAGGACTCTGTTATGGCGAATTCACATGTGACAATGATTTCTCATGCTCCCTGAACCACTCTTTCACAACTTGAGCATGATGAATCTTGGCATTGTCATCCTGGAATATGCCTGTGCTATAAGGGAAGAAAAAAAAATCATTGATGGGATAACCTCATCATTTAGAACATTCAGTGAGTCAGATGACTTCATTGTATTGCCACATAAATTTGCTGAGCCTCAGCCTAACCAACTGAAGCAACCCCAGCAACCCCACTGGCTACAGAGGCTTGTACAGTGATTACTATGCACTTCATGTGTTTCCCATCTTACCCCAATGTGCCAATCGTGCTGAAATAGGGTAAGTCTAGATTCATCAGACCATATAATTTTTTCCCATTGCTTCAGAGTCCAACCTTTAAGCTCCCTTGCAAATTGAAGCCTTTCCTTCTGGTTAGTCTCACTAACAAGTGGTTTTCTTATGGCTACATAGGTGTTTATTCTCAATCCTGTGAGTTCTTGTCAAACTGTGTGTGGAAATGCTCTTACTTTCACTATTAAACATAGTTGTGAGTTGTACTGTCATTTTTTATGATTCAAATTAATCAAGTATTTAAGTGATCTCTGATCATGGTCAGTCAAGATGTCCCCCCATCACATTTCTTCGGTGAAGTTGACATATCACCACTGTCCTTCCAGGTTTTAATAATGCATTGGACAGTTCTTAACCCAGTTCCAGTAATTTCAGCAGTGTCCTTAGTTGTTTTCTTTGCTTGATGCAGGTCAACAGTTTGAGCCTTCTGAAATACTGTAACGTTTTCCACAGGATATGTCTTCCAACTTGGTTGTTTAAGAAATGAGAATCTTCTCACTGGATCAGTTAGTGTTAAAAGAACTATTTCCAGATGAAAAATATTATTCACTGCAGTAATGAGGCAATCAAATTATCTTATGTATTTGCTTATTTAAATCCAAACTGTGACTTTTTTTGGCCAGGCAGTGTATTTCCCATAACATACTATTAAACATCACTATAATTACAGCCATGTCCCAACAGCTAGCCGCTGTGTTCGGGGATCAGGTCATCGAGGCCAGTGCCTTCGACTGCCACCCAATCCACACTGCACCGGCCCCCTACTACTACCTCTGTGGGTGGTGAACCCACAGGAGGTCGGACCCACGTCACCGCTTTGGGCTGAGCCCGGCCGGGCCCTGTGGGCAAAGGCCCGGCCACCAGGTGCTCGCATAAGAGTCTCAACCCCGGGCCTGGCTCCAGGGTGGGGCTCCGGCTGCACCATACTGGGCGACATCACGGTCCTTGTTTTATTAATTTCCATAAGGGGTTTGGTGAATCAGCTGAGGTGGCTTGGGCATCTCTTTCGGATGCCTCCTGGACGCCTCCCTGGGGAGGTGTTCCAGGCATGTCCCCCCGGGAGGAGGCACCGGGGAAGACCCAGGACACGCTGGAGGGACTATGTCTCTCGGCTGGCCTGGGAACACCTCGGTGTTCTTCCTGAGGAGCTGGCCGAGGTGTCTGGGGAGAGGGAAGTTTGGACTTCCATGCTCAGACTGCTGCCTCCGCGACCCAGCTCTGGATAAGTGGAGGAAGATGAGATGAGATGAGATAATTACAGCCTGCAACACAATATATTTATGAAAACCTAAGAAATACTGTTATGTTACAACCCCGATTCCAAAAAAGTTGGGACAAAGTACAAATTGTAAATAAAAATGGAATGCAATGGTGTGGAAGTTTCAAAATTCCATATTTTGTTCAGAATAGAACATAGATGACATATCAAATGTTTAAACTGAGAAAATTATCATTTAAAGAGAAAAATTAGGTGATTTTAAATTTCATGACAACAACACATCTCAAAAAAGTTGGGACAAGGCCATGTTTACCACTGTGAGACATCCCCTTTTCTCTTTACAACAGTCTGTAAACGTCTGGGGACTGAGGAGACAAGTTGCTCAAGTTTAGGGATAGGAATGTTAACCCATTCTTGTCTAATGTAGGATTCTAGTTGCTCAACTGTCTTAGGTCTTTTTTGTCATATCTTCCATTTTATGATGCGCCAAATGTTTTCTATGGGTGAAAGATCTGGACTGCAGGCTGGCCAGTTCAGTACCTGGACCCTTCTTCTACGCAGCCATGATGCTGTAATTGATGCAGTATGTGGTTTGGTATTGTCATGTTGGAAAATGCAAGGTCTTCCCTGAAAGAGATGTTGTCTGGATGGGAGCATATGTTGCTCTAGAACCTGGATATACCTTTCAGCATTGATGGTGTCTTTCTAGATGTGTAAGCCGCCCATGCCACACGCACTAATGCAACCCCATACCATCAGAGATGCAGGCTTCTGAACTGAGCGCTGATAACAACTTGGGTCGTCCTTCTACTCTTTAGTCCGAATGACACGGCGTCCCTGATTTCCATAAAGAACTTCACATTTTGATTCGCCTGACCACAGAACAGTTTTCAACTTTGCCACAGTCCATTTTAAATGAGCCTTGGCCCAGAGAAGATGTCTGCGCTTCTGGATCATGTTTAGATATGGCTTCTTCTTTGAACTATAGAGTTTTAGCTGGGAACGGCAGATGGCACGGTGAATTGTGTTCACAGATCAAATCTAATAAAATCAAGTTTATTTGTATAGCGCTTTTAACAATAAACATTGTCACAAAGCAGCTTTACAGAATTTGAACGACTTAAAACATGAGCTAATTTTATCCCTAATCGATTCCCAATGAGCAAGCCTGTGGCGACGGTGGCAAGGAAAAACTCCCTCAGACGACATGAGGAAGAAACCTTGAGAGGAACCAGACTCAAAAGGGAACCCATCCTCATTTGGGCAACAACAGACAGCCTAACTATAAAATTAACAGTTTTAACAGGTATAACCCTCAACTGTCCTCATGGGGCCGTCCTTCACAGGAGCGGTGCGATAAAACTCTGACCAGACACAGGGCACCAGGATGGATCAAGCAGGTCCAAGGGGCAGAAGAGGCCAGCATCTCAATCCCAGGATCAACATGTAACTCAGAGGGACAGATTGTGGGGGGGGGGGGGGGAGAGAGAGAGAGAAAGAAAACACAGGTTGTTAGGTATGCCCTAAAAATGACAAGTATTAAATCTGTGTGGTAGGCTCGCAGAGATGAGAGTCTTTACATCAGGCATAACACACAACAATGGCATGTTAATATGGTAAAAAATATCATGACCTGCTCTGGCTGGATGCTTGATTGGGTGATGGGAGCACACTCCTCAGCAATGATGAGATGCAGATGGGACCCTTAGGGCTGGCCAAGACAATTCAGTTACATTTCACCGGGTCTGGGACATGCGACAGAATGTCTGACGGCCGATTCCCTGCAGGCTACGATAGCCAGTCGAGGACTCCACCCTCTCCACCAAAAGATTTCCTGTTGACTCCATGTAACTCAGAAGGACAGATTTGGGGTGGGGGGAGGGAAAGAAAACAGGTTGTTAGGTATGCCCAATGTCACCTGAATAAGTAGGAGCAGTATACATATTGCACCGAGTACAAGCAGGGACTCCGGCAACTAACTATGACAGCATAACTAAAAGGAGAGAGCCAGAAGGTAACACAGGCATGAGGGAGCCCCGGGACATAAAGCAGCCAGCCACTACACCGTCAACAAACTCGAGTGAGCAAGCGAGTGGGGACTGACAGCGTCCATACATCCCAGTTTACCAAAACACTCTATGTCTGAGGACCCTCCAGATCTACTCCTTTACCTCATAAACACCATTAACAAAAGGCTTGACTAAACAGATATGTTTTCAGCCTAGACTTAAATGCTGAGACTGTGTCTGATTCCCGAACATTACTTGGAAGGCTGTTCCATAACTGTGGGGCTTTGTAAGAAAAGGCTCTGCCCCCTGATGTAGCCTTCACTATACGAGGTACCAGCAGATAGCCTGCACCTTTTGATCTAAGTAGGCATGGCAGGTCATAGAGGAGCAGAAGTTCACTCAGGTACTGTGGTGCGAGACCATTTAGTGCTTTAAAGGTCAATAGTAGTATTTTATAATCAATACGAAATTTGATTGGGAGCCAATGCGGTGTGGATAAGACAGGCGTGATGTGGTCATATTTTCTAGTTCTAGTAAGGACTCTTGCTGCTGCATTTTGAACTAACTGGAGCTTGTTTATGCACTTATTGGAACATCCAGACAGTAAGGCATTACAATAATCCAACCTGGAGGTAACGAAAGCATGGACTAGTTTTTCTGCATCATGCAATGACATTAAATTTCTTATCTTTGCAATATTCCTGAGATGAAAGAAAGCTATCCGGGTGATGTTATCAATGTGAGTTTCGAATGAAAGACTGGGGTCAATAATCACTCCGAGGTCTTTTACTGCTGCACGTGAAGAAACAGAAAGGCCATCCAGAGTTACTGTGTAATCAGAAAACTTACTTCTAGCTGTATGTGGTCCTAGCACAAGTACTTCAGTCTTGTCAGAGTTAAGCAGAAGGAAATTAATAAGCATCCAGTGTCTAATGTCCTTCACACATTCCTCAATTCTATTAAGCTGGTGTCTCTCATCAGGTTTTGCAGAGACATACAACTGTGTGTCATCAGCATAACAGTGGAAACTAATACAATGTTTACGAATAATATCGCCCAGAGGTAACATATATAGAGAAAAAAGCAGTGGACCCAAGACAGAACCTTGTGGAACACCAAACTTTACCTCGGTACGTCTAGAAATATCACCATTTATATCAACATACTGATAACGATCAGTTAGGTAAGACCTGAGCCAGGAGAGGGCCATTCCCTTAACTCCCACAACATTTTCTAGTCTATCCAGAAGAATGGAATGATCAATGGTATCAAATGCTGCACTAAGGTCAAGCAACACAAGTAGCGAGACATAGCCCTGATCAGACGCCAACAGTAGGTCGTTTACTACTTTAACCAGTGCTGTCTCTGTGCTATGATGAGGTCTAAATCCTGACTGATACATTTCATGGATGTTATTCCTATGTAAATATGAGCATAACTGCTGTGCCACAGCTTTTTCAAGGATCTTGGAGATAAAGGGGAGGTTTGATATTGGCCGATAATTGGACAGCTGACAGGGATCAAGGTCAGGTTTTTTAATCAGGCGTTTGATAACTGCTAGTTTAAAGGATTTGGGTACATAGCCAATCATAAGAGAAAAATTTATTATTTTTAGAAGCGGTTTAATTACTCCAGGCATTATCTGTTTGAATAGATGTGTCGGTAAGGGATCTAGTATGCAAGTTGAGGCTTTTGATGTAGAGATTAATGAAAGTAATTCAGTTTCTTTTAGGGGAGTAAAACATTCTAACTGATGATCTGATACAGTTATATTGTTAACTACAAGGTCACTTTCATTGTCTGACCTTAAATTAGTAGTTTGAATTTTTTGTCAGATATTCTCAATTTTGTCATTAAAAAAATTCATGAAGTCGTTGCTACTACATACTGCAGGTGTGCATGTGTTGATAGTGGACTTATTCCTGGTTAATTTTGCTACAGTATTAAATAGGAATCTAGGATTATTTTTGTTATCTTCTATTAGGGAGGAGAAATATGTTGATCTCGCAGCACTAAGAGCTTTTCTATACTTCAGGAAGCTCTCCTTCCAAGCTAATTTGAACACTACCAATTTTGTTTGACGCCATTTATGTTCCAATTTTCGAGTGGTCTGTTTTAATGTGCGAGTGTCATCATTATACCAGGGTGCTAATTTTTTGTCTCTGACCATTTTCCTTTTCAGAGGAGCTACATTATCTAAAGTATGGCGGAATGTTGACTCTAAGCATTCAGTTGCCTAATCAAGTTCTGCAGGGGCTGACAGTGACCCAATCAAAGTTGACAGCTCTGGGAGATCATTTATAAAGCTCTGTGCAGTAGTTGACGTGAAAGTACATTTAATACAGTAGCGTGGTGAGATGCATATATTATTACTCAGACATATCTTGAATGAGATGAGATAATGATCTGAGATAACTTCAGACTGTGGAAGTATGACTATATTATCTACGTTTAATCTGAATGTTAGTATTAGATCAAGGGTGTGACCACCATTATGGGTCGGTCCTATGACATTCTGCTTAATCCCGACTGAGTCTAAGATGGACACAAACGCTGTTTTTAAAGGGTCTTCTGGGTTATCGAAGTGAATATTAAAATCTCCGACAACTAAAGCTTTGTCTAAGGAAATAACCAGATCTGAGATAAAATCTGCAAATTCAGAAAGAAACTCAGAATATGGCCCCGGGGGCCTGTAAATAATAAGCAATGGAATTAACTGGGTAGACTTATTTTTCGAGGCTACATACATTATATGAGTATGAAGAACTTCAAATGTATTAAATTTATAACCAGGTTTGTGTGTTACACCTAGATAATCGTTATAAATAACCGCGACGCCTCCTCCTCTGCCAGTTAGACGAGGCTGGTGTATATAACTGTATCCAGGAGGACTAGCTTCATTTAATGCTATATATTCATTTGGCTTAATCCATGTTTCTGTTAAACACAGTACATTAAACTCCTGATCAGTAATGAGTTCATTAACCATTAGCGCTTTAGATGTAAGAGATCTAATATTTAATAGCCCCACCTTTAGATCAAAGGTGCTGGCAGCAGCTGTACAGTCAGTATGATCTAATTTTATATTGATTAGGTTACTGGAACAAACTCTCTGAAAATTTCTACCTTTTTGTTGAGCTCGGGGAACAGACACAGTCTCGATGTAGTGGGCCCTGAGTGATGACTCTGTGCAGCTAGCAGACAGTTGGTTTAGCCTGTTCGTCTGCTCCCTGGCCTTGGCTCTGGATTGTCAGAAATTAACTAGGCCTGTTCTGAGACTATGACCTATGCTGCAGGAAATGAGAGCAGCACCTTCCCGAGTGGGATGGATACCGTCCCGCCCTAACAGGCCAGCAGTGCCCTCAAAATTAGCCCAATTATCTATAAAGCCCACACTGTTTTCAGAGCACCACCTGGACAGCCAGCAGTTCAGCGACCATAACCTGCTGTAAGCTACATCACCACGCCGTATTGGGATGGGGCCAGAGCATACTACAGCATCGGACATCTCATCTCATCTCATTATCTCTAGCCACTTTATCCTTCTACAGGGTCGCAGGCAAGCTGGAGCCTATCCCAGCTGACTATGGGTGAAAGGCGGGGTACACCCTGGACAAGTCGCCAGGTCATCACAGGGCTGACACATAGACACAGACAACCATTCACACTCACATTCACACCTACGGTCAATTTAGAGTCACCAGTTAACCTAACCTGCATGTCTTTGGACTGTGGGGGAAACCGGAGCACCCGGAGGAAACCCACGCGGACACGGGGAGAACATGCAAACTCCACACAGAAAGGCCCTCACCGGCCCTGGGGCTCGAACCCAGGACCTTCTTGCTGTGAGGCGACAGCGCTAACCACTACACCACCGTGCCGCCCGCATCGGACATCGCCTTCGCTAATTTAAACACCTCTACAAAGTTACTCTTAGTTACCTCAGACTGATGAAGGCATATATCATTAGCTCCTGAATGGATAACTATCTTTGAGAACCTGTGCTTGCCTAGGACCCTAAGATTACCTGCTATGTCCGGCGCCCTGGCTCCCGGTATACACCTGACTAAAGCTGCTGGTTCTCTGGAAATATTCCTGAGCCCATTTCGTGATTTCCAATACAGAAGCATGCCTGTATGAAGATCACAGGCACCCAGTATGGTTTTCCAGCCTTGACCCTTACGCACAGAGATTCTTCCAGATTCACTGAATCTTTTGATGATATTATGCACTGTAGATGATGATATGTTCAAACTCCTTGCAATTTTACACTGTCGAACTCCTTTCTGATATTGCTCCACTACTTGTCGGTGCAGAATTAGGGGGATTGGTGATCCTCTTCCCATCTTTACTTCTGAGAGCCGCTGCCACTCCCAGATGCTCTTTTTATACCCAGTCATGTTAATGACCTATTGCCAATTGACCTGATGAGTTGCAATTTGGTCCTCCAGCTGTTCCTTTTTTGTACCTTTAACTTTTCCAGCCTCTTATTGCCCCATCCCAACTTTTTTGAGATGTGTTGCTGTCATGAAATTTCAAATGAGCCAATATTTGGCATGAAATTTCAAAATATCTCACTTCCGACATTTGATATGTTGTCTATGTTCTATTGTGAATACAATATCAGTTTTTGAGATTTTTAAATTATTGCATTCCATTTTTATTTACAATTTGTACTTTGTCCCAACTTTTTTGGAATCGGGGTTGTATCTTTTCTAATAGTACCTTTTCTATGCTGACTTTTCTAAAGTCTACACAGAACTGGACCAACCTATTGGTTTTGGGGACCAAAACCACCTAGCTGCTCCTGTCAGTCACTACGTTTACATGCACATAGAGAGAATCGAATTTCTGCCGTTGCTCGACTGAAATCGAAGTTCAAAATGCCATGTATACACCTTAATTCGGCTGAAATTGAACCGAACTTGATTTCTTGGAATCGAGCTACACGACCTAGATTATGCGATTTCTGCCGAGCTACTTAGTGCATGTAAACCCTATTGAGCTACGTATTCGAGCTACTTACTTCAGCACTGCCCCTTCCGGAAGTGACGAGTGACGAGACCACAAGCGGGAAACACAACAGCCTCGGTCGGCATGACAACGGCATGAATCTTTTCTTTTTGTGGCATTGTTTGCACTGTTAAAATTTAGCTCACTTACTGTATCACCAAATACATCTGTACAGCTGTTGCATAGCTGTGAATTGTGTCGAAAAAAAAAAAACAGCCTCGGTCGGCATGACACTTCACCTTAGCCGCCCACTTTATTAGGAACACTTCTGTTCGTACATACAAACTACAAACACTCTTCTTAGAGTTTAGAGTTTATTTTATTTTTAAAAGGGACAGTGTACAAAATTAAACATTATCCTTGTGGTCAGGACAGATGTCTGTACCAGGTTATAGCAGTACATGCTAATTTCCGCCTGTAGTCACTTTGTTTATACTCTCGAATAGCTCTTCTTCATGACGACAACCGGAAGTGTACCAACACGATGGGGCGTGTAGCGCCACCTGTGGCTCGGGTGCACAATGCACCTCATAACAATAGCTCGATTTAAACACTGTGCATGTAGGATTGGATTTCTCTGGCACCCTGCTGGGACCTTCAGCTCGATTACCGACAGCAGCTCGATTTGGATGTGCATGTAAACGTAGTCATTGTGTGACTCCTCAATTAACCCATGTCAAGCATAGCCTTGAGGTCTTCCTGAACCACATTTATTTGTGTTTGGGGAGCTGATACAGGCCACTGCACACCACCACCCCTGGAGGAGTCTCAATGTGGTGCTCTATGAGATTATTGTGACTAGGCAGAGGTGAAAACACATTGCAGAATTCCTCCTGCTCTCTGGGATGGGGAGAGGTGGTCTCCACAGGAGGGTGAACTGGGCCACACTTTTTAGACTTACCTCCAGTCCACCACCTGATGCACCACTTGTGTACATCACTGTGATGTATGCTTTTCTCCCCTGAACTGGATAGTGATGGGCACAAGCAGATATTTGTGAGATGTATACACTCCATTTGTACACACCTCACCTTCACCAATTGTGCATTTCCTAATGGCCCACATTGAAACAGGTTTTAATCAACTGTAGTCTGATTATAACCTGAGTTCACCAAGGCCTGATGTGTAACCCCTTGAATACGCAATGCCACTTGGTATGCTCCTGCTTGATCAGGGAAACCCAAGATGCATCAGGAATGCAGATCAGAATCCCTGCCTCCTTGAGGGGATGCTAATCCCAGAAATGCCCAGCTTTCTTGCTGTGCCTACAGACCTCCCCTAGCTTTGTCCCAGTCTTGGTAAACACAGATGGTTCCACCTGTGGAAAGAGAGGGAGTTAGCAGCAGCATTGGCCCCCATTTTTGTGGTACTAGGGTAGGGTAGGGGCAAGGAGAGAGGAAGAGAGAGAGAGGGAAAAGTCACAGGAGTGTCTGCCCCTGGAAATGCTGTCAGAGAGTCCTCCGCCAGCTGGACAGCCTCCTCCAGCAATGCCACATGATGGCATTGAACTTACGTAGGCTGACATTCCTCTTGACAGTCAAATGATGAACTGCTCCAATGCCACTCAGTCACTGATGTCCTCGATGTTGCACTCTCCAGTCAGCAGCCACCTATGTCAGGCATCTTGGAGCTGTTGGGTGAAAGTGAACAGGCTCACTGTAGGCCAGCGCACAGAAGATATTGTTCTGGTGTGTGGCTGACCCGCTACAGAATAGCCCATTTCAGGTCCGGATACTCCAGCAGGTTAGTAGCTGGGAGCTGTTGACCTGCAAGCTGGGTTACCCCTGATAAGAGTGGCAATAAGCAAACCACCCACTGCAAAGTTGGCCATGAGCACACTTCAGCAACATGTTCAAACAGCTCCACAAATGCTTCTGGATCATTCTGCGTCCCTATCTTGAGCAGCTGCACAGTGGGGTTGGCCACATAATCTACGGGAGTAGCTGCTGGATTACCTACTAGCTGAACCAGGCTCTGGATCACCTGCCAGTCCTCTTCCAGGGCTTGGAGCAGAGCCTGGAAGCTTTGCTCCTGATCCGCATATAGTGCAATGAGGGCCTGATGTTACATTTGGTGGTTGCCGAGGAGGGTCTGGAGAATCTCCTTGACTGGTGTGGACTCCATGACAGCGTTTTTTAAATCCTCACTGGGTTTGGTCACCAGTGTAACACTTGAACAGCTCAAGGAATGAGGAACAGGGAGATAGGCTTGAAAATTCAAGGTGCATTTTTCACTAATTTCACTTTTCAGTGACTTTAGTTTCTTCTGCTTTTCTCACACACGTGCACACAGAAACACAGCGCTGGGTAGTTCAGCTCTCTCTCTTTGATTACCTGCTTCTCTCTGAAAGAACACAGAAAACACACAAAAGCAAGTTGCCAGTAATCAAACATAGGTGAAACTCATCACGTGCTACTTGCCGGTTCTACCCAACTCCTCACTGCTGACAACTGATGCTTGACCATGCCCCCACTGCCACACAGGGTTACTTATCAAATTGTCTGGTTTTAAATAAATAGTTTGAAGTTTTAGCCTGATATTTTCAATTTTGCCACTGAAAAAAATCATGAAGTCTGATTTCTATTGAAGGTATGTTGTGGTTTCTGTGGTGGTCTTTTTCCAAGTTAATTTTCCATGCAGTTTTAATATGTGCAGAAAGTGGTTTGGCATTGTCTTGCTGAAAGAAGGTAGACCTTCACTGAAAAAGGTTTTGTCTGGATAGCAGAATATTGCTCTGAAACATGTATAGATCATTCAGCATTAATAATGTCTTTCCAGATATACAAGCTACCCATGTCATGTGCACTAATGCACCCTCATACCATGACAGATGCTGGCTTTTGAAATATGCACTGATAAGCCAGATGGTCCCTCTCTTCTTTAGCTTGGAAGATGTAGTGTCCATGATTTCTCAAAAGAATTTCTACTTTTGATTCATCAGGCCTTGGGACAATTTTCCATTTCACCTCAGTCCATCATAAAAGAGCTCAGGCCCAGAGAAGGTGGTGGTGTTTCTGGATATTGTTTATATATGGTTTTAACTTGCATTTGTGGATGCAGTAATGGACTGTTTTTACAGACGGTGGTTTTCTTAAGTGTTCCTGAGCCCATACAGTGATTTCCACTACAGACACGTGTCTGCTTTTAATGCAGTGTCTCCTGAGGGCCTGAAGATCACAGGTATCCAATGTCAGTTTGTCTCTTGCATACAGAGATTTCTCCAGATTCACTGAATCTTTGAATGATATTATGGACCATAGATGATGTGATCCCCAAATTCTTTGCAATTTTCCATTGAAGAAGGTTATTCTTAAATTGTTGCACTGTTTGCCCACGCAGTCTTTCACAGAGTGATGAAATAAGAAATAAGCAAGCCCTTCCCTGAAAATGATGTCATCTGGATGGAACCCCTCCCCATCTTTACTTCTGAGAGACTCAGCCTCTCTGGGATGCTCATTTATACCCAATCATCTTACTGGCATGTTGCTAATTAGTTTTTTTTTAGGGTTTTTTTAGCATTACACAACCTTTTCAGTCTTTTGTTGCCCTGTCCCAACTTTTCTGAAATGTGTTGCTGACATCAAATTAAAAATGAGCATATATTTTTCCAAAAAAACCTTTCTCAGTTTCAACATTTGATATGTTGTCTTTGTGTTATTTTCAATGAAATATAGGGTTTCCACGCTTTGCAAATCTTCACATTCTGTTTTTTATGTTTTACACAATGTCCCAACTTTTTTGGAATTGGGGTTGTATTAAGGTGGAGAAATATGTTGATCTTGCAGCAGTAAGAGTTTTTCTACAGTTCAAGAGGCTCTCCTTCCATGCTAATTGGAATACTACCAATTTTGTTTGACACCGTTTATGTTCTAATTTTTTGAGTGGTCTGTTTCAAGGTGCAATGTGTAATAATTATACCGGACTGCTACTTTTTCTCTCTAATTATTTTTCTTTTCAGTGAAGCTACATTATCTAATATATAGCAGATTGTTAACTGAGCAATTCCAGCGTTATGGACGTGACACTTGAACTCAAAATGGCAACAAATGACCCACTGCATGTTTTATTGTCTCCCAGTATTTAAACAGGTGTTTCATATTTTAAGGCTGTACCATACTGGAGAAGTGATAGAACAAGAACAATTCCCATAGTACATCTAGGGCATGCCAGAAAATGCCAATAAAAGATGTGTTATGGATGTGACAGAAAAAGTATCACTTTTCTTGGGTGACTGTACATTTTCATCAAACTCTGTGAAATTGTAAACCTAATGTCGAAACGGAGATATCCATTTGATAGAGGGGTCCAAGGTGAATATTAAAAAATCTTTGTTTAAAATATTTTGTATTTCATGCAGAGTTTCAGAAGGAAAAGTCAGCGTTATGGATGTGACGAAATTCCGTTATGGATGTGACGCGTCTGAAATAGACATGGCATATGTTTAGAAAATCAGCAATTTAACCACCATAACCCTTTGAAAAACTCTCTAAACATCAGCTAAAACTATCAAAGTTCTTAAATAATATTTGGATGGCTATTGTTTCGCTGTTTTGTGGATTTTAGCATACATTTCTGTAGCTTGTGGCAATAATATAGAATTGTACATGATCAAAGTTGATTTTAGCTTGGGTTTTACATTATAAGAAAGAAAGACTGATGGTGACATATTAGGTTGGTTACAAATTGGTTCAACTTATTCACATCTGTAAAATACAGGCCTAGGTGATATCTCTGGGAGTGGTTTTGATGTATTATATGTTGCTTTATTTTTGCATGGCGAGGTTGACATTTACATGGAATTGCCCAACTCTAAGCATTCAGTTTCCTGATGAAGTTCTATGGGGTCTGATGGTGATCCAATCAAATTTGATAAATCTGGGAGACTACTGATAAAACTTTGTGTGGTAGTTGACGTGAATGTATGTTTGAGACGGCAGCATGGCAAGGTGCATGTATTATTGCGAAGACATATTTAACGCGAGATGAGATAATGATCTGAGGTAGCTTCAGACTGTGAAAGTGTGACTGTATTTTTTATGCTTAATCTGAATATTAGTATTAGATCAAGTGTGTGACCACCATTATGAGTGGGTCCAATGATGTTCTGATTGACCCCTACTGAATCTAGAATGGACATAAACACTGTTTTCAGAGGGTCTTCTGGATAATCAAACTGAATATTAAAGTCTCAGACTAAGGCATCTTTTAAAGAAACAATCAGGTTTGAGATTAAATTTGCAAATTCAGAAAGAAATTTAGAATATGGCAACGGGGGTCTGTAAATAATAATTAGTGGAATTCACTGGGTAGACTTATTTTTTGTGGCTACATACATTATGTTAGAATTGATATGTTGATATGGAATATGGAATTGATAATTGATATGGAAGGCTACATACATTATGCATTGAATTTATGTCCCGTTTTTTGTGTGATGTCTAGATTATCATTATAAATAACTGTGAAGCCTCCTTCTCTGCCAGTTAGATGAGGCTGGTGTGTGTCCAGAAGGACGAGCTTCATTTAATGCTACACACTCATTTTGTTTATTCTATGTTTCTGTTACAGTAGGTACATTAAACTCCTGATTAGTAAAAATTTAATTAACAATTAGCAACTTGTATATATTTTTTAATAGTCCTACCTTTAAATCAAAGGTGCTGGCAGTGGCTGTGCATTCAGTATGATCTAATTTTATGTTAATTAGGTTACTAGAACAAACTTGCTGTGCATTTCTACTTGTTTGTATAGCTTAGAGAATAGACACAGTTCCAATATAGTAGAACCTGACATCCGTGCAGCTAGCAGACAGTTGGTTTAGCCTGTATGTCTGCTCCCTGGCTTTGGCTCTGACTTGTCACAAATTAACTAAGCCTGCTCTGACACTGTGGGCTATGCTGCAAGAAATGAGAGCAGCACCTTCCAGAGTGGGATGGACACTGTCCCACTCTTACAGGTCAGCCTTGCTCTCAAAATTACTCCAATTTTCTATAAAGTCCACATTGTTTTCCGAGCACCACCTGGACAACCAGCAGTTCAGTCACCATAACCTGCTGTAAGCTACAGTACATCGCCACATCACATTGAGAAGAGGCCAGAGCATAATACAGCATCTGACATTGTCTTCACTAACTTAAACACCTCTATACAAAGTTCATGACTTCAGACTGACAAAGGTTTACATTGTGAGCTCCTACATGAACAACTACCTTTGAAAACCAATGCTTGCTGAAGAACTTAAGACTACCTGCTATGTCCAGTGCCTTGCCTCCTGGTATACACCTAACTAAAGCTGCTGGTGCCCCTAAAGGCCTTACTAATGTCAGATGCCATAAGACACAGTCTCCTATAACCAAAGCTCTTTCTGGTTTCTCAGCAGGTATTTCACTGAGGAGAGCAAACCTGTTTGATATGTGAAGCATAGAGCAAAGATGCTCCTGTTGGTGAGCCTTAGCGTTAGCTTTGGCTCTGCAATTATGCCACTGAATTATCACCAATTTGCCCTGCTGTGAGGGCTCTAATGCTGGAGTTGGGGGTTTGTTGCTTTCACATAAGGCATCCAGACTTTCCTCTACAGAATCTACACTGCTATCACTTTCACTAACCCTCTCTAGAGTCTAGATGTGCACCTTTAAAGCTGGAATCTTCTCTGTCATATACACTTAAAGTAATCCCTAACTCACATATACAAATAAAGCTATTACTAGTGACAGAGGAAGAATGACTAAACATCCTGCACTCAACACAGTGAACAAGCTGAATGCTTGCCATGATAAATCATTTATGTACCTAACTTGAATATTTGTTGATATTAAGGCTGATCCAATGGGGATGGCCTCTGCTTTGGATGGGGAAAAAGTCGTTCTTGGAGAAAATGAAAATGCAGCAGAAGGAAAAGTAAAAATTACAACAGAAATAAAACAATTATAGAAAATTATTGATGAAAAACAGATAAAAAAAGGTTATCATTTAAATTCTGACACTGATAAGAGACTCATGGCAACAATTTTGTAAACAGGAACTACATCACAAGAGTGTCTTAGCCAACTAGTCAAGGTTTTTATGGTCAGGGTACATCACAAATGGGTTTTAGGCCCCCTTCAGACAGTGATACCACTCCTCCAAGGCTAACTTCACTGCCAGGAGCTCTCTGTTTCTCTGATTTGGAGAAGAATACCACTGGGTGAAGCTTAGATTTCTTGCAAAACCTGTTACAGCACTGCTCCTATGCCAGTCTCCAAATCATCGACTTCCACCATGAAGTTCCTGGCTGGATCTGGTTGCTTCAGTATGGGGGCCGATGTAAACACTTCCTTGAGACATTTGAATGCTTGGTCAGCTGAGAGTTTCCATTGGAGTTTCTTGGGCCCTGTCTTCAGCAGGGCTTTGAGGAATGAGGTGATAGAGCTGAATCACTGGATGATCTGTGGTAAAAAATTGGTGGACTCTGTAGGAACTTCTGTAGCACTGTTGTGGGGATTGACCAGGTAGTAATAGTGGTGACCTTGTCATGGTCCATGGGAACTCCCTCTTCAATGTGTGTGTGTGTATATATCACCTATGGTTTACGATGACCTGGATGACTGAGAACCTTCACAGATTTACACATGGCATTATGGTCATTGTTGATTTTCCAGGAGATAGGCCAGAACCATTCTGACAAGGGTAATATGCTCTTCCATTGATGGGGAGTAAATCAGAATATCGTCAGTGAGGTAGTGGAACACTGCTTGAGCACAGGATGGCCCATATGGCATGATGCAGTACTTGAAGTGGCCAGAGGAGGTACTAAAGGCCATTTTCACTCATTGCCCATGTGGCTATGGACAAGGTTATCTATAGGCACTGCACAGGTCAGCTTAGTAAAGATTTCTGCCTCTCCAAGTTTTTTTTGCCTTTATTAGTATTATTCATCCACGCATCCATTCATCCATTATCTATACTGCTTATCTGTCAGGGTTGTGGGTGAGGTGGAGCCAATCTTAGTTGACTTTGGGTAAGTGGCAGGATACACCCTGGGCAGGTCACCAATCTATCGCAGGACTAACAGAGACAAACAACCACTCACACTCTCCTAATGGACCTAATCCCCATGTCTTTGGACTGTGGGAGATAACCAGAGCACCTGGAGGAAGACCACACCTGCATGGGGAGAACATGCAAACTCCATACAGAAAGATCCCAGTCAGCCAGAAGGTTAGAACCCAGAACCTTCTTGCTGTGAGGCAACAGTACTGCCACACCATGCCACTCCTATTATTATTATTATTGCATATTTATATTAGCATGGGAATATGATTTCCAACAATGACTATGCCACTTCACGGTGGTGTAGTGGTTAGCGCTGTCGCCTCACAGCAAGAAGGTCCGGGTTCGAGCCCCGTGGCCGGCGAGGGCCTTTCTGTGTGGAGTTTGCATGTTCTCCCCGTGTCCGCGTGGGTTTCCTCCGGGTGCTCCGGTTTCCCCCACAGTCCAAAGACATGCAGGTTAGGTTAACTGGTGACTCTAAATTGACCGTAGGTGTGAATGTGAGTGTGAATGGTTGTCTGTGTCTATGTGTCAGCCCTGTGATGACCTGGCGACTTGTCCAGGGTGTACCCCGCCTTTCGCCCGTAGTCAGCTGGGATAGGCTCCAGCTTGCCTGCGACCCTGGAGAACAGGATAAAGCGGCTAGAGATAATGAGATGAGATGAGACTATGCCACTTCAGGGTGTGAGTCACCCCAAATAAGAGCATCTTTTCTTCACACCCATTAAAAAAAAGTTAATTCCCAAAAAGCAAAACAATACTTTAAATTATGATTTTCCTTACAATGAACTCTGGTCTGCTGTTTGTACTGACTTTTGTTCTTACCCTTCTTCTGACTCACATGCACCCACCCACCCACGCATGCACACACACACACACACGAGACTCAAATGAATTTCCTCTCCCAAAGCTCTAAGTTATAGACAGAAAGACAGAAGCCCTTGAAAAGAGGACTTTTCATTTTGTAAGTCTCTCAGCCACAAGGTCATCTCAGTTTATGGGTAAAGTCATAGAAGCAAGCAGGGAGAAAATCAAACTAGTTACTATAGTAACAGTCAAGACTCATAAAACAACAGGGAATAAGAGGAGTTCGCATACAAGAAATTTCAGGGAAATTCTTTGTTTTGTTTAACTTTGTTTTTATGTGTAAGAAACCAACTGGCTTTTTTTGTTGTTTATTTTTTTAAGTTCCTCAAGGTTGCTGTTGTTCATTTTCGCCAATTTATTGTTCTCATGAGGTCATGACAACCTGGCAGGATGCTTCTGGCACCTCTGATTGTGTCAGACCAAGGGAAGAGCAGAGGACACAATTTCTTACAAATGGAAATGTTCATCTGTATGAACTAAGTAATATCCTGATTACTGATTTATAAGCACATTTTAATGATCATTATGTACAATGTTAAAAAATTAATATGAAATGACAGATCAGAATTTCAGCTTTCATTTCTTACATCTACACATACTAAAAAAACTTCAAGCATGACACTTTTGGTGGCTGACTACCCAACTTTTATGTGAGCAAAAGTATTGGAACACATAGTCTTAAAGTAAATAACACTTAATATTTGGTTGCATAACCCTTACTTGCAGTGACTGTATCAAACCCACTCATATCACCAAAATGTAGCATTCTTTCTGTGGTGTTTTTTTTCCAGGCAGCTTCTGTATTGCAGCTTCTTTCAATTCTTGATTACTTTGGGGGGGTTTCTCTCTTCAGTCTCCTCTTCAGGAGGTGACATGATGCTCAATTGAGTTACGGTCTGGTGATTGACTTGGCCAGTCTAAAACCTTCCACTTTTCACCCCAAATAAAGTCCTTTCTTATTTTGGTAGTGTGATGGCAGTGTGTTTTGGGTCATTGTCTTGCTGTATGATGAAGTTCCTCCATATTAGATTGGATGCATTTCTCTGTAAATTGGCAGACAGAATAGTTCTGTAGACTTCTGAATTCTATTTGCTGCTACCATCATGAGTTACATCATCAGTAAAGCTTAGTGAGCCCATTCTAGAAGCAGCCATGCAATCCCAAGCCATGATACTACTGCCACCATGCTTGACCAGTGAGCCTGTATATTTTGGATCATGAGCAGATCCTTCCTGTCTCCACCACTTTGGTAGAGGTTAATCTTGGTTCCAGATTTTTTCTGGCTCATCTCTGTATTTCTTTGTGAATTCCAATTTGGCCTTGCGATTCTTATTGGCAATGAGTGGCTTGCATTTTGTGGTATGGCGTCTATATGTCTGTGCTTGAAGTCTTCTTTGAACAGTGGATTTTGATACCTTCACCCCTGCTCTGTGGTGGTTGCTGGTGTAGGTGGGGAGTGGTGACAGAATGGTCAGGGCTCTGGATTAGTGACCAGAAGGTTGGGTGTTCAAGTCCAAGCATTGACAAGCTCCCTTGTTGGGCCTTTGAGCAAGGCCATTAACTCAAGCTACTCTAGGGGTGCTTTAACATGACTGACTCCAACAAGCTTTGGAAGTTCTTAACAAGTTTACACTGTGCTGTACTGTATATGACAAAGGCTTCTTCTGATGTCACTGACTGTTGTTTTGGGGTTTTCCCTCTCACAATGTTCCTGTTATCAGTTGCTGTTATCCAATTATGACAAAAGAAATGGCACTGTATAAACAGAGGACAGGGCAGTCTTACGGCACATAGCCATAAGTCATAAACAAATGCCTTAGCTGATGAAAGATTTGGTGTGTGCTTATTATTAATAATATTTTACTGGCATTGAAATTAGTCAAAATAACTTCTACTTCTGTCTTTCATCCTTAACCCTCATCTATCATTTGGTGGTCTCAGTTGTCTGGCCACTTGATCTTTGATGGAATTTTGTGGGTGTCACTACATGCAAATGAGCTGTGTTGAGAGCACACTTCGCACTTGATGAGTGGACAACATAAGCACATGAAAAACAGTGTTTTTAAATCTTTTGTAAATCCAGAAAATGTTTTTGTTTGGTTTTTGCAAACATTTACATCCATCCATTATCCATGCAGGTTAGGCTAATTGGTGGCTCTAAACTGATCATAGGTGTGAATGGTTGTTTGTCTGTATGTGCTAGCCATGCGATGACCTAGCGACTTGTCCAGGGTGTACTCCGCCTATAGTCAGTTGGGATAGGCTCCAGCTTGCCTGTGACCCTGTACAGGATATGTGGTTACATATCCTGTACAGGGTCACAGGCAAGCTGGAGCCTATCCCAACTGACTATAGGCGGAGTACACCCTGGACAAGTCGCTAGGTCATCGCATGGCTAGCACATACAGACAAACAACCATTCACACCTATGATCAGTTTAGAGCCACCAATTAGCCTAACCTGCATGTCTTTGGATTGTGGGGGAAACCAGAGCACCTGGAGGAAACCCACGCAGACACAGGGAGAACATGCAAACTCCACACAGAAACATCTTCGTCGGTCGCTGGGCTTGAACCCAGGACCTTCTTGCTGTGAGGCAACAGTGCTAACCACTACGCCGCCCACTAAAATACATACATCCATTATCTGTAGCCGCTTATCCTGTCCTACAGGGTCGCAGGCAAGCTGGAGCCTATCCCAGCTGACTATGGGTTAGAGGCAGGGTACACCCTGGACAAGTCACCAGGTCATCACAGGGCTAACACATAGACACAGACAACCATTCATGCTCACATTCACACCTACAGTCAATTAAGAGCCACCAATTAGCTTAGCCTGCATGCCTTTGGACTGTGTGGGAAACCGGAGCACCCGGAGAAAACCCACGCAGACAACATGCAAACTCCACACAGAAACATCTTCGTTGGTCGCTAGGCTTGAACCCAGGACTTTCTTGCTGTAAGGTGACAGTACTAACCACTACACCACCATGATGCCCACTAAAATACATTTCTAGTTAATTTCAATTAACAATTCCTCAGAGTAAATTGAAAACATTTAACATTTTTAAATGAAGTATTTCTCTATAAAGCAGTGTGAAACTACATTACATCATTGTTGCTGTCATCATCATCATCATCACTATAAAGCCATGCTATGATTTGCATTTACATTGCTTTATAACGGGCAGCACGGTGGTGTAGTGGTTAGCACTCTCACCTCACAGCAAGAAGGTCCTGGGTTCGAGCCCAGTGGCTGATAGGAGCCTTTCTGTGTGGAGTTTGCATGTTCTCCCCGTGTCTGCATGGGTCTCCTCCAGGTGCTCCGGTTTTCCCCACAGTCTAAAGCAGACCTGGGCATTTCGCGGGCCGCATCCGGCCCTTTGGTTCATTCTGACCGGCCCGCGTAAGATTAATTAGAAATTACAAAATAAACGTATTTTCTAATTTTACCCCATGCATGGACTGAATGTGCATTGCTTTTATTTTGAAGTTGTGTTCAACAAAAACGCAATGCGCGCGACATGAACATGACATGAAATCCCACGAAACCTAATCCCACGATAACTACTTCCGTAATTTGTCCAGACCAACCACAAACTTGTACATCATCCTTCAAACGGTCCAGCCAATCACATAGTGTGACGTCACCAGCAGGTGCTGGAGCCCGAGCCGATCTGTAGATCTGATACCTACACCGAATCAACGTTGTTGGGAGCAGATCACAAGAAGACTTTAGCCCCCAAAATGTCCGCAAAAAGAAGAAAGGTAGATGCCGAATGCAGGGCTTTCAACAAAACATGGACTGCTAAGTATTTATTTACTGAAGTCAGAGATAAAGCCGTGTGTTTAGTTTGCGGAGAGCGGATCGCTGTGTTCAAAGACTACAATTTGAGTCGGCATTACCAGACGAAGCACGCTGAGAAATACCGAAACTTGACTGATGCTGAAATAGTGCGGACATCGGAAGCTTTGCTGGCTAAGCTAGAAAAGCAGCAAGGCTTTTTTACCAAGCGTCACACATCCAGGGATGCAGCAACCAAGACCAGCTTTGTGCTTTACCACAAAATCGCTAAAAACAGTAAACCATTCTCAGAGGGGGAATTTGTGAAAGAGTGCTTGGTAGACTTGGTGCTTGATATTTGGAGTAGAAAGACAATATTGTGATGTCTTTATTGTGTTTTGGGGTGAATGTGACTGGAAAAAAAAAAGGTACAAACGTTCACATTTTGTTAACCATTGTTTTGAGAAATTTGATTGAATAAATTAAATTTTTTGTAAGGCAACCTTGTTTTTTCCATACTCCTACCAGTCTTAGCAGCTTGTAAAAACAATGTTATTTACTGCTTTATATAAAGAAATACAATTAATATTATGCAGAATTTAGTTCAGCCTTTTGGTCCGGCCCTCCACAAAATTTTCTGTTTCTCATGTGGCCCCATGGAAAAAATAATTGCCCACCCCTGGTCTAAAGACATGCAGGTTCGGCTAATTGGTGGCTCTAAATTGACCCTAGGTGTGAATGTGTGTGTGAATTGTTGTTTGTCTCTATGTGTCAGCCCTGTGATGATCTGGTGACTTGTCCAGGGTGTACCCCAGCTCTTGCCCATAGTCAGCTGGGATAGGCTCCAGTTTGCCCATGACCCTGCACAGGATAAGCGGTTACAGATAATTGATGGATTGCTTTATAGTGCCAGAGCTCAGGTCTGAGTGTGTACAAGGGCTATGAAGCGCCGCTCCCTTGTGGTCTGACCTCAGTTTTATAACTTCTAAATGATAAGGATTTATTTAAAGCAATTTATTGTGCATTTAAAAAAAGATAAAGGAAAAAACCAACAATCATCACATCCTTTGGGAAAATGTTTTCAATGATAATGGCACATGAAACTTGACATGAGGTAAAATGTGAGTTCAGAAGTCATTGATTACTCCAACTTACAAAAATAAATGGACAATGTAAATGTGGTTAAAATTGTTGCATAGTTTCCAAACCAACCAATCCTAGTATCTTTATGCCTGTGACTCTTATAGGCTAACACATACTATATGAAAGAGCTATCTCCTGTAATTATTTTTAAAGGTCACATTGATTAAACTGCCATCATTAAACTATATGGTCAGAAGAGAAAAGTGTCAGTGACTGTCATGTGTTGTGTAAATATTTCAACATATGTATATTCTAGCTGTATTAATCAATCAATCATATACATTCCTGTACAACTCAGAAAATCTAATATATTCAGTTACAGAAATGACTGATGTTCAGAAGTTCTAGTTTCACCATTGCCGAAACTGGCACTGGACTACATTACATTACTGGCGTTTAGTAGACGCGCTTATCCAGAGTGACATACAAAAGGATCCTGACATACCACCCACAGTAGTGGGAAGCCTGGGGAGCAGTTACGGGTTTGGTGCCTTGCTCAAGGGCACTAGTGGTCCAGGGAATCGAACCAGCAACTTCATGGTCCCAAAACTGCTTCTTTAGGCCATGGCTGATATGTCCAGAATATGCTTCTCAGAGCACACTGTGGGCTACAGGCATGACTGCCATGGACTACAACACCCATTCACCACAGACTCTATCATGTTCACAGTCACTTGACTTCTGCATATGCACCCCTCTTCCCTATTTCACACAATCACAAAATGACTTCCAGCTTACATACACATTTGCAAAGTATTTGCTTAGTTCATGTGTGCCGAACTATACCAAACCTTTTGTACATGTTTAAAAAGTTTTGCTATCCTGGTTTTGTCCTGGTTTTTGGTCTTCCTGCTTCCTGAGTTGTTCGCGCCGAGTCCTTTTTCCCGTGAGTGCCGGCGTTAATTACTAATCCTTTTTTAACTTTTTTTCTACAAATAAATTTCCAGTATCCTCTTCATTTTTATTGTACTGTCGCTTTCATTTTTGTACTTTTCACTTTCGCTTTCCTTTTTCCGTTTTTTTTCCCGTTTTTTTCTCTTTCTTTTTTCGGAAGAACGCCAAGACCGGAAGCTTTCTTTTTCTCTCCTCCTGTGTAAAGTCCACAAGCAGAGGCCATCTGATCTGCTTTAATATCAACAGATCTTCATTTAAGGAACGTGAATCTTTTCATCATGGCACACCTTCAGCCTGTTCAGTGTGCTGAGTGCAGGATGTTTAGTCATTCTTCCTCCGTCACTAGCGATAGCTCTATTAGCTTTACTTGTGATAAGTGCAGATTAGTTAGCTCTCTGACGGAGAAGATTGCAGTGCTAGAAGCGTGTGTCCAGGCTTTAGAGCAGGTTAGTGAGCGTGAGAACAGTGTAGTTTCTGTTAGTGAAAGTCTGGATGCCCTAGGTGGAGTTAGTAATCCCCCAACTCCGGCATTAGAGCCCTTACAGCAGGGCGAATGGGTAACGGCTCAGCGGCATAAGCGTAGAGCCAAAGCTACCGCTGAGGCTCGCCCACGGGAGCACCACTCCTCTCCGCGTCACGTGTCCAACAGGTTTGCTCTCCTTAGTGATGCACCCACTGAGAAACCTGAAAGAGCTCTGGTTATAGGGGACTCTATCATACGGCACGTGAAATTAGCTCAGCCTTTAGGGGCACCAGCAGCTTTAGTCAGGTGTATACCGGGAGCCAGGGCGCCGGACATAGCAGGTAATCTTAGGGTCCTAGGCAAGCACAGGTTCTCAAAGATAGTTATCCATGCAGGAGCTAATGATATATGCCTTCGTCAGTCTGAGGTTACTAAGAGTAACTTTGTAGAGGTGTTTAAATTAGCGAAGGCGATGTCCGATGCTGTAGTATGCTCTGGCCCCATCCCAATGCGGCGTGGCGATGTAGCTTACAGCAGGTTATGGTCGCTGAACTGCTGGCTGTCCAGGTGGTGCTCTGAAAACAGTGTGGGCTTTATAGATAATTGGGCTAATTTTGAGGGCACTGCTGGCCTGTTAGGGCGGGACAGTATCCATCCCACTCGGGAAGGTGCTGCTCTCATTTCCTGCAGCATAGGTCATAGTCTCAGAACAGGCCTAGTTAATTTCTGACAATCCAGAGCCAAGGCCAGGAGCAGACGAACAGGCTAAACCAACTGTCTGCTAGCTGCACAGAGTCGTCACTCAGGGCCCACTACATCAAGACTGTGTCTGTTCCCCGAGCTCAACAAAAAGGTAGAAATTTTCAGAGAGTTTGTTCTAGTAACCTAATCAAGATAAAATTAGATCATACTGACTGTACAGCTGCTGCCAGCACCTTTGATCTAAAGGTGGGGCTATTAAATATTAGATCTCTTACATCTAAAGCGCTAATGGTTAATGAACTCATTACTGATCAGGAGTTTAATGTACTGTGTTTAACAGAAACATGGATTAAGCCAAATGAATATATAGCATTAAATGAAGCGAGTCCTCCTGGATACAGTTATATACACCAGCCTCGTCTAACTGGCAGAGGAGGAGGCGTCGTGGTTATTTATAACGATTATCTAGGTGTAACACACAAACCTGGTTATAAATTTAATACATTTGAAGTTCTTCATACTCATATAATGTATGTAGCCTCGAAAAATAAGTCTACCCAGTTAATTCCATTGCTTATTATTTACAGGCCCCTGGGGCCATATTCTGAGTTTCTTTCTGAATTTGCAGATTTTATCTCAGATCTGGTTATTTCCTTAGACAAAGCTTTAGTTGTCGGAGATTTTAATATTCACTTCGATAACCCAGAAGACCCTTTAAAAACAGCGTTTGTGTCCATCTTAGATTCAGTCGGGATTAAGCAGAATATCATAGGACCGACCCATAATGGTGGTCACACCCTTGATCTAATACTAACATTCAGATTAAATGTAGACAATATAGTCATACTTCCACAGTCTGAAGTTATCTCAGATCATTGTCTCATCTCATTCAAAATATGTCTGAGTAATAATATATGCACCTCACCACGCTACTGTATTAAACGTACTTTCACGTCAACTACTGCACAGAGCTTTATAAATGATCTCCCAGAGCTGTCAACTTTGATTGGGTCACTGTCAGCCCCTGCAGAACTTGATCAGGCAACTGAATGCTTAGAGTCAACATTCCGCCATACTTTAGATAATGTAGCTCCTCTAAAAAGGAAAATGGTCAGAGACAAAAAATTAGCACCCTGGTATAATGATGACACTCGCACATTAAAACAGACCACTCGAAAATTGGAACGTAAATGGCGTCAAACAAAATTGGTAGTGTTCAAATTAGCTTGGAAGGAGAGCTTCCTGAAGTATAGAAAAGCTCTTAGTGCTGCGAAATCAACATATTTCTCCTCCCTAATAGAAGATGATAAAAATAATCCTAGATTTCTATTTAATACTGTAGCAAAATTAACCAGGAATAAGTCCACTATCAACACATGCACACCTGCAGTATGTAGTAGCAACGACTTCATTAATTTTTTTAATGACAAAATTGAGAATATCCGACAAAAAATTCAAACTACTAATTTAAGGTTAGACAATGAAAGTGACCTTGTAGTTAACAATATAACTGTATCAGATCATCAGTTAGAATGTTTTACTCCCCTAAAAGAAACTAAATTACTTTCATTAATCTCTACATCAAAAGCCTCAACTTGCGTACTAGATCCCTTACCGACACATCTATTCAAACAGATAATGCCTGGAGTAATTGAACCGCTTCTAAAAATAATAAATTCTTCTCTTATGATTGGCTATGTACCCAAATCCTTTAAACTAGCAGTTATCAAACCCCTGATTAAAAAACCTGACCTTGATCCCTGTCAGCTGTCCAATTATCGGCCAATATCAAACCTCCCCTTTATCTCCAAGATCCTTGAAAAGGCTGTGGCACAGCAGTTATGCTCATATTTACATAGGAATAACATCCATGAAATGCATCAGTCAGGATTTAGACCTCATCATAGCACAGAGACAGCACTGGTTAAAGTAGTAAACGACCTACTGTTGGCGTCTGATCAGGGCTGTGTCTCACTACTTGTGTTGCTTGACCTTAGTGCAGCATTTGATACCACTGATCATTCCATTCTTCTGGATAGACTAGAAAATGTTGTGGGAGTTAAGGGAATGGCCCTCTTCTGGCTCAGGTCTTATCTAACTGATCGTTATCAGTATGTTGATATAAATGGTGATATTTCTAGACGTACCGAGGTAAAGTTTGGTGTTCCACAAGGTTCTGTCTTGGGTCCACTGCTTTTTTCTCTATATATGTTACCTCTGGGCGATATTATTCGTAAACATTGTATTAGTTTCCACTGTTATGCTGATGACACACAGTTGTATGTCTCTGCAAAACCTGATGAGAGACACCAGCTTAATAGAATTGAGGAATGTGTGAAGGACATTAGACACTGGATGCTTATTAATTTCCTTCTGCTTAACTCTGACAAGACTGAAGTACTTGTGCTAGGACCACATACAGCTAGAAGTAAGTTTTCTGATTACACAGTAACTCTGGATGGCCTTTCTGTTTCTTCACGTGCTGCAGTAAAAGACCTCGGAGTGATTATTGACCCCAGTCTTTCATTCGAAACTCACATTGATAACATCACCCGGATAGCTTTCTTTCATCTCAGAAATATTGCAAAGATAAGAAATTTAATGTCATTGCATGATGCAGAAAAACTAGTCCATGCTTTCGTTACCTGCAGGTTGGATTATTGTAATGCCTTACTGTCTGGATGTTCCAATAAGTGCATAAACAAGCTCCAGTTAGTTCAAAATGCAGCAGCAAGAGTCCTTACTAGAACTAGAAAATATGACCACATCACGCCTGGTCCTCAGACATAGAGTGTTTTGGTAAACTGGGATGTATGGATGCTGTCAGTCCCCACTCGCTTGCTCACTCGAGTTTGTTGACGGTGCAGTGGCTGGCTGCTTTATGTCCCGGGGCTCCCTCATGCCTGTGTTACCTTCTGGCTCTCTCCTTTTAGTTATGCTGTCATAGTTAGTTGCCGGAGTCCCTGCTTGTACTCGGTGCAATATGTATACTGTTCCTACTTATTCAGGTGACATTGGGCATACCTAACCACCTGTGTTTTCTTTCCCTCCCCCCCACCCCAAATCTGTCCCTCTGAGTTACATGGAGTCAACAGGAAATCTTTTGGTGGAGACCTCAACTGGCTATCGTAGCCTGCAGGGAATTGGCCGTCAGACATTCTGTCGCATGTCCCAGACCCGGTGAAATGTAACTGAATTGTCTTGGCCAGCCCTAAGGGTCCCATCTGCATCTCATCATTGCTGAAGAGTGTGCTCCCATCACCCAATCAAGCATCCAGCCAGAGCAGGTCATGATATATTTTACCATATTAACATGCCATTGTGTGTTATGCCTGATGTAAAGACTCTCGTCTCTGTGAGCCTACCACACAGATTTAATACTTGTCATTTTTAGGGCATACCTAACAACGTGTTTTCTTTCTCTCTCTCTTCCCCCCCCCATCTGTCCCTCTGAGTTACATGTTGATCCTGGGATTGAGATGCTGGCCTCTTCTGTCCCTCGGACCTGCTTGATCCATCCTGGTGCCCTGTGTCTGGTCGGAGTTTTATCGCCCCACTCCTGTGAAGGACGGCCCCATGAGGACAGTTGAGGGTTATACCTGTTAAAACTGTTAATATTATAGTCAGGCTGTCTGTTGTTGCCCAAATGAGGATGGGTTCCCTTTTGAGTCTGGTTCCTCTCGAGGTTTCTTCCTCATGTCGTCTGAGGGAGTTTTTCCTTGCCACCGTCGCCACAGGCTTGCTCATTGGGGATAGATTAGGGATAAAATTAGCTCATGTTTTAAGTCATTCAAATTCTGTAAAGCTGCTTTGCGACAATGTTTATTGTTAAAAGCGCTGTACAAATAAACTTGATTTGATTTGATCTTTGTGTACAGTACTTTTGGAATTTGCTGAGTTCAAGCTGTTTGTTTGTCGCCTGAGCCTTGTCTGCTTTTTGACCTTGATTTTTGATTCACATTTTGAATATGTCTGCCTGGTATTTCTTAATAAACTCCTTAATCTGCATTTACATCTGCCTCCAGCCTCTGCCTGACAGGAGCTTTTCAAACTTTTTCAGCTAGACATCACTTTAACTGTAAAAAGAATCCATAAGCACAGAATTATTTTATGAACACAATTTCCTAAACTATTTAAATATCTCATCTCATCTCGTTATCTCTAGCCGCTTTATCCTGTTCTACAAGGTCGCAGGCAAGCTGACTATCCCTGACTATCCCAGCCTATCCCAGCTGACTACGGGCAAAAGGCGGGGTACACCCTGGACAAGTCGCCAGGTCATCACAGGGCTGACACATCGACACAGACAACCATTCACACTCACATTTACACCTACAGTCAATTTAGAGTCACCAGTTAACCTAACCTGCATGTCTTTGGACTGTGGGGGAAACCAGAGCACTCGGAGGAAACCCACGCAGACACGGGAAGAACATGCAAACTCCGCACAGAAAGGCCCTCGCCTGTGGTGTGATTTATGTGCAAACACATGCCAGGACACTAGGGGGCTGTCTCACGGGGAATTCCTGTATGTTGCATAGGGATGCATCAGTGTTTTATGTTCAGTGGAAGAGTGTACCAGTAAAGTGAAGCCACGTTAAAACCCAGTCTCGTGATTATTAATGTGTTGTAAAAGAACCCAACTCGACATGGTGTCAGAAGTGGCTCGTACGTAAAGGGTAGGAAAGTGAATGTGTTTATATGAGAAGAAAGTAAAGTTTAGTCAGTAAAGTTACCTTAGTTAGTCGAGCAGTTTAGCATGTCGCACGAGGAGCCAGGACCAGCGGCAGCGCAGCAGCAGCAAGCCATTCCACAGGCTCAAGCACGTGCTAATGCTTCAGCTACGTTCTCAATAAACCCTCCGGAATCCTTCGACTTTTCGAAGCCACACGACTGGGAAAAGTGGATAAAACTTTTTGAACGCTTCTGAGTGGCCAGTGACTTGGACAAGTCATCGCAAGCTAATCAGTTGAACACGCTTATATACTGCATGGGGGACGAGGCAGATGATGTGTTGAGGGGGCTACATTTAACGGACGAACAAAGACTTGTATACAGCTCAAGGCCAATTTATGCTGACAACCCAGTCCTCGCAGATAGCGTCGCAGACAGTGTCTGCGTAGCCCCCCACCTTTGCAGATGCTCTGCGCGCACCTCCCAAAAATTGTGACCACCGCAGAGGCCTCGCAGACAGCGCCGCAGACAAGAGGGCTCTGATTGGTCCACTCTACATCCGCTGTACACGCACTTCCGCTTCCCTACTTTCCTGGTTTGGTTTGTTTTCACGACCGGCATTTTTAAAAACACGAGCGAAGATGGAGCAGCATGAAGAGCGGTTGATTGAGGAAGTACGTACATCTATACGACTCCAGTTCTAGTCATTATTAAAAAAAAAGTTCTAGTCATTATAAGTAACCGGAGGATAAACACTCCACTAACCACACCCACCAACTACTCCTAGCGACTTCGCGCCCCCTTGCGTTGTGCCGGTGAATAACATCGTGCACGTCTATTATCCCCGCTCAACAATAAATTACAACTGTCTGCGAAAAGCTATCTGCGAAAGCCTTGTCGCACGAGCATGCAGAGGCCTTCAGTCAAGGACGGCTTTACAAACTTTTTTGTGCCTAAAAAGAATGTGATATACCAGTGAGCCAAATTCAACATGCGAGTGCAAGGGCCAACCGAATCAGCAGACTCGTTCATCACAGCCTTATATGCACTCGCTGAAGACTGCGAATATGGTGCACTTCACGAGGAGCTGCTGCGTGACCGGATCATGGTGGGCATAAAAGACAGTGCACTTTCACAGAAAATGCAGATGGAGAGAAAGCTGGACTTAGCGAAAGCCATCAACATGGTCAGGCAAGCGGAGGACATTAAACAGCAACAATCAGACATCCGAGGAGATACAACACATGCAAACAAAGCAACAGTGGATGCAGTGAACAGCAACAAAGGGAAAAAGCCAGCCTGGAAAAACAAAAAACAGCCAGCTAAGCAGACCAAGGACAAGCACGACACACACAGGGCAGGACAGTCATGCCAGAGATGCGGTAAGACACCATTTCATGCCAAATTCAGTTGCCCAGCAAAGAATGCAGATTGCCATAACTGTGGGAAACGTGGACATTACAGTAAAGTGTGCAAGTCTACCAAGGGTGTGAGTGCAGTCTCAGAGGACACAGATGAAGACATATTCCTTGGCACTGTAAACGCAGGCAAACAGGCATGGACAGTTGACTTAACGATCAGAGACACTAATGTGAAATTCAAGATAGACACAGGGGCTGACGTTACTGTCATACCCGAGCAGGTGTACAGACAGATATGTGGTGGGGCATCCAGCAGCCTCGCACCAGGCAACAAAGCGCTGTTTGGGCCTGGGCATGTGCCACTGTCTGTAGTTGGAGTAGCCAGAGACGTGCTGCACTGTGGGGACAAACACACCACAGAGGATGTGTACATAGTGAAACACCTGAACACAGCTCTGCTGAGCAGACCTGCATCAGTCAACCTCAGATTGGTGGCGAGGATAGACAGCATAGACTTGGACTCAGTAAAGCAGACTTACCCAAAGCTGTGTGATGGGCTAGGACTAGTACAGCAGCCATACACCATTAAGCTCAGACCTGACGCCAAGCCCGTGTCTCTGAAAGTGCCATGACGTGTCCCACTGCCTCTGATGGGAAAAGTAAAGCAGGAGCTCCAGCGCATGGAGCAGCTCAGAGTCATCAGCCAGATTGAAGAACCAACTGAGTGGTGCTGGTGCAACATGGTGGTGACACCAAAGAAGTCTAAAGATGAGGTCCGAATCTGCGTCGACCTCTCTCCTCTGAATGAAGCCATATGCAGGGAAAAGTTCATCCTCCCGTCAGTAGACCAGACCCTGGGCATGCTCTCAGGGGCAAAGGTCTTCTCAAAGATCGACGCCAACATGGGGTTTTGGCAAATCCCACTGACTAAAGACTGTGCCCACTACACAACATTCATCACCCCATTCGGACGCTACTTCTACAACCGCCTACCATTCGGCATCACGTCTGCGCTGGAACACTTTCAGAACTGGATGGTGAAGGTGACGGAGGGGTTGGAAGGAGTCGTCTGCCACATGGACGATGTCCTCATATGGGGGTCCACGCAAGCTGAGCACGATGCCCATGTGCACGCAGTTCTGCAGAGGGCACAGGAGGCAGGCATCACTCTGAACACAGCCAAGTGTGAATTCAGCAAGATGACGGTGAAGTTCCTCAGCTACGTCTTATTGCCAGAGGGAATAAGCCCAGACCCTGAAAAGACACGCGCCGTGCGAGAGATGGATCCGCCACAGAACATCAGTGAGCTCAGGAGCTTCCTGGGCATGGTGAACCAGCTAGGCAAATTCATGCCCAACCTAGCTGAAAAAGACAAAGCTATTAGGGACTTGCTGTCAAAAAAGAACCAGTGATACTGGGGCCCAGAGCAAAGCAAAGCATTCACCAGTCTCAAGAAGGAGCTGTCGTCCACCCCGGTGCTGCAGCTGTATGACCCAAACAAAAACCTGAAAATCTCAGCTGACGCCTCATCATATGGGCTAGGGGGAGTTCTTCTTCAGGAACAGCAGGGCACCTGGGCACCGGTGGCATATGCATCCAGAGCACTCACGAGCACGGAGCAGAGGTACACTCAGGTGGAAAAAGAAGCGCTGGCCCTGACCTGGGCATGCGAAAGGTTCAGCGACTTCATCATCGGCCTTCCCTTCGAGCTGGAGACTGACCACAAGCCCCTCGTGAGCCTGCTAGGTGGACAAGCACTGGACACACTTCCTCCTAGAATACAGAGATTCAGGATGAGACTCATGAGATACAGGTACACCATCACACATGTTCCAGGGAAAAGCCTCACGACTGCAGACACACTCTCCCGGGCTCCGCTGAAGTCTGGTGGAGTCACAGATGGGAATGGCCTGATGGAAGAGACAAACATTTACGTGGACTCTGTGTTGGCAAACTTGCCAGCAAGCGAGGCTTACCTGTCAGAGCTGCGCAAACAGCTGAGTGCAGACAGCATCTGTTCCGAGGTGATGAAATACTGCGGGGAGGGCTGGCCAGATCACAGCAGACTGGACTCTCTGGTGAGACCCTACTGGGCGGAAAGAGCCGTCCTCAGCACACACAATGGACTGTTACTGCGGGGCACTAGACTAGTGATCCCCTCAGTGATGAGGAACAGTGTGCTGGAGAAGATTCACGAGGGGCACCAGGGGGTAGTCAAGTGTTGAGAGCGTGCCAAGCAATCAGTGTGGTGGCCGGGGCTCAGCAGCCAGATCGGAGAGCTGGTGCTGAAATGTGCTGCGTGTGTCAAAGAACGAACCAACGCAGCCGAGCCTCTCATGCCTACCAAGCTGCCAGACAGGTCATGGCAGAAGCTTGGGGCTGACCTGTTTACACTAAAGAACACTAACTACTTACTTGTTGTGGACTATTAATCTAGGTACATCGAGATTGCACAGCTGAGCCCGACTAGGTGTGCAGATGTCATAGTGCACCTCAAGTCCATTTTTGCCAGGCATGGCATACCTGAAACTTTAATTACAGACAATGGGCCACAGTTTTCAGGTGCACAAATGTCAGTATTTGCAGCAGAGTACGAGTTCAAGCACGTGACAAGCAGCACGAGATATCCTCAAAGCAACGGTGAGGCCGAGCGTGCTGTCCAAACTATCAAAAACCTGCTGAAGAAAGCATCTGATCCTTACTGTGCGCTGCGGGCCTACAGGAGCACCCCCCTGAGCAATGGCTTCAGCCCAGCCCAGCTGCTCATGGGCCGGGGGCTGCGCACCACAGTGCCTTCATTTCCTGCAGTGCTCGAGCCAGCCATCCCAGATCTACGAGCAGTGCAGAGCAAGGAGAGAGAGAAAAGATGGGTGGATGCGAGCAACTACGACCACATACACAGAGTGAGAAATCTCCCTCATCTGTCTCCAGGAGATCGTGTGTGGATTGCAGACACCAAAACACCAGGTACTGTCACATCTGCACACGAGACACCCAGATCTTACCTGGTCAGTGGACCCCAGGGGGCCATCAGGAGAAATCGCCGCCACCTTGTGCCCATGGCGTCCGACAACAGCGACAAGAGACAGGACCAAGCTGCCAAGGCAGACCTGCAGGACACTGCCCGTGACACTGTTGCGGTGTCCACAGAGGGGTCACAAGGGTCTCCTCCAATCATCCGAACCAGGTCAGGCAGACCTGTCATCAAGCCAGAAAGACTGGACTTGTGAAGCTTGAGTGTTGAAAACAAACCAATGTGAAAAAAAAGAAAAAAAAAAAGAAATGTTGCATGATGTTGTATGCGGTTATGTTGAATGTTATACGAAGTGATCCGCTGAGATAATCGGAGAAAAGTTTAAAAGAAACAGAAATATGGTTTATGTTGATTTCAATGGCCTACAGTTAAAGTTTAAGATGGCCTAAATATGTGTGACTATAGTAAGGTTACCTTCTTAATTGTAAGAATGTGTTTCAGAGTGGTCAGCATATTGTGTAAGCATTTTGAACAGAATTTTATAGGATGTAAACTCAATGGTGATAACTGTAAGGTTAACACAAATGAGGTTATAGTTCAATGTTTAGTTAAAACAATTCTCAGAAGGGGAGATGTGGTGTGATTTATGTGCAAACACATGCCAGGACACTAGGGGGCTGTCTCACGGGGAATTCCTGTATGTTGCATAGGGATGCATCAGTGTTTTATGTTCAGTGGAAGAGTGTACCAGTAAAATGAAGCCATGTTAAAACCCAGTCTCGTGATTAATAATGTGTTGTAAAAGAACCCAACTCGACATCGCCGGCCACAGGGCTCGAACCCGGACCTTCTTGCTGTGAGGCGACAGCGCTAACCACTACACCACCGTGCCGCCCTAAACATGTACAATAATCCTTTTGAAATTTGTTGCACAATTACTATATAATCTTTTTTGTCCACAAGCTTTTCCAAGTAATATATTTCCTGAAAGCATGTTTAGTATGAACAGATTGTAAATAAGAGTCCTGGGATGAGGACAGGACAGAAGCAGATCTTTGAAGACACAGATTATCCACTGAAGCGAGGGGGAGACTTGGGCATGTAACAAAACAAAAGAAAAAAATAGTACTGTACTTGCACACCTTAGTAATCCAACAAAATCAATCAGTGTTGGAACTGTTAGGCATTCATCTGAAGGCAGGTGTTGCGTTGTTTCATCATGATGTTATATTTGTCACACTGGGAGCATGCATGCTCTGAGCAGAAGCGCTTAGTAGTAGAGGTGTGTTGAGATGAATATCACCAACATGGATTCCAGTGAGTGTTGAGGTAAACAACTAATATACTGCTGTATAAAGGATAATGAAATCTGATGGTGAGAATATGGCAAAGAGAAATGTGCTGGAGAAATGCTTGAACATTGCGTTGATTGCATTCTCTCGTCCCATGAATGCCTTGAAAAGCCTTTTGTAAAATTTATAATGGAATTTACATGTACAACCCCGATTCCAAAAAAAGTTGGGACAAAATACAAATTGTAAATAAAAACGGAATGCAATGATGTGGAAGTTTCAAAATTCCATATTTTATTCAGAATAGAACATAGATGACATATCAAATGTTTAAACTGAGAAAATGTATCATTTAAAGAGAAAAATTAGGTGATTTTAAATTTCATGACAACAACACATCTCAAAAAAGTTGGGACAAGGCCATGTTTACCACTGTGAGACATCCCCTTTTCTCTTTACAACAGTCTGTAAATGTCTGAGGACTGAGGAGACAAGTTGCTCAAGTTTAGGGATAGGAATGTTAATCCATTCTTGTCTAATGTAGGATTCTAGTTGCTCAACTGTCTTAGGTCTTTTTTGTCGTATCTTCCATTTTATGATGTGCCAAATGTTTTCTATGGGTGAAAGATCTGGACTGCAGGCTGGCCAGTTCAGTACCCGGACCCTTCTTCTACGCAGCCATGATGCTGTAATTGATGCAGTATGTGGTTTGGCATTGTCATGTCAGAAAATGCAAGGCCTTCCCTGAAAGAGAAGTCGTCTGGATGGGAGCATATGTTGCTCTAGAACCTGGATATACCTTTCAGCATTGATGGTGTCTTTCCAGATGTGTAAGCTGCCCATGCCACACGCACGAATGCAACCCCATACCATCAGAGATGCAGGCTTCTGAACTGAGCACTGATAACAACTTGGGTCATCCTTCTCCTCTTTAGTCCAAATGACACGGCATCCCTGATTTCCATAAAGAACTTCAAATTTTGATTCGTCTGACCACAGAACAGTTTTCCACTTTGCCATAGTCCATTTTAAATGAGCCATGACCCAGAGAAGATGTCTGCACTTCTGGATCATGTTTAGATACGGCTTCTTCTTTGAACTATAGAGTTTTAGCTGGCAACAGCGGATGGCACGGTGAATTAGTGTTCACAGAAAATGTTCTCTGGAAATATTCCTGAGCCCATTTTGTGATTTCCAATACAGAAGCATGCCTGTATGTGATGCAGTGCCGTCTAAGGGCCTGAAGATCACGGGCACCCAGTATGGTTTTCCGGCCTTGACCCTTACGCACAGGGATTCTTCCAGATTCTCTGAATCTTTTGATGATATTATGCACTGTAGATAATGATATGTTCAAACTCTTTGCAATTTTACACTGTCAAACTCCTTTCTGATATTGCTCCACTATTTGTCGGCACAGAATTAGCGGGATTGGTGATCCTCTTCCCATCTTTACTTCTGAGAGCCGCTGCCACTCCCAGATGCTCTTTTTATACCCAGTCATGTTAATGACCTATTGCCAATTGACCTAATGAGTTGCAATTTGGTCCTCCAGCTGTTCCTTTTTGTACCTTTAACTTTTCCAGCCTCTTATTGCCCCTGTCCCAACTTTTTTGAGGTGTGTTGCTGTCATGAAATTTCAAATGAGCCAATATTTGGCATGAAATTTCAAAATGTCTCACTTTCGACATTTGATATGTTGTCTATGTTCTATTGTGAATACAATATCAGTTTTTGAGATTTGTAAATTATTGCATTCCGTTTTTATTTACAATTTGTACTTTGTCCCAACTTTTTTGGAATCAGGGTTGTACATAATACACATACACAAAGAGTTAAGAAAAGAAGAAGCTTGTGGTGAATAGCATTCAGAATGGAAATTCAGGAAATCAAGTGCACTAATTTACTATGTAAAACATCTAAAATAATCTTGTAGAAGGCAATGGGAAACCACTACTGTAATTATTTCCTAGAAACTTGTGGCCATGTCACTGCAGTGATATGCCTAATAGTGAGAGAGAGAATTTACTGTGTAGACATTTTGAAATAGATATAAGATGTTATTAGTGGTTGGGGAAAATGTGCATGTTTTTGTTTGTCGTGTCACCTCTGAAAAAGAAAAGTATGATGAAACATTTCTGTCCAGGTGGGAGTCATCTCTTCCAGGATGACTATGCCCCATCCACAGGGCATGAGGACACAATGAATGGTTCAATGAGGATTTATTATGTGTGACTGTTGTTAGATCAATTCCAATTAAAGTTAAATTACATGAGGACAACATGAGCCTTGGTCTTCAAGGTTGACTCTCCAAGTCACCAAAGAGAATATGACCCAGAAAAGAATGCACATAGTTTTACAGAACACCACTGAGAGTCATAATCAAAGGCAAAATTCTAATTTCCCAGAGATGCTTGCCTGTCAGACTTGGAGACCTTGAACAGAAACTCAGTTGGATACAAAGCACTGTGTGTGTGTGCGCGCGCACACACGCGTGCGTGCTTGGAAGGGGAGGGGATAAAGAAGGCTGTGAAGACTGTTTACTTGACATTGGCCTTGATATAAATGGTAAAAAAAAAGGGGGGATCTCTTTCAAATAAATCAATTGTGCAAGTTCACATTTATCTCACAATATTCTAATGCTCTGTGACGGCTTTCATGCCCTACATGCAGATTTGTCCTTCGGGCCATTCAGATCCAAGAGCATTGCCTTGATATGAATTTGTCTGTCTCTCATACATTAGCACAATACGTTTGACCCTGAGCTTCAAAGTTTCTCTGACAATGGAACGTCTTTTGTTTTGTTAGCATCTTTGTTCTCTTATATGATAGATAGATAGATAGATAGATAGATAGATAGATAGATAGATAGATAGATAGATAGATAGATAGATAGATAGATAGAATCAATAAAAACAAGTGCACACAATGAAAATAAAATGCATGTGAGAGAAATTTTTATGGGTTTTGAGGGCACTTTTCCATATGGATTAATGACAGCAGGGGCGTAGCTGGGGTGCCCGTGACCCTCCTTTGTCGGACCATACATTTTGTCAATAGCGACATAAGAATCTTAGAAAAGTGCCTACTGTAATTTTTCTAGCATTTTTTTAAAACTAGATTGTCACCTCAACCTCATTAGGGTTTCTATAACCTTGTATGGACTTCCTGTGGTTTGGGCATGAAAACCCAGTTTGTCAGTGTGCGGGAGAGACGGATGTAAGTGCAGATATGTTAAATAATACACAGTGCAATATGAGCATAAAGTGCATGAAACGCACACAACAGGCAAACAGTCCGAAACAGCGGGCAAAGTTGTAATCGAGGAAACAGGCAGGAGGTCAATCAAGGCGTGGACAGAATATCAGAGGCAAAACTATATAAGATCAAGGGACGAGAAACAGGAGTCGAAAAAACAAGAGGTCAACAAGGACAGGGAACAAGGCTCAGTAAGGCACACTAGACGCAGCATAATACTTCGCATCATCCTTGCATGGGCGCAGTCCTTAAATAGCCTAAACATGGTTCATTGATTAAATACAGGTGTTCTTTGTTAACGGCACGTGTGCCGGAGCTTGTTGGAGGCACGCCTTCAGGTGCACGAGCCAAGGCGCACAGGACTGACACAGTTCTGCGCAGGCACAACATGCTCACACTAGAAAGCATGGTCAAGCTGCCAGTGTAGCTGCAATCTTTTTAGTTGAAAATTATGAGTATTTCCTCGTGTTAATAATTTGCCTTGTCAAAACAAGCCAAACTTTCCTCGTTCTTTCAACGTGAAGAGAGGTAAGCAATTGATTATATTTTTTTTCCATCAAAGTTGCATTTTGTGGCTTCGAAGCTAAGTTTTAGTGTGACATTTCTACAACACAACATCAAGAAAACATGGAAGAAACAGCAATAATGGAAGAGCCAGTTTCTAAGCTACCTAAAACTAGCAATGGTAATTATTTTTTGTTACATAATGTACTCAGGCTGCCAGTCAGTGTGTGACACCCCCCTTTGAAAAATCCTAGCTATGCCCCTGGACAGTGACAATTTTCTAAAGATTACTGACAATGTCTTGTTAAATTTTCTAAACAGATCAAACCAAATTGAATTTTTAAGTCAGAAAAGGCAGCAACTAGTCACCAAGCCACCAACAGTAACATACTGGTTTTCTCTCCATCACAAAACACATTCACACATACACTTCAACACAAACCTGACATAAAGAGAGGACAACGCTATCGATTGCTCAGGGTAAAAGCAAAGAAAGCTAAAACTCAAGAGTCAGGCAGTGTGTGTGGTTCTCTGCCTCCTCTCTCTTGCTCTGGTGTCTCTGTCTGCTCCACTTGAGAGAGCCTAATGCCGCTTTTCCACTACCAACGCGGCTGAGTCGGGCTGAGCCGTGCCGTGCTGAGTTGGGCTGAGTCGAGCTGAGCGGGGCTGTTGGAGTTGCATTTCGACTACAACCGCGCTGAACCGTGCTGGCTGGAAGTGGGTGGACACATTGGGTGGAGTTAGCGAAAGCGGGTGGACGTCACGTGATGTCGTTAAGCAGCGCAAACAGTGACATCAGTGAGCTTTTAAGCGGTAGTCTCACGACCCGAATAGTAAACAATAAACATGGAGTCGTTAGTGTTGCTGGTCTTGGTGCTGTGGCTTGTTGTCACCGACAACGCCAACAGATACTGGCAAGAGCGTATAGATGAGGCGAGGCGCATAAGGCTTCAGAAATTCTCGTAATTCGTAATTATTATTCTTCCGGGTTTACGGTGTTTACAGATCCCAGCGTGCTCGCGGGGCGTGTGTGGGCATGTGAGGACACTCCTCCTCACCAATCAGTGCACAGGGGAGTGTCTGCTCACGCCCCCAGCCTCACTCGGCTCGCTTTGGCTCGCTTCAGCCCTACTCCAAAACGGTGCGAGTTTTAGGGGCTAAGCAGGGCTGAAGCGAGCCGAGTCGTGCTGTTCTTTGGTAGTCGAAACGCGAGCCGTGTCGGGCTGAAGTGAGCTGAAGTGAGCTGAAAAAGGGTAGTGGAAAAGGGCCATAAGTGGTGAAAATGTATGACCCTAATTAAAGCTGATTTGGAAAGACATGGAGAATAAAAGTGTGATTGTTGATGTGAGTGGAGTGGCTCCAGAGTTCCCTTCCAGCCCAATCTGAAGTGTCTGGGCTTCTTTTGTGTACTACAGAAAGAACAATGTTGCTTGATTAGACTTGGAATTTGAATGCGAATGTAGGAGTCTGCAGATGGGCTTTACATTTAGGTCAGTACATACACGTCCACTCACCCAGGGCCTTAATTAGCAAATCAAATCCCTCCTTCCAGCTCTTACTGTGCACACACAAACATACACAGTGAGTGGTCATTTTGGCAGTGGAACTGTGAAAACATGCAAGTGTATTTTACATTTATATGTCATATTTCTGAAAAAGGGAAACGATAAGACTACCCAACCAAAAGGAAGTATTAGAAAACAACAAACCAAGTAAAAAATTATCATGATGATGATGGAGTCCTACCCCCAGTGTTATGGGATCAGCTCCTCAGAGTGCGTGCGTCAGAGTGGGTGGGGTCGCCAGGAGCGCCTTTTAAAAACTCTTTAACTAGTCTACGCTCGGGAGGTGGAGAAGCACAAACGACGGCGATGCATGGGAGTGAGCACAAGAAGAGGCACCTGTTTCAGTCGGAACGCACAGTGAGCATGGCTCATTCGGAGAGCTGCGAGTGCGGCGGCGAGCGGCGTCACCCGAGCATTCTATACAGCCTGCTGAAGAAGGAAAGCGCCCCGTGCGGGTTCGCGCGAGCGCCTCGTAGCGCCAGGTTCACCGTAGCGGCGCGCACGTGCGCGTGCGGTGTCGCGAGGCCGGTAGCGCTGCGCTCGCCACACGCAACGTGCTCAGCGGCCTCGGCTGTACTCGCCAAGACGCTGCGCTTCGTCAAGAGCGTGCCGTGTTTCGGTGAGCTGCCCGCCTGCGATCAGCGCGCTCTGGTGCGCAGTGGATGGGCACCTTTGCTCGTTCTCGGAATGGCGCAGGACAGACTGGACTTCGAGACGCGCGAGAGCACCGAACCCAGTATGCTGCAGCGCCTCCTCACCGGCACGCACGAACGGCCCGCCAGCCCCCGCGACCACGGTACTAACGTCCTTAACGGCGGCGGAGGGGTGGCGCTGGCCGAGGCGCAGGGCATTAAAGCGTTCCTCAGCAAATGCTGGGACCTCGACATCAGCACCAAGGAGTACGCCTACTTAAAAGGAGCCATTCTGTTTAACCCGGGTGAGCAAAAGTTCAAGTAAACACTATAACACAAAACAGATGGAAACAGGTCTGTACATTTAATAATAATAATAATAATAATAATAATAATAATAAATTATGTATTACAACTAATTATAATTGTTAAAACATCAATTATATGCTTATTCTTGCCATATCGGATCGTCACACTCAAGTCTGTAGTACTTAGATATTTTCTAATGTGTGTGTGCGCGCGCGCGCTGTTTTCGCAGACATTGCTGGACTGCAGTGTCAGCACTACATCCAGGCTCTGCAGAGCGAAGCGCACCAGGCTCTTAATGAACATGTCAAACTGATTCACCGAGGAGACGCCACAAGGTTTGCCAAACTCTTCATTGCCCTCTCAATGCTACGATCCATCAATGCCAATGTTGTGGCAGGGCTCTTCTTCAGACCCGTCATTGGCACAGTAAACATGGAAGAACTTCTCCTCGAGATGTTTTACGGAAAGTAGAAAGCTGCACGCTTTCATGGACCTGACCGGTCTCATCAAAGATGGACAATAAGCAGGGACAGTAGCCATGGGCTTTCACACACAATTTTTACACATGCTATTTTTGTACAATATTTCCTTGGACTGTATTCCCTTATTGCCTTCTGAGTTTAACTCATTGCTGAATCCAAAATCTGACTTTTTATCCTCTTTTGGGGGAATAGCTTTACATTGTTTTTCTTTTTTCTTCTATTGATTAGCTTTTCTGTGTTGTTTTGTACAGCCATATTATGAAACAGGCTATTTATTTGAGTATATTTAAACTTTAGAAACTGGTCGAGGCTTTTGTTTTTATTGTTACATTGACCACAATGAAGAGTGCACACATGCATATAATCCAGCACAACCTTTAAATAGTTATGGATTCTGGTTTTCTGCACTGACTAAAGTTACTTGGATTAAGAAAATGTCAAAGTGCTTGCAGGTAAAAAAAAAAAAAAAAAAAAACAATAAGAAAATGAAAGTGTTTTACCAGAAGAGGGCAATGTGAGCCCACAAAAGTGGAGATCTGAAATAAGGCAGTAAAACATCTCTTATGGCAGACTACGCCCTCACATTTATATTTCATTATTTCAGCCAAAATGCATATCAGTTTTAACAAACTACCATTTGATCAAACAAAGTACTTGAACACAGGCAGTGGAGTGTAAAACGTGTTGTGTCCTTGTGACAGGATTGGATATGCTTAGGTGGTTTGGGACAGGACACCATATGTTGGTTTCTGAAACTATTAGTCATAGCAGTGTAAAGTAAAAATGTCCAATAGGACAACAACCTGGTAACATGACATTTTTGAGAGAGATGAAAAATATTAAAACAATATCCTGAAATATTAAAATATTAGCTTTGAAGCACATGTTTTTGGTCTGCACTCTGTCTAAACAGATTATCATGGAAAAACACAATAATTTAGCTTTAAATGAACAAATCATCACAACAGGCCATGTTCCTGCCTTACAGCTGCAGGTCTCTGGTTCGATTCTGAGTGTAGCGTTCTCATGTTTTTTTGTAAGAAAAACATTTCCCATGTTTTCCTTTCAAATTTTTCCTCTGGGTTCTCCATGTTTCCTCTCCTATAAATATGCCAGATTGGCAGCTATAAATTCTAAATGATCCCTAGGTGTAAATTAGTGTGTGGATGTGTGTGTGTGTGGTGCCTGTGATGGCCTAGTGATGAGTTCAGCTCCAAGGATAGGCTCCAAATCCATTGCAACCCTGATCACGATAATGTGGCTACTGCAGATGAAGTAATGAACAATGGAAAAAAAAGTCAAAAATTCAAAAGCCCTTGTAAAACAGTATGCATAGTTAATCTTATTAGAAAATTCATTATACATGATTGGTAATGTAGTGTAGGTTAGAAACAACTAATGGAAAAGTGCACTAATCTTGTTACCCTGTGAATTGATACAGCAGCGATCACGATCCACAGTACAGAATCCATACTGGCTCTCTGAAGATCATCTTTGAATGCTCTGCTGAACATCACTCTCTTTTCAGAATTTAACACCTGCTCTCGGAAGTTGAAATATGTTCCTCCGCTCAATTGACAGCAGCTCAAGTTAAAGTCAGTTTGACTCTCTCTCTCTCTCTCTCTCTCTCTCACACATGCGCGCGCATGCCAGTTCCCCAAGCAATCTCATCTCATTCCCAAGCAGGCAGGCAATCATGACAGATTGATCTGTGGGCCTGCAGTGCTGTCACAGCCCATCCAGTTATGGAAGACCTTTCAGCACATCTCAGCTAATTAATCTGCTCCCTTGAGCCACCAGACTGCACAGACAGGAAAGTATTTCTCTCACAGTCTCTCTCTCTCTCTCTCTCTCTCTCTCTCTCTCTCTCAATGTAAGCTTCTCCTGTTAAAAAAAATGATATGGAGAGTACATGCAGTAAAGGTCTGAATCAGCCTGAATGTCAGGTCCTGATGGAGAGCTCCACATAAAGATTGAGCAGATCAGATTTAGAAGTTCACACTAATGAAAATATCACCTCAAGCTACCAAAATCTAAGCTCATGCAGCAGAAGTCTGGGTTGTGTTTTTTTTTTTTTTATTCTATCATATAATAAGCAGTACTTGGATTTCAGACATGTTCTGGAATTCCCTGTCCTGTCATTCCTTCACAGTCAGTATCAAGTGAAAGATTTACATCTGCCTCACACTTCAGTCTGCAAACCATACGTAAAAACATCTGGAAGAAAAGTGATAAGCTGTTGCAAATGGTGCAGTGTGCAACAACAGTGTATGCTAAGCGCTCCTGAAACTGCAAAGCTTAAAGGACAACATAACCTAGAAATGAATTGTTAATGACTGCATGCTAGATTGGGTCAGATAACATCATGCAGATAAGAAATTTTGATGAAATGGACAAGATGCAGTCCATGCTGTTTTACAATTGATTCCTTATAGAACATGAATAACTGGCTGTTTTTGACTCATACAGTATGTAAAACCTTTCAGTATTCCATTCTGTTTTAATATGGTTTTATAGTGAAAAGTGTTTGAAATAAAGCAATTACATTAAACATAGGGCAATTATGTCAAGTATACTACAACCCTGTTTCCAAGAAAGTTGGGCTACTGTGTAAAATTTAAATAAAAACAAAATGTGATGATCTGCAAATCATGGAAACCCTATATTTCATTGAAAAAAAAAGAAAAAAAAGGCACCATTTAAAATATTGAACCCAAAAAAACCTTATTGCTATTTGAAAAATATATGCTCATTTTGAATATGGTGCTAGTAACATGTTTCAGAAAGTTGGGACAGGGGTAACAAAAGACAGGACAAGATGTATAATGATTAAAAAAGTAATAAGTTAATTGGCAACAGGTCAGTAACATGATTGGGCATAACAAGAGAATCCCAGAGTGGCTGAGTATCTCAGAAGTAAAGATGGGGAGGGGTTCCATCCAGATGACATCATTTTCAGGTAAGGCCATTTTAATTATTTCAGCAAACCAATGCCAAATCTGATTCTGCATGTATTACAACTGCATGGCTCTGTGATAAAAGAGACTGTGTGTTAAAATGGCTAGCCTGCAGTCCAGACCTGTCTGGAGGGTGGAGAGGGCTTCGCCCCTCTCCACCCTCAGCAGGGATGTTGGAGCAGTCACAAGACAAATCACACTTTTGACCAAGTGAGAGTAATCAGTGGTCAAAACCTCCAGCCTAATGTTTCCTTCTCCTTCCCATTTTTTTTTATTGTTAAAGACAGGTTAACGCCCGGTCACACAGCACTCCGCGTCTATATCACGTACAAAAACATACAAAAATCTGGTGGACGTGGTCGTAAGTGGTAATTTTTGGTCAATTTTGGCTTTGCCGTGCTTTGTACGGGGTATGGCCGTCGGCGGCTGTTTCACTGCTGCAGCACTGCCTAAGCACAGCTAACCAAGTCCAGCCACGTGTAAGGCTAAAAATAGGTTCGCACGTGTTCGAACGCAGGGAAAAAAGCGACAAGTTACCACGGATAACCGCGGCCTCATCGCGTCTGTAGCACTGCTGATCACGTGTTGAGCGTGGACGTAAAACGGGCACTCCACTGCCATAGCACTGCCAAATCACGGGTAACTGCGGCTCAGCGTCATTGGAAGAGCGGCTTGCTGCGCATATAAAAGCGGCCGCGCACGGCTGGTCTTCACAGTTGCCGATCCAGATCTCTTACAGTCCACAACCCTCACGCAAGTTTGTTTGGTGATTTCTGTTTTATCATGGCCAAGAAGAAGGGTCCCCCTGCCAAGAAGAGGCCGACGAAGGGTGAATATTTGCAGAGTGAAAATCTCATCTCATCTCATTATCTCTAGCCGCTTTATCCTTCTACAGGGTCGCAGGCAAGCTGGAGCCTATCCCAGCTGACTACGGGCGAAAGGCGGGGTACACCCTGGACAAGTCGCCAGGTCATCACAGGGCTGACACATAGACACAGACAACCATTCACACTCACACCTACGGTCAATTTAGAGTCACCAGTTAACCTAACCTGCATGTCTTTGGACTGTGGGGGAAACCGGAGCACCCGGAGGAAACCCACGCGGACAGAACATGCAAACTCCACACAGAAAGGCCCTCGCCGGCCCCGGGGCTCGAACCCAGGACCTTCTTGCTGTGAGGCGACAGCGCTAACCACTACACCACCGTGCCGCCCCAGAGTGAAAATATGATTTGAATATGAAAATATTTGCAGATTGAAAATATGAATTTCAATGTATAAATGAAAATTAGAAGCATGTCAATGAATAATTTATTTTTCATGTACAGGTGCTACCCCTCCTGCCACCCCTCCTGCCACCACCACTGCTACCACTACCTCTGCTGCCGCCCCTCCTGCTACCACCACTGCTACCACTACCTCTGCTGCCGCCCCTCCTGTCACCACCACTGCTACCACTACCTCTGCTGCCACCCCTCCTGCTACCACCACTGCTACCACTACCTCTGCTGCCACCCTTACTGCCGCCCCTCCTGCCACCACCACTGCTACCACTACCTCTGCTGCCGCCCCTCCTGTCACCACCACTGCTACCACTACCTCTGCTGCCGCCCCTCCTGTCACCACCACTGCTACCACTACCTCTGCTGCCACCCCTCCTGCTACCACCACTGCTACCACTACCTCTGCTGCCGCCCCTCCTGCCACCACCACTGCTACCACTACCTCTGCTGCCGCCCCTCCTGCCACCACCACTGCTACCACTACCTCTGCTGCCGCCCCTCCTGTCACCACCACTGCTACCACTACCTCTGCTGCTGCCCCTCCTGTCACCACCACTGCTACCACTACCTCTGCTGCCACCCCTCCTGCTACCACCACTGCTACCACTACCTCTGCTGCCACCCTTACTGCCACCCCTCCTGCCACCACCACTGCTACCACTACCTCTGCTGCCGCCCCTCCTGTCACCACCACTGCTACCACTACCTCTGCTGCCGCCCCTCCTGCCACCACCACTGCTACCACTACCTCTGCTGCCACCCCTCCTGCCACCACCACTGCTACCACTACATCTGCTGCCACCCCTGCTGCCACCCCTGAGGCACCCATGGAGCTTGGAGAAGTGAGCCACCCAGCCCTTGAGGAGGGAGAAACACTTCCTGTGGAAGAAGTGAGGCCTCCTACTCCTCCCCCCCAAGCTGGTCAAGACGAGGAGAAAGAACCAGTGCTCATAGACAAGGGCCGTGGACGTGGACAGAGCAAGGGCAAGGGGAAGACTGCCCCCAAGAAGGACTGGAGCCTTGATGCTGCTGTAGAGGAGGATGTTCTCGAGTGGCTGAAGGGCAACCCCTACCTCTGGATGTGCAGCAAGAAGGGCTACAAGCAGAAGAAGGCTGCCTGGGAGATGAAGGCCCAAGAACTGGGGATCGATGTGGAGCACCTAGAGCAGTGGTGGAAAGGAATAAAGGACTGGTATGTGAAGCTCTCAAAGAAGACCAGTGGTCAGGCGACCAAGATGCTCACAGAGAGGGAGACCTGGGTCCTGCAGCACTGTGGCTTCTACAAAGGTCAGTACATTTAATTACATTGATTTCAAATGTGCTTTGAATTTCATTGCATTTGTCAATTTCATTTCACATTTAAATGTATGAAATGCTTTTAAAAGCAAAATGTCAATGCCGTGTAACTAAATAAATGTTTTAAACCTTTCAGTTTCCATCCCCAGTGACACCAGAGATCCCCTTGTCACTCTGGCCCGGGTCCCCTCTGCCTCTGCCACTGCCATGTCCACGGTCTCACGCCCTCCCCCTTCAGTGGACTCTGATGGCGACAGCCAGGCTCACGTCCTTGAGGACATGGAGTCTGCAGCTGTTGACCAGGCCTCTACATCTCAGCCCACGTCCACGTCCAGTCTCAGCCGCAAGCGTGACAAGAGGAGAAGGGAGGAAGAGTGCCAGGAGGAGGAAGACACCTGGATGCGAGAACTCCGCGCCACCATGCAGGCCAACCAAGCCCTCCTGGAGAAGCTTGTGGAGGAGAGGCCCAATTCTGACCATGAGCCCTTCGTACGGTTTGTTGCTGACACCCTGCGTACAGCTCCCCAGGAGCAGTACGACGAGATGAAGGAGCTGATCTTTGATATAGTGCGCCAGGGCCGGTGCCGCCAGCCTGGTGACAGTGAACAGCCATCCACGTCATGGGCCAGACCAGCTCAGTCCGTGTCAGCACCCCCAGCCTGGACAGCTTCCCAGCCTTCCCCCCAGCCCTTCAGTCAGCAGTTCAGCCAGCCCTACAGCCAGCCCTACAGCGGCAAGCAGTACTTCCAGCAGCACAACCCCCAGTACCAGCAGAACTGGCAGTATGGCAGCAGCTTCATGCAGCAGACCTCGTTCCCCCCCATGTGGCAGACTGCTACTACACCCTCGCCTACACCTATGCAGTTCTGTGCTCAGCAGCCCACCTACCCCCAGCAGCAGCAGCAACAGCAGGAGCAGACTCCACCAAGCCGTGCCCAGCCCAGAGAGTCAGCTGAGTCATGGAGCATCCAGTTGGCCCAGAACACGATCCAGAGTAATGAATGGAATGCTAACCTCAGCTTCGACAGCACCATGCTCCCACCTGCAGGCAGATCCAGCCTCGACTCTCAGACATCCATGAAAACTCCCAATGTGTCAGCCACCTCTCCTGGACTACAGACCAGGCCTCAGGAACAGCCTACGGAACAGCCGACTCAGGAACAGTAGAGTCAGGACTCCATTGTTAGTTTTGTTAGTGTATGCTCTTGTTTGTTAGGTTGAGAAGATTGGCTATGTATGCCTTGCTGTAAACTTGTTACTTATGTTATTTGCTGAAGATATGCCAATGATATTGGTATAAATTATGAAATGTGTTGGTGTTTTCTCTGGTTAATAAATATAAACAAAAAATAAATGAACATCCATCAAAAAACATAATTAAAGTAAATAAAATGCGAACTTAAAAAATAAATAATGAAAAAAAGAAAAAAGCAATAGGAAACGCAAAAAATAAATGACAAAGTACATATGAAATTAAAACAAAAATTGGATTAAGACAGTTATCTTCTAACATTTAATAGAAGATAATTGTCTTAATCCAATTTATATTTTCCTTTCATTTCGTACGTACTTTAAATTTTTATGTTTGCTATCTTTAATTTTTCATTTTAATTTAATATATGACAAGTTTATTTATTCTAATTCACAATAAATTACTTCTATAGTCTATAGTTTTAATTTAGTTTTAATCTAGTAAAGTCCAAACTGCCAAACACATTTTACATTTCAATTTATTACATTAATACAATATGTAATGTCATCAGTACATATATCAAACATCATTATCACATCAATATTTACATATCAGCGCTCCAGCTTCCCTAACTAACATGATCAGTAAACATAGCTAATGGGGGAGGAGCATATCATCCTGCCACGGTACCCTTCCAGCGGGGGAGTTGCACCACTGCATGATGAGGTTCCTCTGGGCCTTGGCTACCCTGGCATCTCTATTGGGTCCTGTTACTCTATCAGGCCTCGTGTCTTCAAGGTTCCTACCTTCACGCCAAGCACCAAGCACCAGGGCTCCATCTGGACGTTCCCAGTCCACCAGCCTGTTCTGCATCACCGGGTAACGTGTTCTCATCAGGTTGTGAAGGAGTACGCACGCCTTGACCAGCAGCCTGACAGTGTCAGCTTCATGCATCATGGTAGTCAGGAGAATTTGAAATCGGTTGGCAAGGATCCCGAACGAATTTTCAACTACCCGTCTGGCCCGCGACAGTCGATAGTTAAATATCCTCTGCTCCTTGGTCATGTCCCTGTTAGCGTAGGGCTTCATCATGTAGGTCCGGAGTCCAAAGGCATCGTCACCTACCAGGAAGTAGGGTACATCTTGTGTGTCCCCTGGCAAAGGATCTGGCTGTGGGAAGCTGGCGATGTCATTGTTCTGCAGACCCTCCTTGAACTCACTTTCAGTGTAGATGTGGGCATCAGAGGAGGACCCCTTGCCGCTTACGTCTATCCACAGGAATTTGTAGTCAGAAGACACGACTGCTAGGAGGATAACACTGAAGAAGCCTTTATAGTTGAAGTAGTCGGACCCAGTATTGGCAGGAGCTTTACACGCAATATGCTTCCCATCTATAGCCCCAACGACATGTGGAAAATTCCATCTGTGGTACCAATCATCAGCTACCTGGCGCCACTGGGCTTCAGAGTCTGGTGGGGAGAGCATCTCATGAGCATACTCGTGGACGATGACCTCACAGACTTCATGCACCAATAGACTTATGGTGTTGTGGGGGACCCTCCAGGCATATTCCATCTCACGGTACTTGGAGCCAGAAGCAAGGTGCCTCAGGGTGACAGCAATCTTCAGGCCTGGTTCAAGGGGTGCTCTCTAGTTGGTGGTCTCCTTGGTAAGGGCTGGTGTCAGTCTCTGCACAATTTCATCGTACATCGCAGGAGTCATCCTCATAAAGTTCTGAAAGGCTCTTGGATCTTCGTTACGCAGCTCGACCATGAGACGGTCGGAAAGCCCAAGCTGAGGTCTCCTCGCAATCCAGTCACGCACCCAGATGTTCCGTACCACCCTCCTCCTCCTCCTTCTTCTTCTTCTCTCAGCAAGGATATGTTGAGCCTGTATCAGTTGGTTCTGTTGGTGCTGGAGCATTAAGATGAGGACATCACAGCATTGAGGGTTCATGTTCACCCCTTGACATCTAGACTGCAAGTGCCGAGGTCTCAGAAAATTACGGTATTTATACATGCCGCAAATCAGAAGTGATGCAGAAGTGATTAGACAGTGATCAATCGAATTTAGAACTTGTTTGAGACGTCGTTTAACGGGCTTAGACTGCTATGTACGCGGAAAAATCCATTTCTCAGTGATAAGCCGCTAAACACACGCTATATCCCGTGATACCAACGCGTAACACCCGTCCGATGACCGTGCTCTGCCCGTGATAGACCGCCAAACTTTCGCGTCTTACCACGTCTCCCCAAGTTTTAATAACAGCCGGGACACTGATTATCACGTGTTTTTCACGTGTGTTGCACGTCTTTACCACGTGTGCCGGCCGTGGTTGTCCGCAGTCTAAAGTTTTGAGCAGTCCAAAACTTTTTGCCGTGTCCAACGCCGTTCCGATTTTCCCCTGCGTCCTGTCACGTCTGTATATCGACTGTAACACGTCTTAACTTCGACATCAACATGAACAACATCGTCTGCTTCACGGGAGAGCACTTTTTGATGGGTTTTGGCCGTGATAAAGCCGTAAAGCGCTGTGTGACCGGGCCTTTATATTGAGTGATGTGGGACACTCAAACAAAAGGGGAAATTAAACAGTTGTTGGTCCCAAAAAGCCATAGGGAACTTCTCTTCCATGCGGCTCATCCTAATCACATAGTGGTGCATATAGGTCAGGATAAAACACCAAACCAACTCATGGCCCCTGTCTAATGGTTGGGCATTTGCGGCGATGTCCATGGAAAGTGTGTGACATGTCAACTGGTGAATCCGTCAGCCACCCCGCAAGCATCATTGTGCCATTTACCATTAATTCAGATCCCCTTCAAAAGAATTGGTATGGATGTTGTTGCACATTAGATCGATCTGCACAAGGTGTTGAAATTAGCGAAGGCGATATCGGATGCTGTAGTATGCTCTGGCCCCATCCCAATGTGGCATGGCAATGTAGTTTACAGCAGGTTATGGTCACTGAACTGAACCCAAAGGTCCAGGTGGTGCTCAGAAAACAATGTGGGCTTTATAGATAATTGGACTAGTTTTGAGTGCACTGCTTGCCTGTTAGGGCAGGACGGTACCCACCCCACTTGGGAAGGCGCTGCTCTCATTTTTTGCAGCATAGCTCATAATCTCAGACCAGGCCGAGTTAACATCTGACAATCCAGAGCCAAGGCCAGGGAGCAGATGAACAGGCTAAACTGACTATCTGCTAGCTGCACAGAATCGTCACTCAGGGCCCACTACATCGAGACTGTGTCTGTTCCCCAAGCTAAAGAAAAAAGTAGAAATACTCAGAGAGTTTGTTCTAGTAACCTAATTAATATAAAATTGGACCATACTGACTGGACAGCCACTGCCAGCACCTTTGATCAAAAGGTAAGACTCTTTCAAGCACCACTGTACTATTTAAGTTTGTGAACCCTTTAGAATTTTCTATATTACTGCATAAATATGACCTTAAAACATCAGATTTTCACACAACTCATAAAAGTAGATAAAGAGAACCCAGTTAAACAAATGAGACAAAAATATTATACTTCATAATTTATTTATTGGGGAAAATGATCCAATATTACATATCTGTGAGTGGCAAAAGTATGTGAACCTCTAGGATTAGCAGTTAATTTGAAGATGAAATTAGAGTCAGGTGTTTTCAATCAATGGGATAACAATCAAGTATGAGTGGGCACCCTGTTTTATTTAAAGAACAGGGATCTATCAAAGTCTGATCTTCACAACATGTTTGTGGAAGTGTATCATGGCACGAAAAAAGGAGATTTCTGAGGACCTCAGAAAAAGTGTTGTTGATGCTCATCAGGCTGGAAAAGGTTACAAAACCATCTCTAAAGAGTTTGGACTCCACCAATCCACAGTCAGACAGATTGTATACAAATGGAGGAAATTCAAGACCATTGTTACCGTCCTCAGGATTGGTCGACCAACAAAGATCACTCCAAGAGCAAGGCATGTAATAGTCGGCGAGGTCACAAAGGACCCCAGGGTAAATTCTAAGCAACTGAAGGCCTCTCTAATATTGGCTAATGTTAATGAGTCCACCATCAGGAGAACACTGAACAACAATGGTGTGCATGGCAGGGTTGCAAGGAGAAAGCCACTGCTCTCCAAAAAAAACATTGCTGCTCGTCTGCAGTTTGCTAAAGATCATGTGGACAAGCCAGAAGGCTACTGGAAAAATGTTTTGTGGACAGATGAGACCAAAATAGAACTTCACATCACACACATCACATTATCTCTAGCCGCTTTATCCTTCTACAGGGTCGCAGGCAAGCTGGAGCCTATCCCAGCTGACTACGGGCGAAAGGCAGGGTACACCCTGGACAAGTCGCCAGGTCATCACAGGGCCGACGCATAGACACAGACAACCATTCACACTCACATTCACACCTACGGTCAATTTAGAGTCACCAGTTAACCTAACCTGCATGTCTTTGGACTGTGGGGGAAACCGGAGCACCCGGAGGAAACCCACGCGGACACGGGGAGAACATGCAAACTCCGCACAGAAAGGCCCTCGCCGGCCCCGGGGCTCGAACCCAGGACCTTCTTGCTGTGAGGCGACAGCGCTAACCACTACACCACCATGCCGCCCCAAAATAGAACTTTTTGGTTTAAATGAGAAGCATTATATTTGGAGAAAGGAAAACACTGAATTCCAGCATAAGAACCTTATCCCATCCGTGAAACATGGTGGTGGTAGTATCATGCTTTGGGCCTGTTTTGCTGCATCTGGGCCAGGACGGCTTGCCATCATTGATGGAACAATGAATTCTGAATGATACCAGCGAATTCTAAAGGAAAATGTCAGGACATCTGTCCATGAACTGAATCTCAAGAGAAGGTGGGTCATGCAGCAAGACAACGACCCTAAGCACACAAGTCGTTCTACCAAAGGATGGTTAAAGAAGAATAAAGTTAATGTTTTGGAATGGCCAAGTCAAAGTCCTGACCTTAATTCAATCGAAATGTTGTGGAAGGACCTGAAGTGAGCAGTTCATGTGAGGAAACCCACCAACATCCCAGAGTTGAAGCTGTTCTGTACAGAGGAATGGGCTAAAATTCCTCCAAGCTGGTGTGCAGGACCGATCAACAGTTACCGGAAACGTTTAGTTGCAGTTATTGCTGCACAGGGGGATCACATCAGATACTGAAAGCAAAGGTTCACATACTTTTGCCACTCACAGATATGTAATATTGGATAATTTTCCTCAATAAATAAATTACCAAGTATAATATTTTTGTCTCATTTGTTTAACTGGGTTCTCTTTATCTACTTTTAGGACTTGTGTGAAAATCTGATGATGTTTTAGGTCATATTTATGCAGAAATATAGAAAATTCTAAAGGGTTCACAAACTTTCAAGCACCACTGTACAGTATGTAGCCTTGAAAAATAAGTCTACCCAGTCAATTCCATTACTTATTATTTATAGGCCCCTGGGCCATATTCTGAGTTTCTTTCTGAAATTGTGGCTTTCATCTCAAATCTTCTTATTTCTTTAGACAAAGCTTTAGTAGTCAGAGATTTTCATATTCACCTCAATAACCCTGAAGTTCCTCTGATCCTCATGCCCATTTTAGATTCAGTAGGGGCTAATCAGAACATCATAGGACCTACCCACAATGGTGGTCACACTCTCTATCTAATGCTAACATTCAGGTAAAATACAGAAAATATGTTTACACTTCCACAGTCTGGTTACCTCAGATCATTATCTCATCTTATTAAAAATATGTCTGAGTAATAATATATGCACCTCACCATGCTACTGTATTAAATGTACATTCATGTCAACTACTACACAGAGTTTTATAAATAATCTCCCAGAGTTATCAACTTTGATTGGATCACTGTCAGCCCTCACAGAACTTGATCAGGCAACTAAATGCTTGGAGTCAACATTCTGCTGTACTTTATATAATGCAGCTCCACTTAAAAGAAAAATGATTAGAGAGAAAAAATTAGCACCCTGGTGTAATGATTACACTCACACTTTAAAACAGACCACTCAAAAATTAGAATGTAAATGGCGTCAAACAAAATTGACAGCATTCAAATTAGCCTGAAAGGAGAGCTTCCTGAAGGTCAGAAAAAAAACCTTAGTGCTGCTAGATCAACATATCTCTCCACACTAATAGTGGATAACTATCAGAATGCAGACATTTACAGATGCAGGTGCAGGGGAGATTGGGGTCTTTGCCAACAGCCCGCTGAGCCAAACCGTAGAGCAGGAATCGTAATCCGGAAACAAGCGAGGGTTAGTCGATCAGCAAGCAACACAACAGAGAGAAAGTAAAAGACAAGGTCGGTGATAATGTACTGTAAATACGGGTCGTACATTGGAATTCAGGCGGAAAACAGATGGCCTGGTAAAGTTAGACACAGGGTACTAGACGATAGTTCGCGAAGTGGGGAAGTGAGAGCTGAGTACATATAGGAGATACTTGGTAATTGCTGAATGAGAGACAGGTGCAATTAGTAGTCAGGTGATAGTGGACGCTGTGACTCTTGGGGCTTGTAGTCCAGAGTGGCCATGGTTGGAGGCTGCTCAGAGCTCATGTTTTCAGTGCTGTTACTGACAGAACCCTCCACCCCGAGAAGCTCCCTTTGGGAGTTGCTATCTTTCTGGGCTGCACTCTCCTTCTTGGTGCAGGTTTGCTAGGGTGTTGGCTGTGGAACTCCTGTGCCAAGAATGGGTCCAATATGTCCCTGGATTTTACCTAACTTTGTTCCTCAGGAACAAAGGTATTCTAGCTGCCCCTGTCTGCAGCTGGAGGTTAGGATTTTATTTACCTGGTATATGGGTTTGCCCTTGCTGTCTGGGGGTGGGGGCTCTTGGGTGGGAGTGTCCATGGCTAGGGGACCTTGCATGGCTGGTTTCATGCAGGAGACATGGAAAGTAAGTGCCATTCTGCTGTGAGGTGGGAGCTCAAGCCTGTCGGATACCTCGTTGATCCTGCATAATACCTTATAAGAGTCAATGTAACATGCCTGTAGTTTCTTGCATGTTTGGTTCCTTTAAGGCCAATTTATGCTGACAACCCAGTTCTCGCAGACGGCGTCGCAGATAGCGTCTGCATAGCCCCCCCACCTTCGCAGATGCTCTGTGTGCACCTCCCAAAAATTGTGACCACCGCAGAAGCCTCTCAGACAGCGTCGCAGACAAGAGGGCTCTGATTGGTCCACTCTACATCCGCTGTACACGCACTTCCGCTTCCCTACTTTCCCGGTTTGGTTTGTTTTCATGACCGCCATTTTTAAAAACATGAGCAAAGATGGAGCAGCACGAAAAGCAGTTGATTGAGGAAGTGAGGAAGTACGTACATCTATATGACTCCAGTTCTAGTCATTATAAGTAACCGGAGGATAAACACTCCACTAACCACACCCACCAACTACTCCTAGCGATTTCGCGACTTCGCACCCCCTTGCGTTGTGGCAGTGAATAACATCGTGCACGCCTATTACTCCCCGCTCAACGATAAATTACAACTGTCTGCGAAAAGCTATCTGCGAAAGCCTTGTCGCAAGAGCATGCAGAGGCCTTTAGATCTCTTGTGGAGAGACCCATACCCAATCTCCTGGGGAGTATTCTGAGTTCTCACTTCTGTGTTTGTCTGCATATTGTTTATATGTCATTCACTACTTCCAGCCTCTGGTGTATTTCCTCCCACACCTGCTGGCTTTTCTGGAACCCGGCATCGATGGCCGATAACTGGGTGGGTGTGTCGTCCCATGGGAACAAGGGGGGTTGATGGCTGAGTATACACTGGAAAGGTATTAATTTAGTTGCAGAGTGTCTGAGAGAGTTCTGTGCATACTCGGCCCAAGGGGGAAACTGTGCCCAGTCCCTCTGGTTTCTCATGCAGAATATTCTCAGGAAACAACCCACCTCCTGATTTGCCTGTTCCACCTGGCCATTGGACTGTGGGTGGTAGCCAGATGTGAGGCTTACTGATGCACCTAATCTCTCCATGAAATTGAACCACAGTCTGGAAATGAATTGAGGACCCCGGTCACTTATGATATCCTCGAGAATACTAAAATAGCAGAAGACATGATTTGAAGATTAGTTCAGCTGTCTGAAAAGCGGTAGGTACTGTAGGCCAAGTAGTGGGATAAGTCATATGGCTTTCAAAAATCTATGTGTGAGAGAGAGATATGAAAAATATTAAAACAATATCCTGAAATCTTAAAATATTAGCTTTGAGGCATACGATTTTGGTCTGCACTCTGTTTAAACACACTATCATGGAAAAACACAATAATTTAGCTTTAAATGAACAAATGATCACAATAGGCCATGTTCCTGCCTTACAGCTGCAGGTCCCTAGTTCAATTCTGAGTGTGGCTTTCTGTCTGCACAGAGTTTTCCATGTTTTCCTTACAAAGCTTTCCTCTGGGTTCTCCATGTTTCCTCTTCATGGCTTTAGAAAATAAAAGCTGTGTGTGACCATGGTCGCTGAGGCACTGGGAGAGGGCACAGTTTTCTGGCAGGTGGGGCACAAGGTACCTTGGCCTGTGCGCATACAGAACAAAAGGAGACAAACTGATTAATGTCTGAAATCATGTTCTCCCACCAATATTTGTTCCTTATAAGCTGATATGTGCGGTGACTGCTGGGGTGACCCATGGTGGGAGAAGTGTGGGCCCAGGTGATGAGCTTCCCTCTGAGGTCAGGTGGAACATGTAGGAGTCCGGGGGCGGGGTGTTCTTGGGAATATTAGAGGTCTGTGACTGCTGAATCTCCTGTATGAAGTAATGGCCTGTATGAAACACTCTGGTGGCAGTATGGGGGTGGGTTCCAAGGTATGGGTTGAGGAGTTATGGATCCTAGAGAGAGCATTTACTTTTGTATTTCTAGAACTGGGGCGGTATGATATAGTGAATCGAAACTGGGTGAAAATCGGGGCCCACCTGGCTTTCCTCAGGTTAAGATGTTAATAATAATAATAATATTTATTTATTTATTTATTTATTTATAAAGTGCTAAAACTATGATACATATTCTAAAGTTTAGTGGTTTTCAGGTATTCTAGGTTTTTATGGTTGGTTAGAATCATGAACGGGTGTGTGGCCCCTTCCAGCCAATGTCTCCATTCTTCCAAAGCAAGTTCAATCGCTAGGACCTGCCGGTTACCAATGTTGTAGTTTCTCTACATGGGTGTGAGTTTCTTGGAAAAGAAGGCCACCAGGTGCAACTTTGGCCTTCCTCCGAAGTGCTGTGAGAGCACCCCTTAGACTCCTGTCTCTGACACATCTACTTCCACTATAAATGGCTTGGTAGGGTCAGGATGTTGTAAGATGGGAGTGGAAGTAAGCACTGCCTTGAGCCAGTTGAAGGCCCCCTCTGCTGCTGGGTTCCACTGGAGGCATCGGGGAATGTTTTTTAGCGGAGATGTTAAAGGAGCAGTGATCATACTGAAGCCCAGAATGAAGCACCCGTAAAAATGTACAAAGCCCAAGAAGTGTTGTAATTCCTTGACTGATGTGGGTCTGGGTCAAGATGTGATGGCAGAGACCTTAGCCTGGGCCATGCTTAGACCCACAGAACTGATTATATATCCATGGAAGGAGATCTGGATGACATGAAACTGGCACTTTTCAGCCTTGACAAAGAGGTGGTTCTCGAACAGACAGGATAGGACAGACCTGACCTGTTCCACATGGCTTTCCATAACTGGGGAGTAAATCAAAATATTGTCAATGTAAGCAATGACAAATTTGCCCAACATATCCCATAAGATGGGTGTGGCATGGTGGCGTAGTGGTTAGCGCTGTCGCCTCACACCAAGAAGGTCCGGGTTCGAGCCCCGTGGCCAGCGAGGGCCTTTCTGTGCGGAGTTTGCATGTTCTCCCCGTGTCCGCGTGGGTTTCCTCCGGGTGCTCCAGTTTCCCCCACAGTCCAAAGACATGCAGGTTAGGTTAACTGGTGACTCTAAATTGACCATAGGTATGAATGGTTGTCTATGTGTCATCCAAAGCCTTTTTCATACTTGTCTATCAATTATTTTATATTTCAGGTATTTGTTTGTTTAAAAAAAAGAGGAATTCTCAGTGGAATTTGACCGAAGCAAAGCACATTTTTGCAAAATGAAAAAGAAATTGAAATTTAGCGGGTGTCAACTTTGGGAGCATTCAGCTGGGGCCGTTTGTGGAGAGAGATCGTTTTTGTTAGACCAAATTACATATTTACAATTACAAGGATATCCTTGACAAGTGCGAGATATAAGATATAATAAACGTGCATTTTCTAAGTCTTTATATAGGCATGCTACTGCCTCTTGATCATGTGCAGGTGAGCCTCATTAACAGCGCGTGTGCAAGAGTCTGCTCGGGCGTGCTCTGGACTGTGCGTGCAGTGAGCAGACTCTTGCATGCATGCTGTTAATGAGGTTCACCTGCACATGATCAAGAAGCATCAGCGTGCCTACAGTGGTGCTTGAAAGTTTGTGAACCCTTTAGAATTTTCTATATTTCCACATAAATATGACCTAAAACATCATCAGATTTTCACACAAGTCCTAAAAGTAGATAAAGAGAACCCAGTTAAACAAATGAGACAAAAATATTATACTTGGTCATTTATTTATTGAGGAAAATGATCCAATATTACATATCTGTGAGTGGCAAAAGTATGTGAACCTCTAGGATTTGCAGTTAATTTGAAGGTGAAATTAGAGTCAGGTGTTTTCAATCAATGGGATGACAATCAGGTGTGAGTGGGCACCCTGTTTTATTTAAAGAACAGGGATCTATCAAAGTCTGATCTTCACAACACATGTTTGTAGAAGTGTATCATGGCACGAACAAAGGAGATTTCTGAGGACCTCAGAAAAAGTGTTGTTGATGCTCATCAGGCTGGAAAAGGTTACAAAACCATCTCTAAAGAGTTTGGACTCCACCAATCCACAGTCAGACAGATTGTATACAAATGGAGGAAATTCAAGACCATTGTTACCGTCCTCAGGATTGGTTGACCAACAAAGATCATCCCAAGAGCAAGGCGTGTAATAGTTGGCGAGGTCACAAAGGACCCCAGGATAACTTCTAAGCAACTGAAGGCCTCTCTCTCATTGGCTAATATTAATGTTCCTGAGTCCACCATCAGGAGAACACTGAACAACAATGGTGTGCATGGCAGGGTTGCAAGGAGTAAGCCACTGCTCTCCAAAAAGAACATTGCTGCTCGTCTGCAGTTTGCTAAAGATCATGTGGACAAGCCAGAAGGCTATTGGAAAAATGTTTTGGGATGGATGTGATCAAAATAGACCTTTTTGGTTTAAATGAGAAGTGTTATGTTTGGAGAAAGGAAAACAGTGCATTCCAGCATAAGAACCTTATCCCATCTGTGAAACATGGTGGTGGTAGTATCATGGTTTGGGCCTGTTTTGCTGCATCTGGACCAGGACGGCTTGCCATCATTGATGGAACAATGAATTCTGAATTATACCAGTGAATTCTAAAGGAAAATGTCAGGCCATCTGTTCATGAACTGAATCTCAAGAGAAGATGGGTCATGCAGCAAGACAACGACCCTAAGCACACAAGTCGTTCTAACAAAGAATGATTAAAGAAGAATAAAGTTAATGTTTTGGAATGGCCAAGTCAAAATCCTGACCTTAATCCATCGAAATGTTGTGGAAGGACCTGAAGCGAGCAGTTCATGTGAGGAAACCCACCAACATCCCAGAGTTGAAGCTGTTCTGTATGGAGGAATGGGCTAAAATTCCTCCAGGCCAGTGTGCAGGACTGATCAACAGTTACCGGAAACGTTTAGTTGCAGTTATTGCTGCACAAGGGGGTCACACCAGATACTGAAATCAAAGGTTCACATACTTTTGCCACTCACAGATATGCAATATTGGATCATTTTCCTCAATAAATAAATGACCAAGTATATTATTTTTGTCTCATTTGTTTAACTGAGTTCTCTTTATCTACTTTTAGGACTTGTGGCAAAATCTGATGACGTTTTAGGTCATATTTATGCAGAAATCTAGAAAATTCTAAAGGGTTCACAAACTTTCAAGCACCACTGTATATAAAGACCCACGTTCAGTGCGAAGTATTACACCATGTCAGTGTGCATTACTGAGCCTTATTCTCTCATATAGATTCCCTGGGTTTCCGAGTCTGTTTCCTGTTCTTAGTTTCTGTTTTTGTCTTTGCCTGATTTAGCCTGTTTGTGCTTCGCCCGACCTTTTGCTAGTTTCACATTTACGAGCTTGCCTGCCATTTTGGATTGTTTGCCTGTGTATTTTCACAATTGTTAAGAAACATTATGGTTTGTTTATATCTTGATATTGTCGCACATATAAAATAATTGATAGTGCATATGAAAAAGGCTTTTTGATTCTGCTTAATGCATTCCCTTTTAATGAATTATGGTTTGTTTATATCTCGATCTTGTCGCACATATAAAATAATTTGATAGTGTGTATGAAAAAGGCTTTGATAGTGCATATGAAAAAGGCTTTGGATGAAATGTCTCAACTATTGGACGAAATGTCTCAACTATTGGACAAAATGGTCATTGGACAAAATGGTCATTGGATGAAGTGTCCTGATCCCTTCCAAGGCTGTGGGCACTAGATGGAGTGGGTAGGGATATTTCACACTGATTAGATTTAGTCATCGGTAATCAATATAGGAGACTTCCTCCTTTCTTCTCCACAAAAAAGAAGATTGCAGATGCTGGAGAGGTGGATGGTCTGAGATATCCTTGCTTTAGTGCCTCTTGCACATAATCTTCCATGGCGGCTTGCTCCTTTAGGGACAAGGGATAGATTCAGTTACGAGGAGGGTTTGTGTCTGAGAGGAGGTTGATGGCACAATCATTGGGATGGTGAGGAGGTAAGCCACATGCCTTACCTCTACTGAACACCTTCTTCAGATCCAGATAACAGGTTGGAATGTTATCAGTGGAATTGGGTAGAGAGCTCTCTACAGATGTGGATGAGATGGCCAACTGAGGGCTTTGTAAGCAATTTTTGAAACAAGCTGATGACCATTGTAAGATGTCCTTCTGCTGCCAGGAAATTAAGGGGTCATGAAGTTGGCACCAGGGGTACCCTAGAATGATGTTGTGGTGAGTGATTTGAGTGATGAACAATGTGCTCAAAATGGAGGGCCCCCACCTGAATATGGAGAGGAGTGGTGCAAGTGGTGGTCAAACCCTTTCCATTGGGCCCCCTGTCGATGGTCTTTATTTTAATGGGACTTTGTAGGGTGTAAGTGGACAAATTGAGTCGCTGGATGACCAAGTAGTTGATGAGCTTACCCTTGGCCCCGAGTCTATAAGTGCAGAGAGGACATGAGTCAACTCTTGCAGGATGAGTAATGCAGATAATCTGAAAGATTGTGTTGGAGGACTGGTTAAAGAACTCACCAGGTCAGGTTGCTTGTTGGCTTGATGGACTGCAACTCCCCAAGGTGGGTGGACTGGGCGTTTGGCAATAATATGGTTGGCATCACCGCAATAAAAGCATAGCCCCTCTTGCCATCATCTTTCTTTCTCTGACCATTGCAAACGTGTGTGAGAGACCTCCATGGGAGTCAGAGTGTCGATGAAAGGAGAAGGACAGGTTGAGGGTCGCAGTGAGGGCCTTTTCTGGATTAGGTGGTCCAGATGGATGACGAAGTCAATGAGGGAGTCAAGGGATAAGTGTTCATCATGGCAAGCCATTTCACTCAGTACTTCTGGACACAACCCTTGGTGAAACATAGCCTTTAATGTGGGCTCGTTCCAACCACTACCAGCAGCCACTGTGTGAAATTCCAGAGCATACTCTGTGACTTGTCTGTCTCCTTGTTTAATCATGAGAAAACTCTCTCTAACCTCTATTCCCTCGGGTTCATGGTAAAAAACCAATTTAAACAGTTCAAGGAACCGATTGTAGGAAGTGATGTATTCACCCCCACACCCCCACACAGCACTGACCCACTGTAGCGCTTTTCCTATGAGTAAGGTGAGAAATTTTGCAATCTTCTGCTCATCAGAAACCCCATAGAGTGAAGAGAAATATAGGGAGCACTGAAGCAGAAAGCCCTTACATTGTGAAACTTCACCTGAGAACTTGTCATAAAGAGGAATGAGCTGAGCTGCACCAACAGGAGATTCGGGGTGTGTTAGGAGGGCCTGCGATATTACAGCAGCAAGCTGCGCCATCCTGGTGTTGAGGTTGCTGAGCATCTGCTGATGTTTACCTAACAAATGCCCTTGAACATTGAGTGTAGTTTGCTTCATCTCCTCTGCTGCATCCATAGTGAGGCAAAGTATCCTGTCAGAATGCAGGCATTTACAGATGCAGGCACAGGGGAGACTGGGGGCTTTGCCAAAAGCATGCTGAGCCAAAACGTAGAGCAGGAATTGTAATAGGGAAAAAAGCGAGGGTCAGTCGATCAGCAAACAACGCAATGGAGAGAAAGCAAAAGATGAGGTCAGTGATAAACACGGCTTGTACACTGGAATTCAGGTGAAAACCAAACGGCTCAGTAAAGTTAGACACGGGGTACTAGACAATGGTTCGCAAAGTGGGGAAGTGAGAGTTGAGTATATATAGAAGATACTTGGTAATTGCTGGATGAGAGTCAGGTGTAATTAGTAGTCAGGTGATAGAGGGCACTGTGACTCTTGGGGCTCATAGTCCAGAGTGGCCATGGCTGGAGGCTGCTCCAAACTCAAACTATTTTTGTCATTGTCAGCATTACTGACAATGACAAAAATAATCCTAGATTCCTGTTTAATACTGTAACAAAATTAACTAGGAAAAAGACAACTATAGACACATGCACACCTGCAATATGTAATAGCAAAGACTTCATGAATTTTTTCAATGACAAAATTGAAAATATCTGACAAAAAATTCAAACTACTAATTAAGGCCAGACAATTTAAGTAATCCTGAAATTAACAATATAACTATCAGATAAGCAATTAGAATGTTTTAATCCCTTTCAAGAAACTGAACTAATTTAATTAATCTCCACATCAAAATCTTCAACTTGTGTACCAGATCCCTTACCTACATGATTCTCCAAACAGATAATACCAGAAGCAATTGAACCGCTTCTAAAAAATAATAGATTCTTCCCTTAGAATTGGCTATGTGCCCAAATCCTTTAAACTAGCATTTACCAAACCCCTGATTAAAAAAACTGACCTTGACCCCTGTCAGCTGTCCAATTATAGGCCAATATCAAACCTCCCCTTTATCTTCAAGATCATAGAAAAAGCTGTAGCACAGCAGTTATGCTCATATCTACATAGGAATAGCACCTATGAAATTTATTGTTCAGGATTTAGACTTCATCATAGCACAGACATAGCACTGGTTAAAGTAGTAAATGACCTATTGTTGGCATCTGATCAGGGCTGTGTCTCCCTGCTTGTATTGCTTGACCTTAGTGCAGTCTTTGACACCACTGATCATTCCATTCTCCTGGATAGACTAGAAAATGGTGTGGAAGTTAAGGGAACAGCCCTCTCCTGGCTCAGGTCTTATTTAACTGATCACTATCAGTTTGTTGATGTAAATGGTGATTTTTCTAGACATACTGAAGTAAAGTTTGGTGTTCCACAAGGTTCTGTCTTAGGCCCACTGCTTTTTTTTTCTTTATATATGTTACATCTGGGTGATATTATTTGTAAGCATGGTATTAGTTTCCACTGTTATGCTGATGAAACACAGTTATATGTTTCTGCAAAGCCAGATGAGAGACACTAGCTTAATAGAATTGAGGAATGTGTAAAGGACATTAGACACTGGATACTTATTAACTTCTTTCTGCTTAACTCTGACAAGACAGAAGTACTTGTACTAGGACCCAATGCAGCTCAAAATAGGTTTTCTGATTACACAGTAACTCTGGATGGCCTTTCTGTTTCTTATGCAGCAGTAAAAGACCTCAGTGTGATCACTGACTCCAGTTTTTCATTTGAAACTCATATCGATAACATTACCTGGATAGCTTTCTTTCATCTCAGAAATATTGCTAAGATAAGAAATATCATAATGCAGAAAAACTAGTTCATGCTTTTGTTACCCCTAGGTTGGGTTATTATAATGCCTTACTATCTGGATGTTCCATTTAGTGCATGAACAAGCTCCAGTTAGTTCAAAATGCAGCAGCAAGAGTCTTTACTAGAACTAGAATATATGACCACATCACCCTTGTCTTATACACACTGCATTGGCTCCCAATCAAATTCCGTATTGATTATAAAATACTACTATTTACCTTTAAAGCACTGAGTGGTCTTGCACCACAGTACCTCAGTGAACTTCTGGTCCTTTATGACCCGCCACGCCTACTCAGATCAAAAGGTGTAGGCTATCTGCTGGTACCTTGTATAGTGAAGGCTACATCGGGGGCTTCTTACAAAGCCCCACAGTTATGGAACAGCCTTCCAAGTAGTGTTCGGGACTTAGACACAGTCTCAGTGTTTAAATCTAGGCTGAAAACATATCTGTTTAGTCAAGCCTTTTGTTAATAATTTTTATTCAGTAAAGGAGTAGATCTGGAAGGTCCTCAGGCATAGAGTGTTTTGGTAAACTGGGATGTATGGATGCTGTCATCCTCCCACTCACTCACTCAGGTTTGTTGATGGTGTAGTGGCTGGATGCTTTATGTTCCAGGGTGCCCTCATGTCTGTGTTACCTTCTGGCTCTCTCCTTTTAGTTATGTTATCATAGTTTTGCTGGAGTCCCTGTTTGCACTCAGAGCAAAAATGTATCCTGCTCTTACTTATTAGGAGACATTGGGCATACCTAACAATCTTGTGTTTTCTCTCTATCCCCCCCATCACATTGCTCCTGTGGAGGACAGCCCCATATGGACAGTCAAAAGTTGCACTTGGAAGATGGCTCTGGACACTTACAGTAATACATTTATGTCTGAGGATTACAGTTGACTTGCTAACTTTAGGACTGCAGTTGTCATGAACAATCCTCATTTAGGTGATAACAGATAGCATGATTATAAATAATTTGCTTCTATAATAGTGTCCTATATAGTCACAAAGTGTTAGTCCTAGTGGACTGCAATATAATACCCAGAAGCAGTGCCTCTATGCAACATAGCTGCATGCAGTGTAGTGGAAGCACTCTCCTGAGTCTGGAGACCAAAAGAGATCCTGATGGACCTAGGCATAATGTTTGTCATGTACCCTTTGCGAATTATACAGATTATGAAAATGGATGGACTGGTCAAACAATTCAGTCGAACACTTAAAAACACAATTTGTAAGTCCTTGCAGACAGACCAGAGATAAATCTACAAAGTGTGGCCCAATTGACCCCAGTCACCTGTGGAGACCACCTCCCACTGTCCCAGACAGCACAGATTACCAGGTTGCAGGGGGTGTTTTCTGATGTGTTCTTGCCTCTTCCTGGTCGCACTAATCTCAGAGAGCATCACATCAAGATGTGTGGTTAGTGCTTACCCTTACACACAAAAAATGTAGTTTGAGATGAACTTAAGGCTATGTTGTACATGGGGGTAATCAAAAAATCACACAGTGATTGGAGCAGCCCAGTGGTTTTAGTTCCCAAGACCATAAGGTTGGTCCAGTTCTGTGTAGACTTTAGAAAGGTCAACACTGTGTCTAAATTCAATGCATACCCAACACCTTGCATTGATGGGTATTGATGGGTCTGCTCATTCAGTCCGGCTCACTTTTATTTGACAGTTGATTTAACCAAGGAACATTGACAGATTCTCTTGACTCTGATATCCAAAAAGAAAATGGCCTTTTCCACTATATTTGGGTAACACCAGTTCATCACACTTCCATTTGGGTTGTTTGGAGCAGCAACATTTCAGTGATTTATGGGCATAACCCTGTGTTGGCATAGTGCATATGTCGCTGGCTGTTTAGATGATATAATCATTTAGAGTAATGATTGGCAGTGGCATGTGCAACAACTGAGGGCTGTCCTGAGATCACTGAGATGCATGGGACTCACAGTGAATGCAAAGAAGTGTGCAACTGGCCAGGTGGAAGTATGGTATCTGGGATTCCACTTGGGTCATGGGCAGGTGTGTCCCCAAATTGATAAGACTGCAGTAACTGTGGCCTGCCTGAGACCCAAGACCAAAAAGGAGGTGAGACAGTTCCTAGGACTGGCTGGCTATTATCATAGGTTTATATTTAACTATTCAGATGTCACCAGCCTGCTGACTGATCTCACTAAAAAGGGTCACCAGATCCGATCCAGTGGACAGATGCATGCTGTGGCAAGCCACTTCGACACTCTCTTGGCTTTTCTCTCCCTTTTGTTTTGCAGACTAATGCATGGGACATAGGGCTGGGTGCCATTCTGTCCCAGGTAGTGGAGGGAGAGGAGCACCCTGTGCTGTACAATAGCTGTAAGCTTTTGGTGAGAGAAATCAAGTACAGCACCAACAAAAAAAAGAGTATCTGGCCATCAAGTGGGTGGTCTTCACCCTCCATTACTACCTACAGGGACACCCCTTCACCCTTTGTTCTGATCATGTCCTGCTCCAGTGGCTCCACCGCATGAATGATCCCAACACGTGGATCATCTGTTGTTATCTGGCCCTTCAACCCTTCACATTCAAGGTGAGCCACAGGCCGGGGATGTAGATGGCTGTGGCAGACTTCCTCTCTCATGAAGGATGGAGGGAATTGGCAACAGGGTGGACAGCTTCCTGGCTTGAGGCAGACAGTGGAGGTATGTGGAGGCGGAGTCAGAATCAAGTGCCAGTCTGTGGATGGAGAGAGCAACCATGGGAGGTAAATGGCAGAGAGGTCACAACTCTGATCGATTTAAATAATGAGTGTGCGCTGTGTTGCAGTGAATGTCAGAAGGCATAAGAAGGAGAGAGTGCTGAGAGCCAATGGAGAGAGTCAAAACCAGCAAAGAACTTCGTGTGTGTGTGTGTGTGTGTGTGTGTGTGTGTGTGTGTGTGTGTGTGTGTGTGTGTGTGTTTTAAATGTAGTATGTTTATACTGGAGTGTCTCAATGTGAGACCTGAAAATAAAAGAGAAGTTATGCTGAAAAGCGAAAACAAAAATAAAACTCCAGTCAAAGTCATCTGCCTGTCCCTGTCTCCTCAATCTCCGGAACCCTGCTCTGCTAGAGGAAGATTCTCCTTTTTATAGATTTACTCCTTATTTAACATGGTAAAGGTGTGAATAAGCATGAATATCAGAAACAACAACATCTTTATGTAGAGCTGATCAGATCCAAAAATAGAATCAGATGAAAATATCAGTAAGCTGGTGTGTTATGGTCAGTAAAAGAGACATTATTATTATTATTATTATTATTATTATTATTATTATTATTATTAAACTTCAAAATAAAAACTGTACTCCACTGAACACAAGCAAAAAAAAGCTGACCAAGCATAACCAAGAAATATACACAAATGCACTCTTAATATAAATATCCTTCAAGGGTTCATTGGATAAACATGAGTGTTTTGCTTCCTAAAAAGAGTCATTTTCAAACCCTTTCTGACACAGAAACACTCAGCTGCAGTTTTCTATACAGAACCTCTAAGGGTTTGACTGAAAGAACTCAAAATGTTTATTTATGATTATCTCAGAGTCGGTCTTCAAGATATTCTGCATTTAAAATGCAGTCTCTTGAGTACTGGGTTAAAAAAAAATTCACTATACACATGTATGAAGCACATGGCCTTGAACAAACAATCCATTCCCTATATGTTTATATCTACTCACCATTTCATCCATGATAAAAAAGTGGAATGGCAGGGAAAAAATAGCTGGCAACATGCTTTTTATTATAATTCAGCTAGTGAAATCCTTCAGTGCTTAATCATTAATGATCACATGTTACACAATATCTAAGCTTTAGTGTGTGGCCCAAGGACAGGCAGAATTATATAAGAAGAACTGATATAAGGTCATGACCGGTAACTAGGAAAAAGGGAAATTAATGTTTTTGAACAGATAAGACTGGTTCTTTTTGTAAGCATCCCTTAAATTTCAATTGTATTAATTTTTTCAGATATACAACCCTGATTCCAAAAAAGTTGGGACAAAATACAAATTGTAAATAAAAACGGAATGCAATGATGTGGAAGTTTCAAAATTCCATATTTTATTCAGAATAGAACATAGATGACATATCAAATGGTTAAACTGAGAAAATGTATCATTTAAAGAGAAAAATTAGGTGATTTTAAATTTCATGACAACAACACATCTCAAAAAAGTTGGGACAAGGCCATGTTTACCACTGTGAAACATCCCCTTTTCTCTTTACAACAGTCTGTAAACATCTGGGGACTGAGGAGACAAGTTGCTCAAGTTTAGGGATAGGAATGTTAGCCCGTTCTTGTCTAATGTAGGATTCTAGTTGCTCAACTGTCTTAGGTCTTTTTTGTCGTATCTTCCGTTTTATGATGCGCCAAATGTTTTCTATGGGTGAAAGATCTGGACTGCAGGCTGGCCAGTTCAGTACCCGGACCCTTCTTCTACGCAGCCATGATGCTGTAATTGATGCAGTATGTGGTTTGTCATTGTCATGTTGGAAAATGCAAGGTCTTCCCTGAAAGAGACATCATCTGAATGGGAGCATATGTTGCTCTAGAACCTGGATATACCTTTCAGCATTGATGGTGTCTTTCCAGATGTGTAAGCTGCCCATGCCACACACACTAATGCAACTCCATACCATCAGAGATGCAGACTTCTGAACTGAGCACTGATAACAACTTGGGTCGTCCTTCTCCTCTTTAGTCCAAATGATACGGCGTCCCTGATTTCCATAAAGAACTTCAAATTTTGATTCGTCTGACCACAGAACAGTTTTCCACTTTGCCACAGTCCATTTTAAATGAGCCTTGACCCAGAGAAGACGTCTGTGCTTCTGGATCATGTTTAGATACGGCTTCTTCTTTGAACTATAGAGTTTTAGCTGGCAACGGCGGATGGCACAGTGAATTGTGTTCACAGATAATGTTCTCTGGAAATATTCCTGAGCCCATTTTGTGATTTCTAATACAGAAGCCTGCCTGTACAGTATGTGATGCAGTGCCGTCTAAGGGCCCGAAGATCACAGGCACCCAGTATGGTTTTCCAGCCTTGACCCTTATGCACAGAGATTCTTCCAGATTCTCTGAATCTTTTGATGATATTATGCACTGTAGATGATGATATGTTCAAACTCTTTGCAATTTTACACTGTCGAACTCCTTTCTGATATTGCTCCACTATTTGTCGGCACAGAATTAGGGGGATTGGTGATCCTCTTCCCATCTTTACTTCTGAGAGCCGCTGCCACTCCAAGCTGCTCTTTTTATACCCAGTCATGTTAATGACCTATTGCCAATTGACCTAATGAGTTGCAATTTGGTCCTTCAGCTGTTCCTTTTTGTACCTTTAACTTTTCCAGCCTCTTATTGCCCCTGTCCCAACTTTTTTGAGATGTGTTGCTGTCATGAAATTTCAAATGAGCCAATATTTGGCATGAAATTTCAAAATGTCTCACTTTCGACATTTGATATGTTGTCTATGTTCTATTGTGAATACAATATCAGTTTTTGAGATTTGTAAATTATTGCATTCTGTTTTTATTTACAATTTGTACTTTGTCCCAACTTTTTTGGAATCGGGGTTGTAGGTTATGATATAAAATGTTACATAATAAAAGATCATTACCATTTAATTAAAATGTCAGTCATTTGTAGTGGTAATATCTTGAGACTGTACCTTTTTCTATAGCCTTGATAAATATAGCATGCTAGCCGTACAAGGGGATATGTCTTATGAGTCTCTTCATGTCAAATTTTCATTGAAAAGTAGGATTCATTTTGTCTTCTGTGGTTCATGAGAATAATAGTACTGTAATATAACCAGGAGACAGTGACAGGTGATCACATTCCATTGAGGTATGTTTTAATTAGCTGAAGACTTTTTTTTTCCTTCCAACCCCCTCCCCCTCTGTGCCTTCTACAGGAACACACTGTTACCTGTCAAAAACTCTCAGAACAGCTCTTCTCACTGTGTGCTACAAGATGGCTGTGAGTTCTGATCTATTCCTTGTGCCAATTAAGAAGCCCTCTGGTAGATTCTCTTCTCTTGCACCTGACAGACCCACATACCTCTATTCCTGTGGGACTTCCATTATGGCTAATTTCATTAATTTTCTCCAGCTGTTGTGTGAGATTTATTCAACTCCTCTGGGGAAAAGAACACTATGGGGTACATAGACAGTAGGCCATGCTAAAATCTCACCCACCCCCCACCCCCCCCCATTTCAGAATAAAACATGCTACATTGATTCATATGTCTCTGCGCATTACATTCTCACCTCACACCTCTGGACAGGCAAGATTTTCTTTACATTTAAGCCTACAATTAGTAAAGATCATAAAGAGCTAATTATTTGTCTCCATTCTAATAAAAGCACAGCTGTCACTGAGCAAATCCATGCGGCCGCTGTCTCTAGGCACTATGGAAACTGCTATGCTATCGCTATCTAGCAAATAATTCTGTGACCTTGATGACATGCTGCGATTCAGAATTGTATCTTAGCTTATGAGAAGACTCAAAGAAAACCATTCCTAAATTACTTCTGGAAGAAGAACCCATTCCAGATGATGAAGAAAACGAATCAGTGCGATGTCTGTGGTGATTGGATTAGAATGCACTCCCATAAGGCTTCCCTCTGAAATCACAACAGCACACACACAGTAAACACAAACACCAGAGATGCACACAAAATTCTCCAAAATAACACCAACAATGTCCAGCACACTTTATCAGTTAATTGCATTGCCAGTTCAGAAATCAATCTTCTAAGCCAAATAAACCTGTACAAACAACCCTCACATCCAGCTACCAGAATATTGTTGGAATTGATGTTGATGTTCTTTGGCAAATCTTGTATTGTAGGTTGTGGGCTTAAAAGTGCAATGCCCTCCGAGTTATTTGATTTCAATGTCCTGTGGCATAACATGCTTTGGCCTTACAAAACAGAAAGATAGTGCAATATATTTAAAAAATAGAATGCAATTTATCATGTATGTGTAATATATAATATATTTATGGGTGTCTGAGAAAACTGACTGAATGTTATGCTGGCTGAATTTTGATAAATTTATCACCACCTTAAGAAAACCTAACAAGTTTCTCTGAAACAATGTAAAAATCTTTTTTGAGTTACTTTCTAACCATGTGTATGCTGCTCCTATGATGCGTGCAGATGTTTGATCAAGTTTTTGGTCATGTCATAGCAAAATGGATATTAGCCTTGTAGATTCAGTTTTGAAACCATCTCAATACTAGCTGTCAAATTACCCATGATGCATGTGCTGTCACTGACACTTTAGAGATGTTTAAAGCAGGGGTGATTTCTCAGAGACAACAAGGGAAGCCGAGCTTCCCCTAAAATTCTCTCCCCAAACTGCGGCATCTACGACGTTGAATTCTCATTAAAACAATAACTTGCATAACATAATATATGCCCAAGATTGTATTTACGTTCATAACTATCCTGTAACTTATTTGAGTGATGTCTGACGAACTTGCAGTTCGCTACGAGAATCACCTTTGCTGCCAGGCTGTAACCAGCGTTGCCAGATACTGCTGACGTTTTCCAGCCAAAATATGTTCAAAACCCGCCAAAATGCACTTAAAACCTCCCAATCTGGCAACACTGGCTGTAACCTTTCTTATTTCAATGGGCTCTATGGCTGGCAGCTGGGTATCCATTGCAGTCTATGAGAGGGCTCTGAACAGCCAATTTCGGTTAGTTGTTATTGGTTAAAATCAACAAAATCATCACTTCCAGGGAAGCCGGGCTTCTCTGGGACTAAACGAGACAGTGGGAGGGACAAGAAGCCGGGCTGATGAAGGATTATTGGAGGTAGTGTTTGAAAGACATGAGGAGGGCGGGCTCTGTACTTCAGCGTCGGCGAGGAACACGGAAGTATGATCAGTCAGTCCCCAGCGGATGTCGAGAAAGTGTAGTTGTGTGCCAAAGTGCTGTCCGACTTTCTTTTCATATAAACGTTTCTTCTCATTGATGTCTCTGTACATTACTCTGTAAATAAATGTAAATATTACTATGTGTGCTCCATTAACTTTCATCCATTCTATCAGTTTGATCATTCGTGAATTCACTCGTTTATTTCATTTGTAGTTCAATCTGGTTGTAGGCTAGCTTGAGCCTTATTGGGATCTGCAGTGCTAGCTGCTAACAGAAATTGGTGAAGTCTCTGGAAAGCACAACCAGCTAGTATGACAGGGTCACAGACCATTTTCTGGAAAAGGAGCGGAGGGCAGAATTTGTGTATAAATAGTGTGCATCATATAATGTTCATGAATCTGAAGTGTGTATATTGTTCAGTAATGTTAAGAGAATGGTGGGCTCTGTGTTATAGGTTATACCTGGGTATAATATTCAAGGTTCTGTGTGTTGCATAGCCTACCTGGTTATGAATTTCCAGACTGTGTTGCAGAAGATGTTCAAGGATGTGTTGCACAGCTGGGTGTTGTGTTAAAGACTCTGTGTTGCATATCAGGGTATGATGTTCAAGGCTCTTCATTGAATAGCCAGTGATTTTTGGATGTTTGATATTTTTGATTAAGGACATGAGGCACTAGCCTGGCAAGCCAGACTATAACATGAAATGTACAAGCAAAAATACTTTCTGCCACTAGGTGGGTTGTCTAGTTCACTATGCTAATAGGGCACACCTTTCTATGCTTTGATATCCGGCCTACAGGTTTTACGATGAATGCGTAAAATGGGCTTCCCCTGTTTTAAAAACCAGCAGCCGCCACTGGTTTAAAGGTACTGACTGCAAAGTCATCTGAAATTTACTTTTTTTTTTTTACTGTGCATGGCATATTCCTGTGTCCCTCCAGAACAATATCATGCAGACGAGATGTGATCATTTTGATGTGCTGAGGGACACTTTCCTCCATTCTGGAACCGAATATCCTACCTCTTGGAACCAAACAGTATGGCCCAAGGAAACAGCCAAACATGAGGAGCTTGAACAAATTAGTATAATTATGGAACTATGTCACACCATGATGGCAACATGCAGAAAACATCATGACTCTGCATTGACCTCGGAGAGTTTTGAGTCACAGGTATGTAATTTGTAGTTAATATTTGCAAATAGATCCATGAAACAAAAGACGAATATATCTTTTTTCTGCTGCTGCTTTTGTGTAATTGTTTTTTTTTCTCTGTAAGATCAGAACATTAGGTGTAAAACTCCATACTCAGACTCAATCTAAGACAAGCACAGCAGATTCTTCATCACATTTTGCGCCTGTTTCATCTATCAGTTGATTCCAGCGGTTGATCTGTGCCTTCATGAAAATTCTTGCGCTTTTGTGACATGCTTTCTAGCTGATTCACTTTCATATTTTCCTTTTCTTTTCTGCTGGCTTTTGGCTGGCAGGAGAATGGAGTCTGCCATATTGCCAGATTGCCGACTTGTTTTGGTTAAAAGTAGGTCAAACATGCCCCACGGTGGTCATGTGATACTGTTGCTCACTTGCTTCGGCAATCTCCGGAATCCTAAAATGTGGGACGTATTTTATCTTAGCAAAACATTTACACATAGAACACACAGTGTGTGCAGCAGTGCAACTTCTCAATGTCAACTGAAAGCAACTTCAAATCAACTGCAAATCAACGCGAAACATCCCAAAACTCCAACAGCAATAGAACATTTTTGCCCAGAATTCAATTTTGCAGTCATAACCTTTAATTTTTCATTGTTAATATGCTATGTGCTATAATGGAGCTATATATAGTTTTCAGAACTATTTATAGTATAAAATGTCGAAAGTTCATCTTCCTACATACATATATTCATTGCAGTCATGTATTTTAAACATTTACTTTCAATATTTTCTAGTATATGTGTTAATATAGTGGGCAGCATGGTGGTGCAGTGGTTAGCACTGAAGCTTCACAGCAAGTAGGTTCTGGGTCAAACCTGGTGGCTGATCAGAGCCTTTCTGTGAGGAGTTTGCATGTCCTGCCTGTGACTATGTGGATTTCATCCAAAGACATGCAGACTAGGTCAACTGGCTACTTTAAAGGGTACCCACAGTGAAAAATAAACATAGACTAGAAATAGTTCACAAATGCATTTTGACTACCCTGTATTGTCGCAATGTGTTGCATAAAGCAGTGCTTTAAAATTATTTTGTATTCCCGCTCACTTAAGTTCCACTTAAGCGCACAGCCATATTGCCATTTTGTGGGTGGTGTTGTCATAGAAACTCTCCCAAGCAAAAATAATTCAGTGATGTTGCAGAAAAGTTCAGACTTTCATTAATTAGATTAACAAAAGCTGAGTCTGTCTGCAGAGTGATCTGACTCCACTAACAAATCATTCATTTTTATAGTGTTCTGGCATAAAGTTTGATAAGTATAATGAATTCTGATTGGTTCACAAATATCAATATTCTATACCTCATTTCCACAAACATCTCCAGTGTGGTAATGTCTTTTTTTAAGCTACTTCCATGTCTCACTCCACCAATATTTCTAAGGCCGTACTGCACTATCTAATAAAATGATACATTCCAGTCTTGCTCCTCCAATATTTCCAAGGCAATACTGCACTATCTGTCAGGATGTGGTTTAGAGCACAGGCACAGAGACAGAGATTAGTCAAATAATTCAGTCTTTTAATCCAATAAGAAGGCAGTTCACAAGAGGCTAGGTTTAAGATTTGGCATTTGCAAAGTTCAAACAGCACAGGGAAGAAATGACTCAAGAGAATCCAAAAGTGGAGACAGTTGCCAAACAAGAGAGTTCTATCCATAAACATGAAGGTCAAGGGATTTCTGGTAATCCACAAACAGAGAGAGTTCAGAGAATACAGTCCATGAGAGAAATATCTATAAAGAGAGAAGTAAGTCCACTTATGAAGAATAATCAGACCAAAGTATTCCACAAGGAAGGTGGCTGAGTAGAATCCACCACAGAAGCTTGGCAACACACAAGATGATCATGACTGAGCACTGAGGCCAGTCTTAGCTCAGTTTAAACAGCCAGCAAATGAGTCATGTGACCACCAGGTGAATCCACTCATAGAAGCCCAGCTAAAAAAAAGTGTTCCAGAAGAATGTCTCCACCTAGTTGTGACCACCAGGAATAGTGTGAGGTGTGACAGTACCCCTCCTCTGCCAGCCGGCTCCTGCTGGCCCAGGATGATCACTGTGAGCAGTATGAAAGTCCTGTATGAGGCTAGAGTCCAAGCTGTGTCTAGAGGGAACCCAGGAGTGCTCCTCTGGTCCATAGCCCTTCCAATCCACCAGGTACTGCCAACCACATCCAACCCAGTGGGAGTCCAGTAGCTTTTGAACTGTGTATATGGGACCACCTGCAACCATATAAGGGGGAGGGGGATGAGACACTGGAGACAAGGGAGAAATATGCACTCTCTTTAGTAAAGAGACATGAAAAACAGGACTCATCTGAAGGGTCCTGGGAATGGCCAGTTGGTAAGCCATGCATTATTTCTTTGCATGATGTGAAATGGACCAATGTACCATGGAGTGAACTTCTTGGACTCCATCCAAAGTGGTAGATTCTTAGTGGATAGCCAGCCCTTCTGTCCCACTTGGAAATATGGCCCCTGTTGCCACCTTCTATTGGTCTGCTTTTGATGATGGGTCATCATCTTTAACATGGCCTGACAAGCCTTTTTTCCATGCCCATCTGCAATACCTGACTGCTGCTTCTGCAGATGGCACTGCCACTGCCTTGTGCTGTTCAGGAAAAAGGGGAGCCTGGAATCCATACTGGACCTCAAATGAAGATATTCCTGTAGAAGTGGACACCAGTTGATTATGTGCCATTTCTGCCCACATCAAGTTCTGGATCCATGTAGATGGATTCTCAGCAGCGATGCACCTCAGGTACTTTTCCTGATTGATTCTCTCTGTCTGACCATTGGACTCTGGATGGTAGCCTGAGGAGAGACTCACAGAAGTGTTAAAATCCAAAATGCCTTCCAAAAACATGAGGAGAATTGTGGTCCCCGGTCCGACACTACATCTGCTGGCATTTCATGATAATGTACCACTTCCTGTACAATGATGTTAGCAGTCTCCTTGGCAGAAGGGAGTCCCTGCAAAGGAACAAAGTGAGCAGCATTTGAAAAATGATCCACAATGACCAAAATGACCATATTACCTCTGGACTCAGGAAACCCGATGATGAAGTCCATAGAAATGTGGGACCAGGGGCGGTGAGGGATGGCGAGTGGATGCAGAAGTCCAGCTGTGGAAGCTTTGTGGCAGGAAAAGGTCTGGCAGGCTGCCACAAATTCCTTAACATCAGTAGTCATCTTTGGCCACCAAAAACGCCTCTGGATGAACTCCAAAGTTCGGTCTGTTCCTGGATGGCCCATTAATCTGGAACTGTGGCCCCACTGCAAAACCTCAGACTGCAAAGACTGGGGGACAAACAGGTGACCTTCAGGAGTGTCTTTGGGTGCTGATGCTGCACCCTGGGCTTGATGTACCTTCTCTTCTATGGCGATTTCTACAGGAGCTACAATGCAAACAGAAGGAAGGATAGGTTCAGGGTCATGGTCCTCTTTGGAGGGGTCAAATTGCCTTGAGAGAGCATCTGCCTTGGTGTTTCTGGAACCAGGATGGTAGACAAAGTAAAGTTAAATCTGGGAAAAACAGTGACCATCTAGCCTGGCAGGGATTCAAGTGCTAAGCCTCCTTAATGTACTCTAAGTTTTTATGATCTGTCCAGACCATGAATGGATGTGCTGCCCCCTCTAAGCACTGTCTCCATTCCTCCAGTGCCAGTTTGACTGCCAGTAGTTCCCGGTTGCTGTAATTTTTGCTCTGCCCTAGAGAATCGTCATGAGAAAAAGGCACAAGGGTGTACTTTGCCATCACTTTCTAACCTCTGGGAGAGGATAGCTCTTGATTTGACATCAGAGGCATCTACTGTACCTCCACAATGAAAGGTAAGTCAGGGTTGGGATGTGCCAAAACAGGGGCAGTGGTGAACCTGCGTTTCAATTCCTCAAAGGCTTCCTGTGCTGCAGGGGTCCAGACAATCCTGGAAGCAGCCCCTTTAGTGAGTGTGGTGATTGAGGCTGACACTGTGCTGAAATTGTGGATGAAACTTCTATAGAACTTGATGAATCCTAAAAATCATTGGATCTGATTCAGGTTGGTAGGGATAGGTTACTCAGTGATAACTCTCACCTTCTCTGAATCCATGGCAATACCATCAGGACCAACACAGTACTCCAAGAAAGTAGTATGGGTGGAGTGGAACTCACATTTCTCCAGTTTGACATACAAGTTATTCTGAACCAGTCATAGAATAACTTCTCTGACATATTGGATATGATCCTGCAGAGACTCATAAAAGATAAGGATGTCATCCAGGTAAACAAAAAACAAAACTATTTAACTTCTCTCTTAAAACATCATTTACAAAAGCTTGGAAGACAGCAGGGCTATTAGACAGGCAAAAGGCATGACGAGATACTCATAATGTCTGCTAATAATGTTCCTTGCAAATATGAATCAAATTATATGCAATTCTTAGATCTAGCTTGGAGAAAATCTTGGCCCCCCTGACTTGGTCAAAGGCTGTGGACATTAAGGGCAATGGATATTTGTTCCTTGCCATGATCTTTTTGAGGCCTCTGTAATCAAAACAAGGTCTAAGCCCCCCATCTTTCCTACTGACAACGAAGAACCCAGCTCCAGCAGGAGACAAGCTTGGTCAGATGAATCCATTGCTCAGGGCCTCTTGGATGTATTCTTCCATAGCTTTGGTCTCTGGTGCTGATAATGAGTACAACCTTCCTCTAGGGGTCATGGTGCCTGGCAGAAGCTCGATTGCACAGTCATATGGATGATGAAGGGGCAAGGTGGAAGCCTTAGCCTTGATGAACACCTCTGCTAGGTCATGGTAATGTAGAGGGAGCTTGGAAAGGTCAGGAAGTGTGTGTGAGATTGTAGAAGGTGAGGGCACAGGAGACTTGGTCTCAGGGTTTTGAAGCTTGCCAACAGAGTAAATGGTGATGGGGTCCAAGAAGAAGGAGGTCTCACAAGCAGGACCCCAGTTGAGCAGCTCACCTTTCTCCCATGAGAACTGTGGTTCATGGGCTTGTAGCTAAGGAACAGTGTGAGATGTGACACTATCTAATAAAAGCATACATTCCAGTCTCGATCCTCTAATATTTCCAAGGCCACCCTGATACGGTATACACACACACACACACACACACACATACATACATACATATAAATATAAAATGTACACACACAAGATTATTTTGGGTTTAACACGTTTCACAGTTCTATAACAATCTATTGCTTTAACCAATGTAATGTAATGCTTGAACCTATCAATTTGTAATTTCTTTTTAAGTAAAATCGACTTCATTGACTCTTTACTGAAAATCAACATGACTGCCTCTGAATTGAAATGCAAATCATCATAAAACAAATTATTACTTGTGTGATTACATCAAGGTATGTGTCTGTGGTTACATATATGTGTGATTATATTAAGGATTACAAACAAATTATTGCTTGTCTGATTACATCGAGGTATGTGTGTGTGGTTACATATACTGTATGCATATAAAATCACCATATTCCCTCCTTTCTGACTTTAAAATCAGACTCCAGTGATTAAAAAAAAATCACAGCTAGAGATTAACATACTCACTCAGAACTAATGATTTGTAATTGTATGAAGGAAAATCAGTCATATAAATGTATACCTCCATCTCAGTCCATTCAAGTCCAGATGTTTTCAGTGTCCTCTTCTGTCCCATGTGACTTTGCACCATATGTGCCCCTTTTCCACCAAATCAGTTCCAGGGCTGGTTCGGGGCCAGTGCTTAGTTTGGAACCGGGTTTTCTGTTTCCACTGACAAAGAACTGGCTCTGGGGCCAGAAAAAACGTTTCCAGACTAGCACCAGCTCTTTGCTGGGCCAGAGGAAAGAACCGCTTACGTCAGTGGGGGGGGCGGAGTTGTTAAGACCAACAACAATAGCAAGACCGCGAAAGGTCGCCATTTTTAAGTGATGAGAAGCAGCAGCTGTACAAACGCGAAGTCATCCATTATTGTTGTTGTTGTTGCTGCTGCTTCTTCTCTGTGTTGTTGTTGCTTCAATGTTCACGCCAAGGTTTATGCAAACGCAGCGACATAACTGACATATACAGCGACGTAACTGACGTATACAGTGATGTAATGACGTGGCTCCCCTTAGCACCCCGAGCTATGGAAAAGCAAACTGGTTCTCAGCTGGCTCACAAGTTGAACGAGTTGTGAACCAGCCCTGGAACTGATTTGGTGGAAAAGGAGTAATAGAGGGACTGTTTCAGGGACAGAAAGAGGTTACTAGCACTTCATCTGGCCCCGTCATCACTGCTCTTCCATCATGTCCATATGGTAGTTTCCAACATAGCAAATCTCATGAGACAGTCCCCAAATTGGTTCCTTGTCCCATTTCTGCATGGTCAGCTCCACAGTGGGAAGTGGGAATAGCTGATTAGCACTTTCATCATACAGAAGCCGGAACTCATTGCACAAACGCACAATGGCCTTTCCAGGATTTTCAGCAAGCTTACCCACCAGCTGTTGTACATTCATTCCCAGATCATCGTTCTCAGGCAATTGTGGTGTTATGATGGAGTAGACATGTGCCAGGGAGCCCCATGGGCAATGCCAGTTGTATTCAATACTCTGCCCTTTATCAAGCAATTGGTAGATCACATACGTATTTGCACATTCCCCCTATGATTTGGGGACATTCTTCAAGTGACAAAACACAAAGTTAATACACCAAAAAACAAATCACAATTTGACTATATGGATTTCACAATGTTTACTGTTATAACCACCCTGTTTTGATTAACATACTGATTCAAGTAAATAAAATAAAACAAAAGAATCACAGAGTGACAAAAAGGTTCATTCATTCCCCAGGAGTGGGCAAAAAAACTCGTTTTGTAGCCTGATGTTATGAGGCAAAAATTCCCCACTCTACCTGCTTTTTAGCACAATAATGCACTCAGCACTTGGGTTCAGCAACTCACTTTCTGCACTTTACATAATGCTGATTAGAAATAAAAATAACTGTTTATCATCATTAAAATCATTGATCAATTTACCAATCTGGTAATTTTACTTTTATGCAGTTTCAGTTTTGACCTCAGTAATTGACTTCTTTGAATTCTCAGTGTTACTACTACTACTACTACTACTACTACTACTACCATCATCTTTCATATAATCTGGTACAGGATTTAGAGCTGGCCAATCAATCTCATAGCTTGGGTTCTCCAAGTTCTTGGAATCATTGGAATGCAACACCATCATTTGTCCTGTCACTACCTTAGTAAGTGATGATCTAACTAAAGGGAACACACAACATCCCATCAGGACAAGAATGATCAGACACATGAAAACTATTATTGCAATCTTTGTAAAAAATTTTCCAAGCTTAAATTAAACCAATTCCAGACATGCTGATCATATCCAGCATTCTCATGCACTTTTTTTTTCTGAGATCTTTCAATTTTGTCATTGCTTCTGTAAATGAACCACTAGGGGCTGTATTGTTGGGAATGTATGGACAACACTGTTCACCAAACATCACACAAAGTCCTCCTTTCTCTGACATTATCCAATCAAGAGCCTGCCTGTTTTGCCATGTCATTTTGCTAGTTGCAGTCAATTGTTCACCTAGAGCCGTAAGTGCAGCATCAGTGTAGGTATCATGCCACCATTTTGTCTCTGGGGACTACAAGTCCCAGTCCTCTTCCGCGTGACCTACGTCACGCGTGGGCGGGATCATCTACGTCAGTCCGCCATGCGCGCATAAGTCCCGGCGGAAGCTCCGCCATTTTGTCTCTCGCGTCCGGTTTTCAAGGAAGCTAGATGCACAAAAGAGATGCTCTCCACCAAAAAGACGTCTTCTTTCTTGTAAGATCCATCACTCAGCGCGATTTTCTTTCTTACCCTTGGCAAAGGTAAACTCTAGAGTCGCGCGATCTTTAAACTCAACCTGAGTTACAACCGGTTTACTTGTATTAGAAGTGACGTCATGACTGCAGCCCAGGCAGTTAAAAGTTAAGAAGCGATTGAATCCTTCTTAACTCAAAAGCGCTGTGCATCTTATTCTGATCAGAGACTTTTCCTCACGAACGCTGAGGTTCGGACCAAGAATCCTCTGCTTTCCACAGGAACCACCCAAGTGCTCCGCTGGACCCGAAAGTTTTCTACGCCTCCATCACGAGCGGCTCACGTGCTCCCACGGCGAGGCCCGAAACTACACCGGCGAATAGTTCTTCATATCTTGCTAAAGGCAGGATTAAGTAAGATTTTGGCATTTGGGCATAATTAGGATAGTCTTAGGAATTTGCTTTTATTGAAATAGTGTGAATTTAAACCCAGGTTTATCTGTTACACTGTTAGACACGCAGTGTGTTGATTTATTTTGGTTCTATGTTCTCTCAATTGTTTAATCTCAATTGTTTTAATAGGTTGTGCATGCTCCTCTCTGACTAACACTTTAATTTCCTTATCATACATTTTGACCTTATCAAGGCTTCAGTGAGTTTGGTAATGTTATGAGTGTGGAATCTTTTTGTTACTGAGAACACGTGCTCAACAGGCCTGACCAGGCCTGATACACTTTAGATAGCTTCCCTTTGTCTTTAGCAACACGTGCTCAGTAGGCCTCACCAGGCCTAACAAACACACTTTAGCTAGGCCATAGGGCCTTTCACAAACACACTAGCAACACAAGGCTAATCTAGGCTTCCACCACGTGTAGTTAGCTACATGAGGCTAAACACATGGTCAAGTCCTACACACACACACACACACACACACAAGCACACATTAGCAACAGAGCTAATCCTTTGTTCTACTTAGATAACATTCCTTTGTTTTAGCTAGCAACAAGTTAGGCCATACACACACACCTCACTGCTTGTATATATTGATTTATTATTTTTATCTTTGTATAATAAATTCATTTATTAAACAAACTGTGTTTATTTGTGTGAACAATATATGAAGTCCCCAATCTCTCGAAGAATTCAAAAAGGTGCATATAAGTTATGTAATATGGTAAGTGATCGTAATAATTTGGAAATATACCATAATTTAGCTGTTTGGTAATTTATTATTAAGCACCAGGATTAATGGTATGATTCACTAAATGATTCACTAAATGATTCATTGGTATGATTCACTAAATGGTTCAGTGAACAATTCACTAAATGATTCACTAAATGATTAATTGAACGATTCACTGAATGATTCACTTCAAATGAGACTGATTCTATGGTATGATTCAATTCAAATGAGTCAGAGTAAACGATTCAATGGGATTGATTCATTTTAATTATTAACCTTCAAATTTAATGAGACTGATTTAATGAGATTGATCACTTAATTTCAATAATTAACTGATTGCACCCACAGTTAAATTGGTGCCCCATGTGAGGCAGATTGGTTTGTTGACTTCTTGAAATATTGCTGCAGCAACAAATAAACTATCAGTTTAATTCAGCAACTGCTAAGGTATATCCCCAGGTGTGTTAAAACGGTTAACAGTAGTGTGATAACCATATCACAAATACTCATAACCTATTTAACTTAGGATAAGAGAGCATTTCCAAATAAACCTTATTAATTAATTACATCATTAATGTTAATTAATAATGATTAAATTAATAATTAATTCATTAATTAATTATCTAGTATCCAGCCTAAGTAAATTGGCATCCCCTCGTGTCTCAAAAATGGAAGACAACGCTCAAGACGTGTCTCTCCTTGAGGTCATCGCAGACCTCATTCACTGCTCTGCCTCCGAAAAGGCAAACATTAAGTACACGAGTGAGAGTGAATGCCAAAACAACTTAGATAACTTAAACAAACATATGAGAGATCCACAAAGAACAACTTTTAGTGTCCAAGCGGCACTAGGTAAGCTATTCCTATCATACTTCCAAGATGCTGATTCAGAAATCAGACGCCTTTGCGGAGAGGTTGAAAGGCTGACAACCAGCAATGCTGAGCTGACAGCCAATAATAATGATTTACATAGGGAGCGTGAGCTCTTGAAGACCTCCCTTGATGATTGCACCGAACGGCTGGAGAAAGCCGAAATGGTTGATAAGAGGGCTGCCCAGGAGCAGACCCCCCAAGAGCAGCGCGAAGGGCGGGAAAGACCCCCAACAATGCGCCAAAGCTCAGAGCGGGAAGAGGCGTCCAAACCGGACACCGTAAATGATCTGGTCGAGGACCAGACACCCCGCCAAACTCCATCAACTCGCTACTCAACTCCGTCGTTTAGCCAAGATGGAGCCATCCTGCACTCATCCGGAGCCCAGGACCCTAGTACACCCAGGTCAGTGTGCTACAGTACCCCTGATCAATCTTCAGATGAATCAGACTATGAATCTAGTGCGAAACGGGAACAACACCAGAGTAGCTTAGATAGTGAGTGCTCAGAAGAGCCAAGAAGGTCGCACAAGGACGTGCACCAAACCCTTCGCTTACGGCAAATTGACCTACTTGCCAAAGATGTCGAACAATTCGATCCCGACAATCAAAGAACTAATGTAAATAACTATTTACGAGAAATTGATCGATGCCTGATGGACCTGCCGAACGCCACAACACGTGAAAAACTTAGACTAATCTGGAAGACCTCCAGTAGTAGCGTTCGTGCCTTTTTAGAGACACTACCCCCAAACATTCGTGATAGTTATTCGAAACTTCGCAATTACATGAGGGAAGAATATGCGCCATACACGGACGAAACCTCCGCGACATTGTGTGCATTACAAATCAAACAAAAATGGTCTGAGGCGCCTCGTGAATATTACAGACGGCTACGTACTGCCTATTTCCAAGGTAGTAGCGCACCAGGGTTGGAAGAAGATAGAGGTTTCATATCTCTCTTCTTACATAACCTCCACCCAAGCATGCGGACCCATGTCACACTGACGTGTCGACGAGGTCGCTATTCGATGAGGGAAATTAGGCGACTAGCCCAAATGACCTGGGAGACCATTGTCAAAAACGGAAACGATGATGACCCCAGAGTCCTTAGGCTCCAGGATGCAAATGGGCCCCCGCTAACCTTAGAAGGAGGCAAAGCTCCAAAAGGGGGACCCACCTGGAAAAATTCCGGTCCAGCCCGATCCTTGCCGAGCCATCACAAGGGTGAGTGGAAAAATCGACAAGGTAAGGCCAGGAGGGACCGAGGGCGAGTCCACAGTGACTATGGCAATCGCCCATCACATGAAAAGGGTCGTAGGGAACAAAACGGTTGGCAGCAAAACCGTCATCCCCGCTCTGACCAGAAACGGCAGAAGCGTTCCGACCATAGCTCTAAACGTAAGGGTAGAGACGACCAACACAGTGACTCAGACCAACCTGGTGAGTTCCCCTCAGAGCTGGACTCTTTAAAAGCCCAGTTGGCTGAGATTAAAGAACTGTTACAGGAGACGTCAGACCCCTCAACAGATAAAACAAAAGAGCCCAAGAAAAATTACAAAAAGCTATTTGCTGGCATGACTAGGCCAGGAACCATGGGTATATCTCGTGAAAGGGGGAGGAGATCCCTCTGAAACAGCAGGTGAGGGTCAGGATGTAGGGCCCCCCCCTGGTGGCAAAGGCAAACATACAAAACGCACCTCTCATGTGCGCTGAAGTCTTCACCACCATCTCTCAGTCACACGGCTCTCACAAGGCGACCCAATCCCAACTAAGCCCTGCGACATAAACTTAGTCAACTTCACACAAAACAAAACCCCACAGTCATTGGATCCCACAAAATATGCACAAAACCGTTGCGACGAGATTAGTGTGAACACTGATCAACCAAGCGCCACGCGAGATCAAATTTCCGACGAACTTCAGTTCATGTCTTTGCACACCGAGTCCGGTGTCGAAACACCTGACATCGTGATTCCCCCTAGTGGCCATAATTCTTTGAAAAACCTCCCTCTATCCATCGACTCAGACACAGACACCCATTTCACTGCTGGTGTAATGGCTGCGCTGTGGAACGTTAGGCGTCGAGGCAAAATTCGATATCGCGCACCACCCTCAATTCTCTGGTCAGGCTGAACGAGCCATTCAAACCATTGTGAGCATGCTGCGAGAGTATGTCACCCACCATGGTAAAATTTGGGATGTGAAACTTCCTTTGGTGCTAAGGGCCATTCGGTCCACCCCTCATTGCGCCACTGAAGTCACACCCTTTGGGATGATGACTGGGCGAGAGTCGGTTCTTCCCCCGCATCTCCTATACAAACCAGAGGCCATGAGCGTCGCGATTGCATACACCGCACATCAACGTGTCGCCGACCTATGACGCCACCTACAGTCAACCTTTACAGGTGCCCAAAAGAATCTCAATTCGAGAGTAGAAGGACACAAAGCCTACCACGCCCGAATCTCAGAGAAGTTCCTACCACCCTGGTCGAGACCTTTCGATCGTGGGAAAACCATTCCCCGTCGCGTATCACATTAGGACATCTAGGCCTAATCAAACGCTTTCATATCGATTTCCATGATAATCGAATCAAACCTTTTGAACAGTCCTCACTCCAAAAGGGGGTGGACGACAGCTAGGCCCATCATGTCCACCTAGCTTGTACGCATCACTCAACCATAAGCGTACACTAACATTCCCGGTCAGACTTCACCAACCCAATGAAGTAATAACCCTTCAGTATAACATGGTAGATAAAATACTAAAATCCGCTATTATTACTAGTGTGTATTCATCGCAAATACACCCGGCATATAGTCTTGGCAGTGCTATCCTCATTTTGGTGAATCCACAAAACTTAGAGATATGCACCCCCACTAAAGACATCCATTGGGTCTGCCCAGGCAACCCATACATAATACATTGCCAAGCTAGATAAGATGGTCTGTGTCCCTGACAGCTTTAGCCACAGTAGCGCACGCTCTCTGACCAGACCACCCACTGCTATTACCAAACACAGAAGATTTCTAGAAGATTAGGTTTGCCAACCCAAACACTAATACTTCTTTCCTTCCTTCATTTCTTCTCTTTTCTTGTTTTTTTTTTGCATAAGAAATTAAACACTACATGTTTCATGTTCAATGTTTAATATTTTTGATGTGGTTTTGATCTAGTTAGTTAGATAGTGATTATATGCCCAAAATGCCCATAGTGATATGCCCAAAATGCCTCTGTCTCCAACTGTCTTACTGGAACTCACAAGTTTACACAGTCTTCACAGGACACCATGGACTGTGCAGAACAAGTCTACCTCAAGGACTATGGACACGGCGATGATACGATACGGTGCTCTCAGTGCTACGACTCCGTCATACCCCTGAGACCAAAAGGGGGACTGTAGGTATCATGCCGCCATTTTGTCTCTGGGGACTACAAGTCCCAGTCCTCTTCTGCGTGACCTACATCACGTGTGGGCGGGATCATCTACGTCAGTCCGCCATGCGCGCATAAGACCCGGCGGAAGCTCCGCCATTTTGTCTCTCGCGTCCGGTTTTCAAGGAAGCTAGACGCACAAAAGAGATGCTCTCCACCAAAAAGACATCTTCTTTCTTGCAAGATCCATCACTCAGTGCGATTTTCTTTCTTACCCTTGGCAAAGGTAAACTCTAGAGTCGCGCAATCTTTAAACTCAACCTGAGTTACAACCGGTTTACTTGTATTAGAAGTGACGTCATGACTGCAGCCCAGGCAGTTAAAAGTTAAGAAGCGATTGAATCCTTCTTAACTCAAAAGTGCTGTGCATCTTATTCTGATCAGAGACTTTTCCTCACGAACGCTGAGGTTCGGACCAAGAATCCTCTGCTTTCCATGGGAACCACCCAAGTGCTCCGCTGGACCCGAAAGTTTTCTACACCTCCATCACGAGCGGCTCACGTGCTCCCACGGCGAGGCCCGAAACTACACCGGCGAATAGTTCTTCATATCTTGCTAAAGGCAGGATTAAGTAAGATTTTGGCATTTGGGCATAATTAGGATAGTCTTAGGAATTTGCTTTTATTGAAATAGTGTGAATTTAAACCCAGGTTTATCTGTTACACTGTTAGACATGCAGCGTTTTTATTTATTTTGGTTCTATGTTCTCTCAATTGTTTAATCTCAATTGTTTTAATAGGTTGTGCATGCTCCTCTCTGACTAACACTTTAATTTCCTTATCATACATTTTGACCTTATCAAGGCTTCAGTGAGTTTGGTAATGTTATGAGTGTGGAATCTTTTTGTTACTGAGAACACGTGCTCAACAGGCCTGACCAGGCCTGATACACTTTAGATAGCTTCCCTTTGTCTTTAGCAACACGTGCTCAGTAGGCCTCACCAGGCCTAACAAACACACTTTAGCTAGGCCATAGGGCCTTTCACAAACACACTAGCAACACAAGGCTAATCTAGGCCTCCACCACGTGTAGTTAGCTACACGAGGCTAAACACATGGTCAAGTCCTACACACACACACACACACACACACACAAGCACACATTAGCAACAGAGCTAATCCTTTGTTCTACTTAGATAACATTCCTTTGTTTTAGCTAGCAACAAGTTAGGCCATACACACACACCTCACTGCTTGTATATATTGATTTATTATTTTTATCTTTGTATAATAAATTCATTTATTAAACAAACTGTGTTTATTTGTGTGAACAATATATGAAGTCCCCAATCTCTCGAAGAATTCAAAAGGGTGCACATAAGTTATGTAATATGGTAAGTGATCGTAATAATTTGGAAATATACCATAATTTAGCTGTTTGGTAATTTATTATTAAGCACCAGGATTAATGGTATGATTCACTAAATGATTCACTAAATGATTCATTGGTATGATTCACTAAATGGTTCAGTGAACGATTCACTAAATGATTCACTAAATGATTCATTGAACGATTCACTGAATGATTCACTTCAAATGAGACTGATTCTATGGTATGATTCAATCCAAAGGAGTCAAAGTAAACGATTCAATGGGATTGATTCATTTTAATTATTAACCTTCAAATGTAATGAGACTGATTTAATGAGATTGATCACTTAATTTCAATAATTAACTGATTGCACCCACATCAGTGTAATTAATGAATTTCTGCTGATTATAATAGATGTAGTTAATCCATTCAATATTTTTATTGACAGTGGGCCACAGAAAAATGGACTCAAAACCTGCTGCAACTTCACTTCTAGCCTTAAATTCTTCTGGAATTCCCGTAGGTTGGCCTATAGCATCTAAGTAAATGCTAGGATCCTCCTCAGATGACGTTTTACATCTTCTTTTAACTTTAGGAGTGTCCTCAGATTGTTCTTCCCAATTAATAATGACAACTTCTTGTGCAGCTCTTACTTTTGTGCAAAGCCCTTTCCATTCTCTTGGCAGAATCATTCTAAGTTTTGTTTTCTCACATACCCAGAAACAGTCTGCTACAGCTTCAAGTTGCTCCTCATAAATTGCTAGTGCTGGTATTGCTATGGTTTGATTCTTATAGTAATCCTCCTGCATGATTAATTCACTAATGTTTAGGAATGTCCCTGCAGCTTGCCATACTTTTCTGCTAGTGGTGTCACCATTCCATAAGCTGTCTTCATCTAAATGGCAAATTACTTCACAGTTACCTTGGAACATCCCGACATCATAAGTACCTTCTGACTTATTAAAACACTCATACAAAGCAATCCATTTTAACATTTAATTAAAATGGCTTTTTGGGGGTCAGGACCATTTGATTTACACAACATGCCTACCACTTTAAAGGTGCAAATTTTTTTTTATTGTGAAACAAACAATAATTAAAATGAACCCCCCCAGAAATCTGGAATGTGCATAGGTATTCACCCCTTTTCATATGAAACTCCTAAATAAAAGCTGGTCCAACCACTTAACTTCATAAGTCACATAATTAGTTGATTAAGATCCACCTGTGTGCAATTAAAATGTCACATCTGTCACATGATGTCTGTATAAATCAACTTGTTCAGAAGGACCCTGACTCTGCAATACTACTAAGCAAGCAGCATGAAAAATAAGGAGCACTCCAAACAGGTCAGAGACAAAGTTGTGGAGAAGTATACTGTAGATCAGGATTGGGTAATAAAAAATTATCCCAAACTTTGAATATCTGATGGAGCACCAACTTTCAATATCTCATGGAGCACCTCTTCTTGCCCAACCTCATCCCCTTTTCAGGACCTCGCTTGCACCTCCTCAACAGACCCCCTGGCTGAGCACCCCCCCAAGAAACACCTTCATCCCTCCCCCACCTGTCACCTCCACACCGATCATCAGTGAGGAGCAAGTGAGAAGACAGCTGAAGAAACTCCAGGCAGGAAAATCAGCAGGCCCAGATGGTGTTAGCCCCAGGGCCCAGAAGACCTGTGCCCTCCAGCTAAGTGGAGTACAACCCCGATTCCAAAAAAGTTGGGACAAAGTACAAATTGTAAATAAAAACGGAATGCAATAATTTACAAATCTCAAAAACCGATATTGTATTCACAATAGAACATAGACAACATATCAAATGTCGAAAGTGAGACATTTTGAAATTTCATGCCAAATATTGGCTCATTTGAAATTTCATGACAGCAACACATCTCAAAAAAGTTGGGACAGGGGCAATAAGAGGCTGGAAAAGTTAAAGGTACAAAAAAGGAACAGCTGGAGGACCAAATTGCAATTCATTAGGTCAATTGGCAATAGGTCATTAACATGACTGGGTATAAAAAGAGCATCTTGGAGTGGCAGCGGCTCTCAGAAGTAAAGATGGGAAGAGGATCACCAATCCCCCTAATTCTGCGCCGACAAATAGTGGAGCAATATCAGAAAGGAGTTCGACAGTGTAAAATTGCAAAGAGTTTGAATATATCATCATCTACAGTACATAATATCATCAAAAGATTCAGAGAATCTGGAAGAATCTCTGTGCGTAAGGGTCAAGGCTGGAAAACCATACTGGGTGCCCGTGATCTTCGGGCCCTAAGACGGCACTGCATCACATACAGGCATGCTTCTGTATTGGAAATCACAAAATGGGCTCAGGAATATTTCCAGAGAACATTATCTGTGAACACAATTCACCGTGCCATCCGCCGTTGCCAGCTAAAATGCCATAGTTCAAAGAAGAAGCCGTATCTAAACATGATCCAGAAGAACAGACGTCTTCTCTGGGCCAAGGCTCATTTAAAATGGACTGTGGCGAAGTGGAAAACTGTTCTGTGGTCAGACGAATCAAAATTTGAACTCCTTTATGGAAATCAGGGACGCCGTGTCATTCGGACTAAAGAGGAGAAGGATGACCCAAGTTGTCATCAGCGCTCAGTTCAGAAGCCTGCATCTCTTATGGTATGGGGTTGCATTAGTGCGTGTGGCATGGGCAGCTTACACATCTGGAAAGACATCATTAATGCTGAAAGGTATATCCAGGTTCTAGAGCAACATATGCTCCCATCCAGACGACGTCTCTTTCAGGGAAGACCTTGCATTTTCCAACATGACAATGCCAAACCACATACTGCATCAATTACAGCATCATGGCTGCGTAGAAGAAGGGTCCGGGTACTGAACTGGCCAGCCTGCAGTCCACATCTTTCACCCATAGAAGACATTTGGCGCATCATAAAACGGAAGATTCGACAAAAAAGACCTAAGACAGTTGAGCAACTAGAATCCTACATTAAACAAGAATGGGTTAACATTCCTATCGCTAAACTTGAGCAACTTGTCTCCTCAGTCCCCAGACATTTACAGACTGTTGTAAAAAGAAAAGGGGATGTCTCACAGTGGTAAACATGGCCTTGTCCCAACTTTTTTGAGATGTGTTGTTGCCATGAAATTTAAAATCACCTAATTTTTCTCTTTGAATGATACATTTTCTCAGTTAAAACATTTGATATGTCATCTATATTCTATTCTGAATAAAATATGGAATTTTGAAACTTCCACATCATTGCATTCCATTTTTATTTACAATTTGTACTTTGTCCCAACTTTTTTGGAATCGGGGTTGTACTTCAGTGTGTCTTCAACATGAGCCTGGGTCTTCAGAGGGTCCCCGTGCTGTGGAAGACATCATGCCTCATCCCTGTACCGAAGAAGCCGCGTCCCAGTGACCTCAAAGACTACAGGCCCGTGGCATTGATGTCACACATCATGAAGACCCTTGAGAGACTCATACTGGACCATTTCCAAGATGGTGGCGCATACACACACAGCGGCTCCTCTCTGTCCTGACAGAACGGTGTTTTCGTGGTTTTTGTGTTTTAAAACACCGTGTATCTGTTCATCTTTGTCATGTCCATCAGTCTTAAGGCGCACATACTCCCATGAGTTTCTGCTCGACATCTGCAGAACTATATTCATTGATATAAATCCAGTGGACGCGGAAGTGCTATGCAACTATGGTTTGCTCCGGAGGCCTGCTCAACCACCGACCCCCACTCCTGCATCCAGCCCACAGTGGAAGCGCCACAGGTGGAAAGTGCGGAAGCAGAAGAGGGGCAAGCGCGGAGGTATCTGGGCTAAGCTAGTGGCTAGCCCTCACCGGCCGGCTATCCCTACCATCATTCTGGCCAACGTACGCTCACTGGACAACAAGCTGGATTATGTCCGCCTGCTCCGCTCATCTTCTAAGTCTGTGAGTGAGCGTTGTGTCCTTGTGTTTGTGGAAACATAGCTTAACGACAGCGTCCCGGACTGTGCCATTCAGCTAGCCTGGCTAACATGCTACCGGTCAGACAGAGCGCTAGTCAAGGGGGGAAGACTCGCGGCAGAGGACTCTGTGTTTACATCAGTGATGCCTGGTGCCGCGATGCTGTTGTGGTCTGCAAACAGTGCTCATCACTGGTGGAGTTTATAATTATTAAGTGCCGGCCATTCTATCTGCCGAGGGAATTTACAGCCATATTGCTGGTAGCAATATACATCCCTCCCGGCTCCAATAACAACAGGAGTGAAGCACTGAATGAACTCTATCAGCACATCAGTGAGCAGTAGACAGCCCACCCAGATGCTTTTCTCATCCTGGCTGGGGATTTCAACCATGCAAACCCCAAGAGCGTGTTTCCAAAACTCTATGGACATATCAACTTTCCCACACGTGGAAACAATACTCTGGACAATTTTTACACCATGCATAAAGGTGCCTACAAAGCCCTCCCCCTCCCCCACCTTCGGCCTCAGATCACTCCACTGTTATGCTAATGCCAGGATACAGGCCGCTGGTTAAAGTCACCAAACCAGCTACAAAGCAGATACGTGTGTGGCCAGAGGGGTTCTCAGAGGCACTCCAGGACTGTTTTTCCACCACTGACTGGAGCATGTTCAGACAGGCGGCCACCTACAACAACACTACAGATCTCCAAGAGTACACGGAGACTGTCACTGCCTACACGAGGAAGTGCATGGACGATGTTACGGTCACCAGAACCATCTCCATTCAGGCCAATCAGAAACCATGGCTGACAGGGAAAGTCCACAGGCTCCTGTGGGCTCAGAATGCCGCTTTCAGAGCTGGGGATGAGGTGGGCCTGAGGACAGCGAGGGCCAACCTGTCACGAGGCATCAGGGTGGCCAAGAGACAGTATTCCAAGAACATTGCTGACTATTTCAACAACAGCAGAGACACCAGGAACCTGTGGCGGGGGATTCAGACCACCACAGACTACAAGCCCTCGCCGCAGACCTGTGACAACTCCACATCTCTGCTAAATCAGTTGAATGACTTCTTCGCTCGCTTTGAGGCAGACAACAGCACCACAGCACAGAAGACCCCACCACCTTCTGGTGACCAGGTGTTGACACTGTCCCCAGACAGTGTGAGGAGAGCTCTCAGGATGACAAATGCATGGAAAGCCCCAGGTCCTGATAACATTCCTGGTCGTGTCCTGAGAGACTGTGCCGAGGAGTTCACAGATGTCTTTACAGACATCTTCAACATCTCGTTGAGCCAGGCTGTTGTCCCCACGTGCCTCAAAGCCACCACCATCATCCCGGTCCTGAAGAAGCCATCTCCCTCCTGCTTCAATGACTACCGCCCTGTCACACTCAATCCCATCCTCATGAAGTGCTTCGAGCAGCTAGTCATGAGGCATATCAAGTCTGCCCCCCCCCCCCAGACCCTTTCCAGTTTGCATATCAGTTCAACCATTTGACCAATGACGCCATCTCCACTGCCCTCCACTCAGCCCTCACCCACCTGGAGACAAAAGACTTGTATGTCAGAATGCTGTTCATAGACTTTAGCTCAGCATTCAACACAATCATTCCTCAGCAGCTCATTCATAAACTGGACCAGCTGGGACTCAACACCTCCCTGTGCAACTGGCTGCTGGACTTCCTGACGGGGAGACCACAGGCTGTACGGGTTGGCAGCAAAACCTCCAGCACCATCACATTGAACACGGAGCCCCCCCAAGGATGTGTGCTGAGCCCCTTCCTCTTCACTCTGCTGACCCACGACTGCACACCAACATCCAGCTCTAATCTCTTCATTAAGTTTGCGGATGACACGACTGTGGTGGGTCTCATGAACAATGGCGATGAGACAATCTACAGGAGTGAGGTGAGCCACTTGGCCATGTGGTGCAAGGACAACAATCTCCGCCTGAACGTGGAGAAGATGAAGGAGATTGTTGTGGACTTCAGGAGAGAGCACACCCAGCATGCTCCACTAACTATCAACGGTGCTGCAGTGGAGAGGGTGAGCAGCACCAAGTTTCTGGGTGTACACATCTCTGAAGACCTGTCCTGGAGCAACAACACCGCATCACTGGCCAAAAAAAACAGCATCTGTACTTCCTCCGCAAACTGAGGAGAGCAAGAGTCCCGGCCCCCATCATGCACACATTCTACAGAGGCACCATCGAGAACAACCTGACCAGCTGCATCACCGTGTGGTACAGTGCCTGCACTGTGTCCTTGTGGCAGTGGGGGCATGGTCAAGTGCCAGTCTGTGACAGGAGGGCGGAGTCAGGGAAGGTAAGTGGCAGAATCACTACACCTGATGGCAATTAACCTGTGTTTGTGTGTGTCTTCCCAATGACAGCGCCCTATTTAGGTAGGGAGAGCGAGAGCAGAGGAGCTCATCCCTGAACTAGACGCCGGTTGTGTGTGTGTCTGTTTGGGTGTTCAAATTGTTCACTGAAAAGTGTGGCAATAAAGCCTATTTTGAACCTGATCTCTGTCCTGCCGTCCTCTGTGCTCCACCCACGCTAACTCAATTGCCACAGTGGTGCTGAAACCCGGGCAAAATTGGAGCGCAGCAGCCGATCAGCCCCATGGAGACCTCCCCATTCACCGACCTGGTCCACGCCCTCGCCAAGGCTCAGCAAAGCCAGCACCAGGCGCTAGTCACCCTCCGAAAGGAACAAGAACAGCGCTTCGAGGCCCTGGTGCTGGCCCAGCAAGAAGATCGAGAGGTGTTCCGGCACCTCCTCGCATCGGTGGGGATCACCAGCGCTCCCACCACGGGCCCGTCCCCCCTCACCCTAACCAAGATGGGTCCGCAGGATGACCCCGAGGCATTTATCACACTCTTCGAGCAAGTAGCAGAGGCCTCGGGGTGGCCGACGGAGCAGCGCGCGGCGCGCCTCCTCCCCCTGCTAACGGGAGAGGCGCAGCTGGCCGCGCTACAGCTCCCTGCCGACTGCCGGCTGGCCTACGCGGACCTCCACTGGGCCGTCCTCCAGCGTGTGGGGCGCACCCTGGAGCAGCAGCACCAGCGCTTCCGCGCTTTGCGCTTGGAGGAAGTCGGCCGGCCATTCGCGTTTGGCCAGCAACTCTGGGACACCTGCTGGCGGTGGCTGAGGGCCGACAACTGTGACGCCGAGGGAATCGTCGACCAGGTGGTGCTGGAGCAGTTCATCGTGTGCCTGCCAACAGAAACCGCGGAGTGGGTCCAGTGCCACCACCTGGCGTCACTGGATCAGGCCATCGAGCTGGCGGAGGACCATTTGGCGGCTGTTCCGGCGGCAGGACAGCAGACAGCCTCTTCTCTTCTCTCCTCTTCTCTCTCTCTCTCTCTCTCTCCCCCTCCTCCTGTGTCCCGTCCTCGCCCCATTCCCCCACCGCAGAGGCGGGGGCCGGCACCACCCCAGCCGGCCCGCTGCACCCGCGGTGCCCTCCCATTTCTCCCTTCTGTGTCTGTCTCTCCCCCCCCTCAGGTGAGTGAGCCCCAGAACACCGGTGCAGAGAGGAAGCCCGGGCCGGTTGGCTGGTGCTGCGGGGAACCGGGCCACCTCCAACAGCAGTGCATGGCAATGGAGGTGGGCGCAGTGGTTCGGATCCCTGACATACCAGGAGCCGCCCTCGATCAGGCCGGAGCGTATCGCATACCGGTGAGTATTCAAAGGGATACATATCAGGCGTTGGTGGATTCTGGTTGTAATCAGACCTCAATTCACCAAAGCCTGGTGCAAAATGAGGCATTGAGGGGAGCACAGGGGGTGAAGGTGTTGTGTGTGCACAGGGATGTTCACAGCTACCCTTTGGTGTCGGTCCACATTTTTTTCCGAGGGAAAAAATTTATAGTGAAGGTGGCGGTTAATCCTCACCTTACCCACTCTTTAATTTTGGGGACTGATTGGCCGGGATTTCTGGATTTAATGACACACTTAGTAAAGAGTGGGTCCTGCCATTTAACAGGGGGAGGTCCCGGTGTTGCTTTGGCGGGAGCAGCTGTCAGAGAGCCATCTAAGTCATCTCCGCGTCAGAGTGAGGAGCCGTCGGCCCCTCCTCTCTCTGTTGGGGAATCCCTCGCAGATTTCCCATTAGAGCAGTTGCGAGACGAGACTCTGTGGCATGCGTTTGACCAAGTGAGAGTATTCGATGGTCAAACGCTCCAGCCGAATGCCACCCCGTCCTTTCCCCACTTCGCGATTATGAAGGATAGGTTATACCGAGTGACGCAGGACACTCAAACTAAAGAGCGAGTCAAGCAACTTTTAATTCCGAAGAGCCGCCGGGAATTGGTATTCCAGGCGGCTCACTTTAATCCCATGGCTGGACACTTAGGGCAGGATAAGACACTAGCCCGAATAATGGCCCGATTCTATTGGCCGGGGATTTGCGGCGATGTTCGTAGGTGGTGTACAGCGTGCCGCGAATGCCAGTTCGTAAATCCAGCGGCCATTCCAAAAGCGCCTTTGCGCCCTCTACCGTTAATCGAGACCCCGTTCGAAAGAATTGGAATGGATATTGTCGGGCCATTAGATTGGTCAGCACGAGGGTACCGCTTTATATTATTTCTGGTGGACTATGTAGCGGTGCCTCTGCGCAATATCTCAGCACGCAGTATTGCGGAGGCACTCTTCCGCGTTATCTCCCGAGTTGGAATCCCGAAAGAGATTTTGACTAATCAAGGCACCATGTTTATGTCACGGACACTGCGCGAACTGTATGGGTTATTGGGGATTAAGCCGATCTGCACCAGTGTGTATCACCCACAAACGGAAGGTTTAGTGGAACGGTTCAATCGCACCCTCAAGAATATCATTAAAAAATTCGTAAGTGAGGACGCATGTAATTGGGATAAGTGGCTCGAGCCTTTGTTGTTTTCAGTGCAAGAGGTCCCCCAAGCCTCCACAGGTTCTCCCCATTCGAATTATTATATGGGCGTAAGCTGTGTGGCATTCTAGACGTGCTGCGGGAAAATTGGGAGGAGGGACCTTCACAAAGTAAAAACGAGATTCAATACGTTATGGACCTGCGCGCAAAACTCCACACGCTCACCCACCTAACCCAGGAGAATTTGCGGCAGGCCCAGGAACGGCAAGCCCGCCTGTACAACAAGGGTACGCTCCTTAGAGAGTTCACACCGGGAGATAAAGCACTCATACTTTTGCAAACATCGAGCTCCAAATTGATCGCCAAGTGGCAAGGACCCTTTGAGGTCACACGGCAAGTCGGGGACGTTGACTACGAGGTGAGGCAAATGGACAAGGGTGGGGCGCCTTAACCTGCTTACCACCTCAACCTGCTTAAACTCTGGAATGAGGAGGTCCCCATGGCATTGGTGTCGGTGGTTCTGGAGAAGGCGGAGCTGGGGCTGGAGGTTCAAAAAGGGGCATTGGCGTCAGGTATCCCTCCTGTCCCCTGTGGAGACCACCTCTCCCCGACCCAACTCGCGGAGGTTGCCCAGTTGCAGACCGAGTTTTCGGATGTGTTCTCGCCCCCGCCCAGTCGCACTAACCTCATAGAGCACCACATAGAGATGCCCCCGGGTGTGGTAGTGCGTAGCCACCCTTACAGGCTACCCGAACACAAAAAAAAGGTGGTTCGGGAAGAACTCGAGGCCATGCTCGAAATGGGCATCGTCGAGGAGTCCCATAGTGACTGGAGCAGCCCGGTGGTCTTGGTACCCAAGGCCAGTCCGGTTCTGTGTGGACTATAGAAAAGTCAACGCGGTGTCTAAATTTGACGCGTACCCAATGCCTCGGATTGATGAGTTGCTCGATCGACTAGACACAGCTCGCTTTTATTCGACACTGGATTTGACAAAGGGATACTGGCAGATCCCCTTGACTCCTGTATCCTGAGAAAAAATGGCCTTTTCCACACTGTTCGGATTACACCAATTCGTCACACTTCCTTTTGGGCTGTTTGGGGCGCCCGCTATGTTTCAGCGGCTGATGGACAGGGTCCTCCGCCCCCACGCCACTTATGCGGCCGCTTATCTAGATGATATCATCATCTATAGTAATGACTGGACAAGGCACCTACAACATCTGAGGGCCGTCCTGAGGTCGCTGAGGCGAGCGGGTCTCACAGGCAACCCAAAGAATTGTGCGATTGGGCGGGTGGAGGTACGGTATCTGGGCTTCCACTTGGGCAACGGGCAGGTGCGTCCCCAAATTAATTAGACGGCAGCAATTGCGGCCTGCCCGAGGCCCAAGACCAAAAAGGGGGTGAGACAGTTCCTGGGGCTGGCTGGCTATTACCTTAGGTCAGGGGTCTCAAACCTGATCCATAAAGGGCCGTGTGGCTGCAGGTTTTCATTCCAGCCATGCAGCAGCACACCTGACTTAGCTCATTCAATCAACTGAACTGTCTTCACACAGTCAAATACTTGCAGCCACACCCACCCTTGATTAAAGGGTGGGTGTGTCAGTTGATTGAATAAGCCAAATCAGGGTGCTGCTGCATGGCTGGAATGAAAACCTGCAGCCACACGGCCCTTTATGGATCAGGTTTGAGACCCCTGCCTTAGGTTTATACCTAATTATTCGGACGTCACCAGCCCGCTGACTGATCTCACTAAAAAGGGGGCACCAGATCTGTTCCAGGGGACGGCGCAATGCCAGTGGGCTTTTTCTGAGGTAAAGGCTGCACTGTGTGGGGGGCCACTTTTACACTCCCCTGACTTTTCTCTCCCCTTTGTGTTGCAGACCAATGTGTCGGACAGAGGGCTGGGGGCGGTTTTGTCCCAGGAGGTAGAGGGGGAGGACTGCCCTGTCCTGTACATCAGCAGGAAGCTGTCGGTGCATGAGGGGCACTACAGCACCATAGAAAAAGAGTGTCTGGCGATCAAGTGGGCAGTCCTCGCCCTCCGTTACTACCTGCTGGAGCGCCCTTTCACCCTCTGTTCGGACCACGTGCCCCTCCAGTGGCTCCACCGCATGAAAGATGCCAACACGTGGATCACCCGTTGGTATCTGGCACTCCAACCCTTCAATTTTAAGGTGGCCCACAGGCCGAGGGCGCAGATGGTCATGGCGGACTTCCTCTCCCGTCAAGGGGGGGGGGGAGTCGGCTGCAGGCTGGACAGCCACCCGGCCTGAGTTGGGCGGTGGGGGTATGTGGCAGCGGGGGCGTGGTCAAGTGCTGGTCTGTGACAGGAGGGCGGAGTCAGGGAAGGTAAGTGGCAGAATCACTACACCTGACATCAATTAACCTGTGTTTGTGTGTGTCTTCCCAGTGACCACACCGTATGTAGGTAGGGAGAGCGAGAGCAGAGGAGCTCATCCCTGAACTAGACGCCGGTTGTGTGTGTGTCTGTTTGGGTGTTCAGATTGTTCACTGAAAATTGTGGCAATAAAGCCTATTTTGAACCTGATCTCTGTTCTGCCATCCTCTGTGCTCCACCCACGCATACTGAACTGCCACAGTCCTGCCACAGTCCTGCTGCAAGACTCTGCAGTGCATCGTGAGAGCAGCTGAGAGGATCATTGGTGTCGCTCTCCCTTCTCTAATGAATATCTATAACTCCTGCCTCACCTGCAAAGCCATCAGGATTGCAGGTGACCCCACCCACCCATCTCACAGCCTCTTCAGTCTGCTGCTGTTGGGGAGGAGACTGCGGAGTCTCTGGGCCAAAACCAGCAGGCTCAAGGACAGTTTCTTTCACCAGGCGGTCAGGAGGCTCAACTCCCTCCCTGTTCTGCCCCTCCTCCCCCCTCTGCCCCCTGCCACAGATTCTGCTCACTCACCCCCCTGCCCCCCCTTCAGCATCTGACATGTCACCCTCACAGTTTCCCCCCAACACACACACACACATACACACAGACACACACACACACACACACACACACACACACACACACACACACACACACACACTCTCAACGTTCATTAACACACTGAACTCAGGGACTGCACATTTCACTTTACCTCGCTCATTTGCACTATTCTGCACTATCTCACCTTAACAGCTATTAGTTTATTGTTTATACTGCTTATTTCATGTTTACCTGTTATACCTCAAGTGCCCTTGACTGTTTATTTACTCCAATTTATATATGTGTGTGTGTGTGTGTGTGTGTGTGTGTGTATATATATATATATATATATATATATATATATGAGAGTGTTTAGAAGGCTGAGGTCCTTCAACATCTGCCGAACGATGCTGCGGATGTTCTATGAGTTTGTGGTGGCCAGTGCCATCCTGTATGCTGTCGTCTGCTGGGGCAGCGGCTTGAAGGTGAAGGACACTAATGGCCCTTTTCCACTACCCTTTTTCAGCTCACTTCAGCTCGCTTCAGCTCACTTCAGCCTGACACGGCTCGCGTTTCGACTACCAAAAACCAGCACGACTCAGCTCGTTTCAGCCCTGCTTAGCCCCTAAAACTCGCACGGTTTTGGAGTGGGGCTGAAGCGAGCCAAACCGTGCCGAGTGAGGCTGGGGGCGTGAGCAGACACTCCCCTGTGCACTGATTGGTGAGGAGGAGTGTCCTCACATGCCCACACACGCCCCGCGAGCGCGCTGGGATCTGTAAACACCGCAAACCCGGAAGGAGAATAATTACGAATTACGAGAATTTCTGAAGCTTTATGTGCCTCGCCTCATCTATACGCTCATGCCAGTATCTGTCCGCGTTGTCGGTGACAACAAGCCACAGCACCAAGACCAGCAACACTAACGACTCCATGTCCTCCATGTTTATTGTTTACTATTCGGGTTGTGAGACTACCGCTTAAAAGATCACTGATGTCACTGTTTGCGCTGCTTAACGACATCACGTGACATCCACCCACTTTCGCCAACTCCACCCAATGTGTCCACCCACTTCCAGCCAGCACGGTTCAGCGCGGTTGTAGTCGAAATGCAACTCCAACAGCCCCGCTCAGCCCGACTCAGCACGGCACGGCTCAGCCCGACTCAGCCGCGTTTGTAGTGGAAAAGCGGCATATCAGACTCAATAAGATCATCAGGAAGGCCGGCCATGTTGTAGGCATGGAACTGGACTCTCTGACAGTGGTGTTGGAGAAGAGGACACTCATCTCATCTCATTATCTCTAGCCGCTTTATCCTTCTACAGGGTCGCAGGCAAGCTGGAGCCTATCCCAGCTGACTACGGGCGAAAGGCGGGGTACACCCTGGACAAGTCGCCAGGTCATCACAGGGCTGACACATAGACACAGACAACCATTCACACTCACATTCACACCTGATCCATTGTCTGAACTTATTTCTGTTGGAATGCCAAATCTAGGGATTAATTCCCTAGTCAAAAATTTAATCACTGTTTGAGCACCTTGATCTTTTTATGGCACAGCTTCTACCCATCTACTGAACCTGTCTATTTCTACCAGCATGTAGCTTTTACCTTGAACTCTGTTGATCATGTCCACATAATTTATTATTAAATGCCTAAATGGTCCTTCCGGCACTGGTGTGTGACCTAATGGAGTTGTTATTCCCTTCCTGACATTGTTTTGAACACAAATTTCACATGTGCTTAATGCCTTGTTGACCATAGCCTGAAGATATGGTGACCAATAACCTTTTTTTAAATTTTCCTTAATATCTCCCCCTTTGCACAGTGGTCTAAACCATGTGCATCTGTTATTACGATAGTGAGGAGGGCTACTGGTACAATGATTAAACCATCATGGGCTTTCCATATCCCATTATTATCTCTAGCTCTCCCCCTTTGTCCCCATAATGAATTCTCATCAGGGGCAGCTTGTTGCTGCAGTGTGGCTATGTCTTCCAAGGTGGTGATAGGTTCTACAGAAACCATTTGCACAAATATAGCTGTTTGACACTTTGAGACCTGTCTTGCTGCCTTATCTGCTGCATCTACCTTCAATAACAAAATCATTCCTTTTTTATGTGCCTGGCATTTGATAATTGCTAACTTAGCTGGCATCATCATGGGTGACATTAGCTCTAATATTTGACCGAGGTGTTGAATTGGGGAACCATTTGTTTCTTAAATTCCCTTTGTTTCCAAACTGCTCCAAAAAGATGACACACACCATAAGCATAAGCCAAATCTGTGTATATTTCTGCTGCTTTACCTTGCACTAACTTATAGGGTTCTGTTAGAGTTTTCAATTCTGCTAACTGAGCAGAACAAGGTTGCTGGCATTGTTCAGCTTTTATTACTGGAAAAGATCCATCTTGTCTTTTTTCAACTATGGTGTGACCTGCATGATTGCCCATGTGATCCTTAAAACAGGAACCATCAACAAAGTATGTAACATTGGGTGCCTCTAAGGCTGCTGGGCCATAGAAGGTTCACACTGCATGCTGCATGTTGCACGCTGCACGCTACACGTTCACGTGAAGAACCGGACCCTGGGCCATTAAACTTCATGCTTGGATGTTCACGTGTTGCGTCTGTTCTACTTTGACCGAGTAACCAACAATATGGACTCTTCGGATGACGACGATTGCCTCATTCTGCTTTTACTGAGACAGAGGAAGAGAAAAAGGAACAGAATTTGGAGCCGAGAACACTTCCTTCTGAGAGAAACCCGTGGTGAATTTCACCGAACATTCTATAATCTGCTTGACAATCCCGATGAAGAACTATTTTTCAATTATACCATTCAATTATATTTTTTCTGAAGTTTTCCCCTGAAAGCATAGCGTTATCTCCCTAGACCCGTTCTGATTGGCTGGCGCGGCGGTGACCGCATGCATTGACTGGAATTTCCGTCTTCACGCCTAGAAAAAAGTGTGCATGTTCATTTCATGCTTCACGCGTGAAGTGTGCAGCGTGCAGCGTGCAACGTGAACGCCGTTCTATGGCCCAGAGCAAGTCATGCTACGTTTGTCCACTTTTCTTTACACGCGTGTAGCGTGCAGCGTGCAGCATGCAGCGTGCAGCGTGAACCTTCTATGGCCCAGCAGCCTAATGGAACAGACTCTATGTCTGGTCTTAATTTAGAGAGAGTCAGTGAATCTGCCACACACTTATGTGGTTTCCCTTCAAACTGAAATGATAGTAGCTCCGCTGGATTAACTGTTGTATATCTCTTCAGAGTTAGATCTGGATAAGTTAGTAAACTCATACATTGCAAATCACTTGCCTCTGTGAGGACAAATCTACTGTTTTCAAGCAGCTCAATAATTTTGTGATGTGAGTAGATCACATGGACCAGACAGATACTTTTTCATATGCATAATGAACTGCTGCCAAGCCTTGGGAACAGGGCAGACATCCCTGGGCTACACTGACCAACTTAGTACTATAATATGCTACAGGTTGTTTCTTTCTGCCACTACAAGTCTCCTGCATCAACACAGCTGACACATATTTGTCATGCCTGTTAGCTACATATATAGTCCGGGAGCCATGGGATCGGACCCGGAATTTTTGGTTAAAGTTTTTTTTTGCTTTATCTTATAGATTTGAGGTAGCTCTTCAAGATTTAAGAGGGTGCCCGGTGATATCCCTTGGGCAATTTAATATATTAACCCTTTAATGCCCTATATGGCCCTGTGATGACCTGGCGACTTGTCCAGGATGTACCCCGCCTTTCGCCCGTAGTCAGCTGGGATAGGCTCCAGCTTGCCTGCGACCCTGTAGAAGGATAAAGCGGCTTGAGATAATGAGATGAGATGCCCTATATGCCCAAATAATGGAAGAAAATACAAAAAAAATAATATCAGTGTAAATACTGATATTAAATGCACCAAGTTGGCTGTATCTGATAGGTATTCACATTTTTCTCTATATTTGTCATTCAAATACATCAAATGTGGATTAATTAACCCTTTCATAACTTTTCCAAATTAGCGATTTTTATACAAGTATTACATAAACTCTACAGTTAATACAAAATAATGATCAATATCTATGTAAGAACTATACAGCATGCAAAAGAACTATATACAGCATGCATACACTCACACCAATGATCCACTATGTAAATGAACTATATACAGCATGTATACACTCACACCAGTGATCCACTATGTAAAAGAACTACAGCATGCAATAGAACTATATACAGCATGCATACACTCACACCAGTGATCCACTATGTAAAAGAACTACTGTATATACAGCATGAAATAGAAATACATACAGCATGCATATACATTCACACCAGTGATCCACTATGTAAAAGAACTATATACAGCATGCAATAGAACTATATACAGCATGCATATACACTCACACCAGTGATCCACTATGTAAAACTACAGTATGCAATATATCAAGCATGCAAAATGGCATAAACAGCATGCGCACACACACACAAGAATAGCAAAAGATACTGATTTTCAATTAACCAAATTGGCTGTACAGTATTCACGCTTTACTGTCATTCAAATTAGTCAAACGTGTAATTGACCCTTTCATAAATTTGCAAAATTAACAATTTTGATACAAGAACTACAGTACATAAAGCATGTACGTGCATGCATGCATGCACACGCACACACATACACATGCACACACACTAATGAGCAATAATTATGTAAAATAATTACATACAGTATGCAAACACACACACACAAAACACAAAAACTATTTAAGGAAAGAACTAAGAGTTCAGATGAAAAAAAAACCCTCTAAACCCTTTGCCATTGTTTAGTGTCTGTAAAAATATGCTTATGTACTGGATGCCAGCTAGTACAGAGGAGAATGTTAAGTAAACCTTACTCCCCAACGTTTTAAAAGTCGTGCTAGTCAGTGGAAGAGCAGTGTGGTTTGGAGTGGGGGTGAATCGGGGACAATGCCCTGAATTTTACTAGGGAACCAGGAACATTACTATTTCAACAGTCAATATCGTAAAAATAAGCAATCTATTAGCTTAATGTATTAGCTTAAGGAAACCTTACTGCCCAACGTTTTAAAAGTCGTGCTAGTCAGTGGACTGGCTAGTGCACATGACTCTCAGTCCACAAGCAGTGTGGTTTGGAGTGGGGGTGAGGGTAAGGTTAACAGACTTTTGAGATGATAATCGGGGACAATGCCCTGAATTTTACTAGGGAACCAGGGACATTACTATTTCAACAGTGAATATCGTTAAAATAAGCAATCTATTAGCTTAATGTATTAGCTTAAAAAAATCAGTGACTAGCATTTACTAGGTGAGAGTTGGGTGTGCTAGCCAGTGTTGTGAAACTATGGGTCTAGTTCACTGGTGAGCAGTGAGTACATGTCACTGCTCTTTCATGATTACAGTCAAATAGTTTCTCTGCTTAGCTTATGCGTGCTGTGATCTTTTGGGGGCAGTGTGATTGACAGAGTTAGCAAGATAGCTACACAAGTTGGCTTGAATTAGCTAATTGTGTCCCTCATATGCCCCTGCAGAAGTAAACACAAGGATGACAATGGAGTGTATGCCTAATAATTTAAGGCTCGCATTAACAACCAAAGTAATAGAGTAATAAAGGGCTTTTTGGTATAAGCCCCGCCCCCAATTGCATGGCCACACCCCCAACCATGGCTGGAACCCCACTCCCAGGCCTTAAACTCATCCTATTATGTTAACAAACACAAAAATAAGTATGATATATAGACTTTGGTGAACATAAAGTGAAGAATGTCAAAATGTCAGAATTTAGGCTATGACTGCAGCACATCCAACAATAAAGGGCCAATATCCGGAATTGCCCAAGGGATATCACCGGGCATCCTCTCTTATCTTAATGAGTAGACCTTGGACAACAACAAACAGCAAAAAAAAAAAACTTTAACCGACGAAGCCAGGTTCAGCCAAATTTGGGCCTTTGGCTCCCGGACTAATAGGTGAAAAGGCTTAGTGTAATCAGATGTTGCTAAGACTGGATCTGTTTGTAATTCTTGTTTTAGAGTCTCAACGGCTTCTAAGGCCCTGTCCACATGGCAGTGGATTCAGGTGAATCCGATAAAATTTTTTATTGTTTCGGCCTGGCGTCCACACGGCACCGGCATTTTGGGTGCCCCAAAATGGTATTTTTTGAGAACGGTTTCCAGAGTGTAAAAATCTGGCAACGGCGCCGTTGCAAAGTCGTCTGGATGAGTAGAATGGATTTGTTTATGATGATGTCACAACCACATGACTAGAACAAGTAGCACTCACTCATTCACGCCGGGTAGAAGAAGGGGTTTATGCACATGCATCCTACTTCTTCTATTGTTCTGGTGTCTCCAATGGGACTGTCTTACAGCGCACGTAGAGGTGTGGCATGTGTATTGCATTGTTTTCAGCAAGTGTTGCGTTGCCATATGTACCTGATATTTTACTGATCTGTTGCCCATATGGACGTGATATTTTTTTTACCTACTAAAAAACAAATCTCGTTGCCATTGTCGTGTGGATGTAGCCTAAGGCATCTGATGTCCATCTCAATGATGCGTATAAAAACTTTATAATACCTGCCTCAGTCATCATTTGTTTAAGAGGAGCTATTTTTAATGCATAGTCCTCTATCCAGTCTGAACTAAAAACCAGTCATCCCTAAAAAGGTCATCATCTGTCCTACTGTCATAGGCTGTGGTACTTTACTAATGCCCTCTAACTGTGAGGGGGCGATTGATCACATCCTATGTGCCACTATTCATCCCAAATACTCTATGTGAAGCTGAAAATACTGCATCTTAGACTGGGATACCTTATGTCCTCCCTGCATTAATTTTAGCAGCACCTCCACTGAGTCCTTATGACACTGTTCCTGCATAGGAGAACAGATCAAAATCCATCCATCAGTCCATTTGTTGTCCATAACTGCTTATACTGTGCAGGGCCACGGGCAAGCTGGAGCCTATCCCAGCTGACTGTGGGCGAGAGGCAGGGTACACCCTGGACAAGTCACCAGATCATTGCAGAGCTGACACATAGAGACAAACAACCATTCACACTTATGGTCAATTTAGAGCCACCAATTAGCCTAACCTGCATGTCTTTGGACTGTGGGGGAAACCGGAGCACCTGGAGGAAACCCATGCAGACACGGGGAGAACATGCAAACTCCACACAGAAAAGACCCTCTTGGTCACTGGGCTCAAACCCAGAACCTTCTTGCTGACTGTGAGGCGACAGTGTTAACCACTACACCACCATGCCACCACGGATTAAAATGTCATCCACATACTGAAGGACAGTACTTCTTAAGTCCAACTCTTCCAGATCTTGTTTTAACACTTGATTGAACACATGAGGAGAATGTTTAAACCCTTATGGCATTCTATTGTAAGTGTACTGTTTCCCATGACATATCAATGCAAAGAGATACCAAGATTCTTCAGCTAGTGCAGGGGTGTCAAACCTGATCCATAAAGGGCCTTGTGGCTGCAGGTTTTCATTCCAGCCATGCAGCAGCACACCTGACTTGGCTCATTCAATCAACTGAACTGTCTTCACACAGTCAAATACTTGCAGCCACACCCACCCTTGATTAAAGGGTGGGTGTGTCAGTTGATTGAATAAGCCAAATCAGGGTGCTGCTGCATGGCTGGAATGAAAACCTGCAGCCACACGGCCCTTTATGGATCAGGTTTGACACCCCTGAGCTAGTGGTACACTGAAAAAGGCTGAAAAAAGATCTATGACTAAAATACTTAGCATCAGGAGGAACATTGGCAAGTAGTGTGTGAGGGTTTGACACTTCAGCTAGCCAATCTTTCACTACTTCATTAACTGCATGGAGATCATGTACTAACCTCTATTTTGACTTATCAGCCTTCTGGACTGGAAGAATAGGTGTATTGCAGGGACTATATGTTTCTACCAGCACTCCTGCTGTGACTAAACCCTGTATTGTTCTTTCAATCCCTTTTTCTACTTCTGGTTTTATAAGATATTGAGCTTGTCTAGGCAATCTAACAGTAGGTTTTAGCTCTATCCTAATTGTGTGAGCAGATTTTGCTAACCCTACCTCTGTGTCATGTTTTGACCATAACACATCTGGTATCTGTTCTTGTATTTGCTGTCTCAATTAACTTTCTTGCTCTGTCATCTGAACTAGCTGTTTCATGAGTTTTTCCTGTCTCCTCCTCTTTCACAACTACCTCTTGAGGTGTTGCTATCATTACTGTTGTGCAAAGTATTTTTATCACTGAGCTGTCAGAGGCATGGAAAATCAGTGGGTTTTCTGTTTTGTTCCAGTCAACAGTATCTACTTTTTTAACAATATACCCCAAATCTCCGGCATCATAATGCTAATTTACAAGGAAAGTCACATGTGATTTTGCTCCTGGTATACTATACCACTCCTGAATGAAATCATTACTGTCTACTTGTATAGCAGCACCTTCTTTCCCTACCACAATGTACTGAGAAATGAGTTTCACTTTCCCTACCTTGTGTTGCTCTCTGCCACTTTTCTTCTAATTTGGAACCCTATTTATCATCAAAAATCAAAGTTAATTGGTACTGTAAATGAGGCCTCTGTGCCTCTGGAATTTGAGCCTGAATGAATTTTCCCCATTTATCTATTGTCTTTTGAATTGACTCTTCTATTTTATGTAGCCAGTAGACATTAGCATTCCTTACAAATGAATTCATCTGACTACTTACTCCAAATTCATCTATATACAGTGCCTTGCAAAAGTATTCAACCCCCTTGGTGTTTGCCCTGTTTTGTTGCATTACAAGCTGGAATTAAAATGGATTTGGGGTGGGGGTTTGCACCATTTGATTTACACAACACGCTTACCACTTTAAAGGTGCACATTGTTTTTTATTATTGTGACACAAACAATAATTAAGATGAAATAACAGAAATCTGGAGTGTGCATAAACATCCCCCCCCCCAAAAAAAAAAAAGTCAATACTTTATAGAGCCACATTTTGCTACAATTGCAGCTGCAAATCTCTTGGGGTATGTCTCTATTAGCTTAGCACATCTAGCCACTGGGATTTTTGCCCATTCCACAAGGCAAAACTGCTCCAACTCCTTCAAGTTAGATGGATTGCATTGGTGTACAGCAATTGTCAAGTTATGCCACAGATTCTCGATTGGATTGAGGTCTGGACTTTGATTAGGCCATTCCAAGACATTTAAATGTTTCCCTTTAAACCACTCCAGTGTAGCTTTAGCAGTAGTATGTTTAGGGTAATTGTCCTGCTAGACCATGAACCTTCATCCCAGTCTCAAATCTCTGGCCAACTCAAACAGGTTATCCTCCAGAATTGCCCTGTATTTAGTGCCATCCATATTTCCTTCAGTCCTGACCAGCTTTCCTGTCCCTGCAGATGAAAAACTTCCCCAGACCACGATGCTGCTACCACCATGCTTCATTGTAGAGATGGTGTTCTCAGGGGGTTGGGTTTGCGCCACACATAGCATTTCCCATGATGGCCAAAAAGTTCATTTTTTGTCTCATTTGACCAGAGAGTCTTCTTCCATGTGTTTGGGGAGTCTGCCACATCCTGTTGAGCAAACTCCAAATATGATTTTTTAAGCAATTACTTTTTTTCTGGCCACTCTTCCATAAAGCCCCACTCTGAAGTATATGGCTTAAAGTGGTCCTATGGACAGATACTCCCATTTCCACTGTGGATCTTTGCAGCTCCCTCAGCATTATTATTGCTGTCTTTGTTGCATCTCTGATTAATGCCCTCCTTGTCCAGTCTGTGAGTTTTGGTGGGTGGCCTTCTCTTGTCAGGTTTTTAGTGGTGCCATATTCTGTCCATTTTGATATAATGGATTTAATGGTGCTCACTGGGATATTCAAAGTTTGGGCGATTTTTTTATGACCCAACGCTGACCTATACTTCTCCACAACTTTCTCTCTGACCTGTTTGGAATGCTCCTTGGTTTTCATGTTGCTTGCTTAGTAGTGTAGCAGAGTCAGGGTCTTTCCAGAACAGGTTGATTTATACAGATATCATGTGACAGATCAGGTGGCACTTTGATTGCACACAGGTGGATCTTAATCAACTAATTATGTGACTTATGAAGTGAATTGCTCTTATTTAGGGGTTTCATATGAAAGGGGGTGAATACCTATACACACTCCAGATTTCTGTTTTTTCATCTGAAATACTGTTTGTGTCACAATAAAAAAAACAACAACAATGTGCACCTTTAAAGTGGTAGGCATGTTGTGTAAGTCAAATGGTGCTAACTCCCCCATCCATTTTAATTCCAGTTTGTAATGCAACAAAACAGGGCAAACACCAAGGGGGATGAATACTTTTGCAAGGCACTGTATACAGTGGTGCTTGAAAGTTTGTGAACCCTTTAGAATTTTCTATATTGGTATTGTCTCATTTGTTTAACCGGGTTCTCTTTATCTACTTTTAGGACTTGTGTGAAAATCTGATGATGTTTTAGGTCATATTTATGCAGACATATAGAAAATTCAAATCACAAACTTTCAAGCACCACTGTACACAGCATCAGTCATAAACCAAATTTGAACTCCCAATTTGCATGATGCATCTCATCTCATATCTCTAGCCACTTTATCCTGTTCTACAGGGTCACAGGCAAGCTGGAGCCTATCCCAGCTGACTACGGGCGAAAGGCAGGGTACACCCTGGACAAGTCACCAGATCATCACAGGGCTGACACATAGACAACCATTCACACTCACATTCACACCTATGGTCAATTTAGAGTCACCAGTTAACCTAACCTGCATGTCTTTGGACTGTGGGAGAAACCGGAGCACCCAGAGAAAACCCACACGGACACAAGGAGAACATGCAAACTCCGCACAGAAAGGCCCTCGCCGGCCACGGGGCTTGAACCCAGACCTTCTTGCTGTGAGGTGACAGCGCTAACCACTACACCACCGTGCTGCCCCATGATGCATCTCTTCCTAACAAATTTACTGGAGTGTGCTTTGAAACTAAGATTGGATTTTTTTTTTTGCGGTTTTGTTATTTGCGGTTAGACTTACTGGAGCTGTCATTGGAATTAGCTGCATTTGACCTTATTATCCCATTGTCTTAGCAAATTAACCAGACTTGGGGAGATGTGAGGCATAGTTTGTACTTACAGAAGTATAAGTTGCTCCAGTGTCAACCATCATAGGTGTTGGCCTACCCTCCACCTGAATCAGCAGCATTGGTTCTTGATCAACCCCATAAGATGCTAAAAGGAACTGACTCTCCTTGATAGGATTCTCTGGGCTCCCCTAGTAATTTTGATTTGGACCTGACCACTTGATTTGGACTTGACCACATAGGGCCAAGATGTTGTTCTTGAGAAGGTTGCCAGGGTGCTATTGAGCCTTGGTTTTGACCTTGAGGATCCTGCCAGGGTGGCATTCCCCCACATCCAGCAGGGCCTTGCCATGGATTAGTTGGACAATTTCTTCAATTGTGACCAGGGTGGTTACATCTCCAGCAGCTTTTGGGTACGCCATTTTGAAAGGGTTCACCATTTCCCTTTAGCCTGAATCTGCTTTTGCCTTGGCTCTGGGTGTAGACATTGATTACTGGGACTGCTGGTGCTAGTTGAGGAGCCACTTGTCCTATGTCTGGGACCATCTGTCCAGCCTGAGGGGTCTGAATCATTGCATTTTTAGTTGCTACACTCTGAGGTTGAGGTTGAGGAGTTGCCTACTCCACCTTTTCACTTGTCACTGGTGCTTGTACCTTGTCTATTTTCTTTTTGGATTTATCAGTCAGTTCTTCCAACTTCAGCTTGGCCACTCTTCTCAGTATTTCTTTTTCTTGCTCTCTGGCTTTCAGTTCATTCTTCCTGTGCTTTTCCACAGCATGGGTCACATGGTCACAGAACTCTGCCTGACTCATTGAGTTCAGGCCTTCCAGCTGACTACATCTTCCAGCTTGCTTCTGACTGGTTCTGGTAGCCCTTCTAGAATTGATGAATGAAACAACATAATCATCAGTGGGTTTTCTTCTGGATCATCTCCCGTTTCTTCATGCCGTCTCATTCTTTGTTTGTGAACGTCTGCAGATGGGTTGTCATTTTCTCCAAGTGAGTTCAGCTTTTAGGTTTCTTGGATCTGGCTTTGTTGGGTATGCTGCTCTCAGTGCACACCACATGCCAGGATGGTATGGGTTAAACTCTGTCCCAGCCGTCCTCTGGTCTTGTGCTGCTCTTGTCATATGTGCATCTCTGAGGAGTTCTTCCATAGCTAATTGACAAATTACTCTGGCCAAAGCTGCTTTCACATCACCAATTGGCAGCATCTTTCCCACTGCATTTTCTTCAAATTATCTTACCCACTTGTTGGCCACTTTATGGATGCTGGGTAGGGACCCCAGTAGACTCTCAAGGTCTTGTGTTTGCCATGGAATGTTCTGTGTCTGTCTTCTTGTAACTAGAATTGGAAACTGTCCAGGATCATGCGCAGTTAATCCTTTATGTGCTTTCAGTGTACATCTATCTCTCAACTTTCTTTTCACAGGCTTATCTTGTTCAAAGTCTAACCAATATTCAACTGGCTGTCATTGTCAACTGGCTCTGGGCCTTCTATCACTGCTGCATAGAGAGTGTGCTCATGTATGGACTGTGTGTATGGTACAGCAGCTGCACATCCTCAGAGTAAAAAGGTGCTCCACAGGGTCATTAGGGCAGCAGAGAAAACAATAGGCTGCTCCCTCCCCACCCTGGAACAGATTTACACCTCCAGATCCCGCAGGAAAGCAATGGACATTTCAAAAGATCCTTCACACCCCGGTCATTGTCTCTTCCGGCTTTTGTCATCAGGCAAGAGATACAGAACAATGAAAACCAGGACAAACTGCCTAAAAAACAATTTTTATCCCAAAGCAATCATGGCTTTAAACTCAAATGTGGCAGATCACAGAATCCAGGGACACATGTCGGCCCGGGGGCATTTTGAGTTATTGACAGATTCAGAAAGTACAGTTTCTAAGCTTTCCAATGATGCCTTCCATGTGGAGATCTGACAATATTTAAAGAATGTGTGGCCTTTTGAAAGTGTATAATTCTTAAAACAGAAAAGGGAGAAAATCGCCCTCAAAGTTTTCCATCTCAGCTACTCTGGGTGTAGGGCGGGCACATAATGGTGCTCATCTGCATGACATTAAGGAAAGCCCTACCCCCTACGAGCTAGCACGATACTACTTTCATGTAAACAAAGATCACCACGTCAATTTTCCTTCCATGCAAAGTATGCCCAACACAATTATGAAGTACAAAAATAAGTCCTAAAGTATACTTTAACGTTTTGTGGTTGAAAAATTACTCACACCGTAAGAAAGAAAGATAGCACAATGATGACACAACTAACACAACACTAGTTTCATGTAAAGCCTCGGTCACAACTGGCCGTATGTGCTCCTACAGCCGGTCTACATGCAAAAAACGCGAGCAACACACGGAGAGCGTGCATGAAACGCACGAGAGCGCACATGTGAAAAGCACGAGAGCGCGCATGTGATGTGCTGATTTTCGAGCTGCAGAGGTTCTTTGTCATGTCAAACAAACTCTACAGGAGCTTACATTTTTTTCAGGTTGCAAGACAAACTTACGGCCAACGCGCGTCTTTCTCCGTGAACAAAAAAAAAAACGCAGCGATTTGGGAAACGCCAAAAATCACACGGCCAAAAAATCGTACGTCCGGTTGTGACCTAGGCTTAAGCAAACCACAACACTCTCCGTTACATGCAAAAATAACCACACAGCCTTAGATTAATAAACTTACCCCATCAGAAAGAGAAACGGCGCCTTGCACACACCAATGCCTCCGATGGAATGTAATCCTAGAACGGTCCGTGTATCATCCAATCATTCAAGTAGGATGGAATGTAGGATTTCGAAATTCTCCCGTGCTGTTTTGTGGGACTTACGATAGCTAAAATCTCATGAAACTTTGTAAATACATTTGGCCTCTAATATAATTTGAGTTGATATGGCAAATTCATCTAGTTGGGCTTTATTAACTCCATAGCACCACCTAGTTAAAAATAGAGATTTGACATCCTGTACATATTTGAAAACTCAGGAAATTTGGTACACATGTCAGTCATGTGCACTGGTACTCAGCCATAGGGGCTTGACCCCAGGTGTTTCTGGGGGACTCCATAGCGCCCGCATATGTCATTGAGACTCCTGCCCAGTATATAGTTTCACCTATCCATGTCAAATTTGGTAGGTCTGTGGAGTACACTAAGAAGAACAAAATTACCTTGCATCAGCCATACTCAACAGGAAGTGAAATATTTTGGTTATGTGCGTTTTGACACGTGTTACATTTTAACAAACTTCTCCTAGACGGTTTGTTGGATCCATGCCATATTTGGAAGACATCATGTCAAGATGTTGCTGATCTTAAATTGCAAAGGGATTTGCTATATGTCGCAAGATGTTGAAATGGCAACCCAATAAATTTATATGTTATGCCACGCAAACAGGAAGTAAGTCATAAATTCACCATGCATTGCCTGATACGGCTCAAACTTCATAGTTTATAGGACGTCGTGGTTTTGAAGATATCCACATGCCCAAAGACAGCCTCTGGTATAGCGCCACCATTGACAGAACAAGCTATGGTTGAGATGAAGTTGCTCGGCTCGGCACGAAATTTGGTGTGATCGATACTCATGTAATACAGGACAAAGGTCACTTAGTTGTATTTGACTGTGCCCCACAGAAAGTCAGCCATTCTGGATGGAATTTGGGTTTTGAAATTCTCCCGTGCTGTTTTGAGGAGCTTATGATGGCTAAAAACTTATGAAACTTTGCACATATATTTGTCATTTGCTATAACTTGAGTTGATTTCTTAAATCTGTCTTGGTGGGCTTCAGTAACTCCATAGTGCCACCTAGCTCAAAAATACACCTTGGAAATATTTATACTTGTAAATATACTCATGAAATTTGGTAGACTCATCAGTCATGCACATCGCTACTCAGCGATAGGAGCTTGACCTCAGGTGTGTCTGGGGTACTCCATAGTGCTCCCACATGTCACTGAGACTTTTGCCCAGTTTATAGTTTCACATATCCATGTCAAAATTGGAAGGTGTGTAGGGTGCTCCCAGTTGAACAAAACTGAAATACACATTGTTTTAGTCAATTCACTTGAGACAGGATTTGTGATATCTTACATGATGTTGAAATGGTGAACCAATAAATTTGTATATTTCGCCATGCAAACAGGTAGTGTGTCATAAATTCACCATGCATTGCATGATACGGCTCAAACTTTACAGGTTATAGGATATCATGGTTCTGAACATATCCACATGCCCAAAGACACCGCCATTTGGACATGGACAGGAATGACTCCATTGCCAAAAAACGTGTTACATTTTGATGTACTCTTCCTAGGCAGTTTGTTGGATTCATGCCATATTTAGTATAAGTCATGTCAAGATGTTGCTGATTTTAAATTGTAAAGGGATTTGCAATATCTTGCAAGATGTTGAAATGGCAAACCAATAAATTTATTTTATGCCACACCAACAGGAAGCATGTCAAAAATTCACCATGCATTGCCTGATATGGCTAAAAATTCACAGGTTAGAGGATATGATGGTTCTGATGACATCCACATGCCCAATTTGACCCTCTGGTAAAGTTCCACCATTTGTACTTGGACATTAATGATTCCATTGCCTAAAAACTTTGACTCATAAAATTTGGTACTCACATCCATCCTGGCCACTGCTACTCAGGGATAGAGGCTTGACCCTGGGTGTGTCCAGGGGACTCCATAGTGCCTCCATATGTCATTGAGACTCCTGCCTGGTATGTAGTTTTACCTATTTGTATCAAAATTGGTAGGTGTGTGGGGTGCCCCAAGATGAACAAAACTGAAATGCACATTGTTTTAGTCAATTGATTTGTGACAGGATTTATGATATCTTGCATGATGTTGAAAAGGTGAACCAATAAATTTGTATCTTTCGCCATGCAAACAAGAAGCGTGTCATAAATTCACCATGCTTTACCTGATAGAGCTAAAACCTCACAAGGTATAAGACATAATGGTTCTGTCAAAATTGGTATGTGTGTATGGTGACCCAAGATGAACAAAATTGTCACATTCTATTTGCCATCCTCAACAGGAAGTGAGTTATTTATTGTTCTGTGTGTTTTGACGTGTTACATTTTGACATCCTCCTCCGAGGCAGTTTTTTGATTCATGCCAACTTTGGTAGATGTGATGTCAAGATGTTGCTGACTTTGAATTGCGAAGGGATTTGTGATATCTTGCATGATGTTGAAATGGCGAACCAATAAATTGATATATTTTGCCATGCAAACAGGAAGTGTGTCATAAATTCACCATACATTGCCTAATATGGCTAAAAATTCACAGGTTAGAGGATATGATGGTTATGCTGACATCCACATGCCCAAAGTGACCCTCTGGTATAGTGCCACCATTTGAATCTGGACAGTAATGACTCCATTGCCCAAAAATTAAATCTCATGAAATTTGGTACACACATCAGTCCTGGCCACCACGACTCAGGGATAGAGACGTGGCCCCAGGTGTGTCTGTGGGACTCCATAGTGCCCCCACATATCACTGAGACTTCTGACCGGTATATAGTTTCACCTGTCCATGTCAAATTTTGTAGGTGTGTGAGGTGCCCCAAGATGGACAAAATTGCAATATTCATTGCATTAGCTATACTCAACAGGAAGTGAGTTATTTTTGGTTTCATGCATTTTGAATCATGTTACATTTTGACGTTCTTGTCCTAGGTGGTTTGTTGGATTCATGCCAAGTGATGTGAAGATGTTGCTGATTTTAAATTGCAAAGGGATTTGCGATATCTTCCAAGATGATCAAATGGCAAAACAATCAATTTATATGTTAAGCCATGCAAATAGGAAGTGTGTCATAAATTCACCATGTATTGCCTGATATAGCTGTGAAACTTCACAGGTGAGAGAATATGATGTCTCTGATGATATCCATATGCCCAAAGTAACCCTCTGGTTTAGCACCACCATTTGGGCCTGGACAGTAATAACTCCATTTCCTAAAAACTCTTCACTGGTGGTGCACACATCAGATACCCAGGCTTTTGTCGCATATCTCTGATGCGTGTGCATTGTATGATGAACACATGTGACAGGTTGCAGACCCGGACGTGTGAGGGTCCCTCATCGCCGCTTGCGGCTATTTTCTCAATTGTTCTCATGCTAAATGATCAGGTGTGATGGAGTCCTCGTCAGGCAAGATTCTTGCTCTAACCTTTCTCAGTGTCAGGCCTATTTCATGTGTTTCTTCCCCAGCTCTTGTTCTTTTATCTGTCAGCCACAAAATTCTCCTTAACTCTACAGAAATCTCTACCCCAGGATTATTTAACTTCCTCCCATGAATACCTTCACCATCTCAGAATCCCTGTGCCTCCCCTCGGGCTAAATACCTGTGTGGCAGTGGGGGTGTGGTCAAGAGTCAGCTGTGAATGGTGAGTAGGCAGGTTGAACTGGTAGATAACATGATGAAGTGCACTTTTGTCGAACTACTGGCTGTCTATTAACTGATGTCTCTGTGTGACTTTCAGACAGCCAGAAACGAGGGAGAGAGCTGTGACACCCCATCACACATGTGTGTAAACTGTATGTGTAACATGAATACTCACTAAAAAGTGTGCACAATAAAAAGAGAATTCATCTGTTCTGAAGCCTGCTTCCCATTCCTCTGTGTCCCCAAGGTAAAGAGGTGTTACACTGGTGCCGAAACCCAGGACGGAGGAATGAATGTCACCATGGAGTTCTAACCAGTCAGAGAATTCCTCCAAATGCTTGCCAATGACCTCCCATGCCAGCAGCATGCGCTCGTCACACTGTCTGTAGATCAGGGCCAGTGCTTCCAGGCTCTGCTTGAAGCCTAGGCAGAGGACTGGCAGGTGATCCGGAGCTGGATCCAGTCCGCAGGTGCTCTAGCCATCATTCCTGCAGCCAGCCTGCCCATCCAGCTGGTTAAGATGGGGGCACAGGATGACCCCAATGCCTTCTTTGAGCTGTTCAAGCATGTTGCAGAGGCGAACTCATTGCCAACCTCACAGTGGGTGGCTCGAATACTGCCGCTCCTGTTGGGGGAAGCCCAGCTCACAGTTTGATAGCTCCTGGCCACCAACATGCTGGAGTACCCCCAACTGAAGCAAGCCCTCCTACAGTGGGTCAGCTGTGGCCAAGTATCGACAGCACCCATATGGTGGAGTGGGTCGGCCATTCGTCTTTGCACAACAGTTCCAGGATGCCTGCCAACAGTGACTACTGGACAGCGAGTACGACATCAAATCCATCATCAAGCAAGAGACACTGGAGCAGCTCATTGCCCAGCTACTGAGCAAGACATCAGCATGAGTCCTGTGTCACCAAACAACTTCGCTGGAGGAGGCAGTCCAGCTGGCTGAGGACCATCCGATGGCATTTCCAGAAGCAGGTGCTTTTACAACTTCTTCTCTCTCTCTCTCTCTCTCTCTCTCTCTCACTTTCATTTTCTCCTTCTTCCCCTCCCTCTCCTCATCCCTCTGCTACCACAGCCCCATAGAAACAGGGGTCAATTCCCCCGAAACCTGCTCCTCACACATGTCTATCCTCGTGTTGCTACTCTCCCTTCTCCTTCTGTGTCTGTGCTGCCATTAACCCCTTCTGTCTCTCCACAGATGAACTCATCCATGCCCACCAGAACCAAGAGCAAGCCCAGGCAGGTCTGTAGGTATTGAGAGAAGGTGGGGAATCAGTGCTTCTACAAGGAGGTGGGGCTATTGATTCATATCTCTGATGCACCACCTGATCAAGCGGAGGCATACAGGATAGTTGTGAGTATTCAAGAGGGTACATATCAGGTTTTGGTAGATTCGGGTTGTAATCAGACCTCCATACATCAAAGCCTGACTCAATGCGGGGCCCTGGGAAATGCATGTTTGGTGAAGGTTAAGTGTGTGCATGGATATATACACCAATATCTGATAATGGCTGTCACTATTCACTTCCAGGGAGAAAAACATAGCATGGAGTCTGAGCCTCACTCACCCACTGATCCTGGGAACCGATTGGTCAGGGTTTAAAACATTAACCCTCTGGGTTAATGAATGAGTAGGTCATGAATTTAGACAAATATCTTTTCAGGTTTTTATCATACAAGCATGATAAACATATTGACAGAAACTTTATATTTCACATTTTCCTATGTGCCTACTGCCAAATAATATTATATATTTTTTAATTACCTAAATTAGATGAAACATAGGGTGGCACAGTGGTGTAGTGGTTAGCACTATCGCCTCACAGCAAGAAGGTCCTGGGTTTGAGCCCAGCAGCCGGTGAGGGCCTTTCTGTGTGGAGTTTGCATGCTCTCCCCATGTCCGCATGGGTTTCCTCGGGTGCTCCGGTTTCCCCCATAGTCCAAAGGCATGCAGGTTAGGCTAATTGGTGGCTCTAAATTGACTGTAGGTATGAATGTGAGTGTGAATGGTTGTCTGTGTCTATGTGTCAGTCCTGCGATGACCTGGCGACTTGTCCAGGGCGTACCCTGCCTCTTGCCCATAGCTTGCCTGTAACCTTGTAGGACAGGATAAGCAGCTACAGATAATGGATGGATGGATGGATGGATAGATGAACAATAAAACTTGTTACCTTACTCAGTCACACTGGAGTCGGAGTGCTAAGTGGCCACTAATGCATTCATAAATGACTATTCACATGGTCATGGCATGATAATCACTTGCACTCTTTTGGTTTCAATTGGTTTCTCTTTCGTGGTGGGAATGCCCACCGTAAACAGGATAAAATATGTCAAAGTTTAGGCTATTTGGAGGTAAAACTTGTGAGATGGCATGCGGCTGTTATGCGCCTCGGATGATTCAGGAGAGTGCTTCAATTTCAGGACAGCAATTCAATTAATGATTCAACTCATGATTCAGGACAGTGATTCAATTTCAGGACAGCAAATCAATTCATGATTCAATTCATGATTCAGGACAGCGATTTAATTCAGTCTTGAGAACTGCAACACTGATGATGAGCAGTGCCTTTTTTATTTCAACTCGATCCAGCTGAAGATCAACTCGAATGAGTGTAAATATTTCTTCTATTTCTGATCAGCATATTGGTTGATATGCGTGTGCTGTAGTGCATACACAGGAAAAATGACTGAGCAATTTTTCCAGAGTTAAAAGTATTTTCCTCAAAAATAGTTAATTTTGCTCTATTTTGAGTTTAGAGAGTAAAAGTTAGAGTTGGAGTAGGAGCAAAATTACAGAGTAATTGTGTAACAGAGTAACAGAGTTGGTTGTGGCTCTGAACTGAGTAAAATTATACAAGAGTCAATTTCAAGACACAATGAATAGAGTGAAATACCGAAATAAAGTCAAATACCAGATAAATGAAGCTGTTGTAAAAAACAGTTTTAGAACTGTGTTGGAATGTGTGAAAAAATGTTACCTTACCCATTGTGGCGAACGCTTTTGATCACTTGACCTGATGGGATTAAGAGTTTGCAGTGGGTTTGCAGTATTGACTCTTCTCATTAATTGAATGGGATTTTTTACTCTTCTCATTGAATACCCCTCCCACTGCCAACCCTTTATCCCAAAACAATAGGACAATTTTTTTGATGGCCAGTTAATTATCCAAATCAATGGAGCAGATTTAAGTTTTTGTGCTTCATACATTTCCAAGACTGAACAGAATCACCTTAAGTGTTCAAAACAGTTTGTCACAATGGGGTAAATTTTTTTTTTCCACACATTACAACACAGTTCTAAAACTGCTTTTTACAACATCTCCATTTATCTGTTTTTATAAGTGCAATCATGACATACATACTACATAGATATTATTGTAGCTGAACTTGTACTAAATACAAAAAAAAAATCATATGACTTTGAAAATACTGCTTAGATTTGTTGAAATTGACAACAAAATTAGAGCATGCCAAAATCATTGGAGTGCCAGAAAATACCCTCAGACCCCAGAGGGTTAATGAAGCAGATAGTGGGTGGGTCCTGCAATAGCATGTCATGGAGGAATCATGCTGCAATGTTAGCTGGGGAGGCGGTCCCAGGGCTGTCCAGGTCAGCTCTGTGTCATGATGACACAGAGAGTGGGGAGAGCCCTCCTCCCTCTCTGGGGAATCCCTAAGGGTACTTCTCATTGGAGCAGGTGCATGATGAGTCTCTGAGATGCGCTTTTGGCCAAGTGAAAGTAATTGATGGTGTGGTGGAAAAGTGTAATAAAACTCTAGGCTGTTCAGAAGAAACAAAGAGAAATATGAATTTATTGAAAAGATGAATTCAAAGTATACCACTTGCAAGGGGGCTTTCTTGAATGAAGGAATTTCACCCAGAGAAGAGCACATTGCCTTTCCACACTCATTGTTATATACTTGTCAAAATAACAATAGCACAACAGATATCTTCTTAATGTCAGGGTGTCCAGCCTCTGCAGCCTCGCTATCACAAAACACTGTCTGTGCATGTATACATGTTTTACTAACCTAGAAAATAGAAGATAAATAACATTCTTCATCTTATATAAACATGAGACACAGTGACTGACCTTCTAAATATCTAAGAGGCACGAGCTCTCTAAAAATTATATTTATCCCCTACACAGTGTCTTTAAAGCTTACCTTTTAAAAGATCACTAAAAGCATAAGAATAAATCTAAGAATTAGATTTTCCTCTACAATAGCCAAATCCTCCAGTCTAACGTTGCACTTTCCTTCCCGTATTATTAAGGATACGCTGTCTCGAGTGACACAGGACATTCAACTAAAGAAAAGACAACACAGTTGTTGGTCCCAAGGAGCCATAGGGAACTTTTATTCCAAGCAGCTCATCATAATCTTATGGCTGGGCATTTGGGGTATGATTCAGCACTAAATCATCTCATGGCCCATTTCTATTGGTCAGGGATTCGTGCCGATGTCTGTAGGTGGTGTGTAGCATGTCACGAATGCCAGCTGGTGAATCCAGTGACCACACCAAAAGTGCCATTGCACCTGTTGCCATTGATAGGGATCCCCTTCAAAAGAATTGGCATGGATCTAATTGGGCCATTAGCTCAATCTGCACATGGGTATCACTTTGTATTAGTCATAGTGGATTATGCAATGCGATATCTGGAAGCTAGAAGGTTACTGTGGCAGTGGGGGCATGGTCAAGCGTCAGTCTGTGACCGGAGGGCGGAGTCAGGGAAGGTAAGTGGCAGAATCACTGCACCTGATGTTGGTTAATTGATGTTTGTGTGTCTTCCCTAGTGACCGCCCCCTATATAAGGGTAGAGAGAGCAGAGGAAGGAAGCTCTCTCCCTGACCTGATGACTCGTGTGTATGTGTGGCTGAGAGTGAATATGGTTACTGAAAAGTACCAAATAAAGAGTTTCTGGTGGAACTTAATTCTGGCCTGCCGTCTTTTCTGTGCTCCACCCCTACGAACTGCAACAGTGGTGCCGAAACCTGGGATCCGAGCACAGGAAAAAGAACAGCCCCATGAAGTCCTTCCCCTTCGTGGACCTGGTCCACGCCCTCTCCACGGCCCAGCAGAGCCAGCAGCAGGTGCTAGTCACCCTCCGAAAGGAGCAGGAGCACCGGTTCGAGGCCCTGGTGCTGGCACAGCAGGAAGACCGACAGGCATTCCAGCACCTCCTCGCGTCGGTGGGGTCCACCACCTCCACCGCTGTGGGCCCTTCTCCCCTCACCATCACTAAGATGGCCCTGCATGATGACCCCGAGGCCTTCCTCATGCTCTTTGAGCAGGCAGCAGAGGCCTCGGGCTGGCCAGTGGAACAGCGCGCGGCGCACCTCCTCCCCCTGCTAACGGGTGAGGCGCAGCTGGCCGCGCTACAGCTCCCCGCCGACCGTCGCCTGGTCTACGCGGACCTTCGCCGGGCCGTCCTCCAACGGGTGGGGCACACCCCTGAACAACAGCGACAGCACTTCTGCGCTCTGCGTCTGGAGGAAGTCGGCCGGCAGTTCGCGTTTGGCCAGCAGCTCCAAGACGCCTACTGGCGGTAGTTGAGGGCCGACAACCACGATGCCGAGGGGATCATCGATCAGGTGGTACTGGAGCAGTTCATCGCCTGCCTACCAGAGGGAACCGCGGAGTGGGTCCAGTACCACCACCTGGCGTCGCTGGATCAGGTCATCGAGTTGGCGGAGGACCATTTGGCAGCTGTTCCGATGGCAGGACAGTGAACATCCTCTTCTTCCCTCTTCTCTCTCTCTCTCCCCTTCTCTCCTCCTGTGTCTCGTCCTCGCCCCGTTCCCCCACCGCGGAGGTGGGGGCCGGCCCCACCCCAGGCGGCCCATCGCACCCGCGGTGCCCTCCCGTTTTTCCCTTCTGTGTCTGTCTCTTCCCCTCCTCAGGTGAGTGAGCCCCAGAGCGCCGGTGCAGAGAGAAAGCCCGGGCCGGTTTGCTGGCGCTGCGGGGAGCTGGGTCACCTCCAACAGCAGTGCTCGGCGATGGAAGTGGGCGCGGTGGTTCGGATCCCCGACGCACTAGGAGCCACCCTCGATTGGGCCAGAGCATATCGCACACTGGTGAGTATCCAAGGGGATACATATCAGGCTTTGGTGGACTCTGGCTGTAATCAGACCTCAATTTCACCAAAGCCTGGTGCAAGATGAGGCATTAGGGGGAGCACAGGGGATGAAGGTGTTGTGTGTGCACGGGGATGTTCACAGCTACCCTTTAGTGTCGGTCCACATTCTTTTTCGAGGGGAAAAATTTAGAGTAAAGGCGGCGGTTAACCCTTGCCTCACCCACTCGATAATTTTGGGGACTGATTGGCTGGGATTCGGGGAGTTAATGAGCCATCTAGTGAAGAACGGGTCCTGCCGTAGTTTAGCAGGGGGAGGTCCCGGAGTTGCTTTGGCAGGAGCAGCTGTCACAGAGCCGTCTACGTCATCTCCGCGCCAGAGTGAGGAGCAGCAGGCTCCTCCTCCCTCTCTCAGGGAATCCCTTGCGGATTTTCCGTTAGAGCAATTGCGAGACGAGTCTCTGCAGCATGCATTTGACCAAGTGAGAGTTATCGATGGTCAAACGCTCCAGCCAAACACCACCCCATCCTTCCCCTATTTTTCTATTATGAAGGATAGGTTATACCTAGTGATGCAGGACACTCAGACTAAAGAGCAAGTCACGCAGCTTTTGATTCCAAAGAGCTGCCGGGAATTGGTATTCCAGGCGGCTCACTTTAAACCCATGGCTGGACACTTAGGGCAGGATAAGACACTAGCCCAACTAATGGCCCAGTTCTATTGGCCAGGGATTCGCGGCGATGTCCGTAGGTGGTGTACGGCGTGCCGCAAATGCCAGTTAGTAAATCCAGGGGCCATTCCAAAAGCGCCTTTGCGCCCTCTCCCATTAATTGAGACCCTATTCAAAAGAATTGGGATGGATCTCGTCGGGCCATTAGATCGGTCAACACGAGGGTACCTCTTTATTTTAGTTCTGGTGGACTATGCAACACTATATCCGGAAGCAGTGCTTCTTTGTAATATCTCCACACGCAGTATTGCGGAAGCGCTCTTCCGCGTCATCTCCTGAGTTGGAATCCCGAAAGAGATTCTGACTGACCAAGGCACCTCATTTATGTTGAGATTCTGACTGACCAAGGCACCTCGTTTATAACAATTTATATCTTATCGACATTCGGCTCCCTGAGACAGCTCCGGCCTTGGTCAGGCCATTGCTGAGAAAATATTTCCCCCTGAAGGTCACTGCCGGGAGACACTCTCATTCCTCGCATTCCTCTCTAACTCTCCGCGTTCGCCATTTTTACCCCCAGTGTGACAAGCGGGTGCGTGACCAGCGCCTTCATGGCTGCAGGAGTGGACGGCTGCTTGCTTGCGCCGGATTACCTCCCCCCCTCCCCCCTTACCCCTTACCCCTGATTCCCCCCCTCAAGTCCCGTGTTTAAAGTGTACTTGTGTTGCTGTGTGCTTATGCAAAGGTTTTTTAAATGTTCCCACACTGTACTCCTGACAGGAGCATAGTGTGGGGGGTGTTCTTTTTTTCCCTTATCTCTCCTCATGTTGTGTTTCCTTTTTATCTTTATCCCTGTCTTCGTGTCCTGTCTACCCTATGTCAATTGTATGTTGTATATGTACAGACAGGTTGACGGCTAATTTCGCTGGTACATATGACTAGTGACAATAAAGTGCATCATCATCATCATCATCATCATGTCACGTACACTGAACGAACTGTATGGGTTATTAGGTATTAAGCCGATCCGCACCAGCGTTTATCACCCACAAACGGACAGTTTAGTTGAACGGTTCAATCGCACCCTCAAGAATATAATTTAAAAATTTGTAAGTGAGGACACATGTAATTGGGATACATGGCTCAAACCTTTGTTATTTGCAGTGCGAGAGGTCCCCCAAGCCTCCACGGGGTTCTCCCCGTTCGAATTGTTATATGGGCGTAAGCTGCGCGGCATTCTAGATGTGTTGCGAGAAAATTGGGAGGAAGGACCTTCACCCAGTAAAAATCAAATTCAATACATTATGGACCTGTGCGCAAAACTCCACACACTCACACACCTAACCCAGGAGAATTTGCGGCAGGGTCAAGAGCGGCAAATGCGCCTGTACAACAGGGGTACGTGCCTTAGGGAGTTCGCACCAGGAGATAAAGTTCTCGTACTGTTGCCTACATCGAGCTCCAAATTAATCGCCAAGTGGCAAGGATCCTTTGAGGTAACACGGCGAGTCGGGGACGTCGACTACGAGGTGAGGCGAACGGACAGGGGTGGGGCGCTACAGATTTACCACCTCAATCTGTTCAAACTCTGGAATGAGGAGGTCCCCATGGCATTGGTGTCGGTGGTTCCGGAGAAGGCAGAGCTGGGGCCGGAAGTTCAAAAGGGAACATTGGCATCGCGTACCTCTCCAGTCCCCTGTGGAGACCACCTCTCCCCGACCCAGCTCACAGAGGTCGCCCAGTTGCAGACCGAGTTTTCGGATGTGTTCTTGCCCCTGCCCGGCCACACCGACCTCATAGAGCACCACACTGAGATGCCCCCGGGGGTGGTAGTGCGCAGCCGCCCTTACAGGTTACCCGAACACAATAAAAAAGTGGTTCGGGAAGAACTCGAGGCCATGCTCGAAATGGGCATCGTCGAGGAGTCCCACAGTAACTGGGGCAGCCCGGTGGTCTTGGTACCCAAGACTGATGGGTTGGTCCGGTTCTGTGTGGACTATAGAAAATTCAACACTGTGTCGAAATTCGATGCGTACCCAATGCCTCGTATTGATGAGTTGCTCGATCGACTAGGCACGGCTCGCTTTTATTTGACACTGGATTTGACAAAGGGTTATTGGCAGATCCCCTTGACTCCATTATCCCTAGATAAAACGGCCTTTTCCACACCGTTTGGCTTACACCAGTTTGTCACACTTCCTTTTGGGCTGTTTGGGGTGCCCGCTATGTTCCAGCGACTGATGGACAGGGTCCTCCGTCCCCACGCCACCTATGCCGCCATGTACAGTACCTAGACGACATCATTATTTATAGTAATGACTGGCAGCGGCACCTACAACACCTGAGGGCCGTCCTTAGGTCGCTGAGGTGGGCGGGTCTCACAGCCAACCCGAAGAAGTGTGCGATTGGGCGGGTGGAAGTACGGTATCTGGGCTTCCACTTGGGCAATGGGCAGGTGCGTCCCCAAATTAACAAGACCGCAGCAATTGCGGCCTGCCCGAGGCCCAAGACCAAAAAGGGGGTGAGACAGTTCCTGGGGCTGGCTGGCTACTATCGTAGGCTTATACCTAATTATTTGGATGTCACCAGCCCACTGACTGATCTGACTAAAAAGGGGGCACCAGATCCGGTCCAGTGGACGGAGCAATGCCAGCGGGCTTTCTCTGAGGTGAAGGCTGCACTGTGGGGGGGCCACTGTTACACTCCCCTGACTTTTCTCTCCCCTTTACATTGCAGACAGACACGTCGGACAGAGGGCTGGGGGCTGTTCTGTCCCAGGAGGTGGAGGGGGAGGACCGCCCCGTCCTGTACATAAGCAGGAAGCTGTCGGTGCGTGAGGGGTGCTACAGCACCATCGAAAAGGAGTGCCTGGCGATCACATGGGCGGTCCTTGCCCTCCGCTACTACCTCCTGGGGCACTTGTTTACCCTCTGTTCGGACTACGCGCCCCTCCAGTGGCTCCACCGCATGAAGGATGCCAATGCACGGATCAGGGGTGATCCCCAGGCCGGGGGCGCAGATGTTTGTGGTGGACTTCCTCTCCCATCGGGGGGGGGATCGGCTGCAGGCCGGACGGCTGCCCAGCCTGAGTTGGGCGGTGGGGGTATGTGGCAGCAGGGGCGTGGTCAAGCGTCGATCTGTGACCAGAGGGCGGAGTCAGGGAAGGTAAGTGGCAGAATCACTGCACCTGATGTTGGTTAATCGATGTTTGTGTGTCTTCCCCAGTGACCGCGCCCTATATAAGGGTAGAGAGAGCAGAGGAAGGAAGCTCTCTCCCTGCCCTGATGACTGTATGTGTGTATGTGTGGCTGAGAGTGAATATAGTTACTGAAAAGTACCAAATAAAGTTTCTGGTGGAACTTAAGTCTGGCCTGCCGTCTTTTCTGTGCTCCACCCCTACAAACTGCAACAGTTACTTTACTGCTGCACTGATGGTGCTGACTCACAGTTAAGCTTGCATTGGCCTTCGAAAAGGCCGAGGGCGGTAAATTTTTGGTCCTTCCCACTATACATCAAAATCCGATTGGTTAATTCATCTGTTACTTCCTACATAAACATACACTGCCATGACCTTCTGCCTGGCAATGAAGTCCTAACCAATGAATGAGCCAGTTCAAAACTCTTCTCTGCCTAGAGACAATAAACAAAAAAATCTCATTGGATAACTCTATTTTAATGTTTTTAGGACAGTAACCCTTTCATTTCTGAAGCAAATTTGATAGAAAATGAGACCAAATTTGTCATGCTTTGCTCCGGACATCCACTCCAGAGATTATGGATCTCTCATGCCAGCGCTGATCCAGATCTGGGACAGGAATCCCTTCTCACCCGTATTCACTTCCTGTTTTTTACTGCTGTGTATAAATAAGCCATTCTCAGACTCAGACTTTGCCAGAACGTCTCATTTGCTTCTCTAGCCATTTCTGTGCCTCTCTTGCTTCTCATGGTTTTGCTCTGTAGTGACTTTTTCTTGTTCATGGTTTTTGCACTCACATTCTTCCGGTTCATGTTTTTTTTCACTAAGGGTTATTTCTGGTTCATGGTTTTTTGCACTAAGGATCTTTTCTTGTTCATGGTTTTTTTGCACTAGCATTTTTGTCTTTGCCTGTCATGTTTTTGTCAAGTTGTTTGTGTCATTTTGTCCAGACTATTTTTGCCATTTGTTTTTGTCCTGTTTGTTTACCTTTTTGCCATGCCCTTTCTTCCCTGAATTAAATCATATTATTTATTGGATTACTGTCTGTGTTCACCTCTTGGATCCTAACTTCACCACACCTCCATCAATCCTAACAGTATGTTCTGGCCAACATGGATCCAGCGGAACTTGCCCATCTGAGAATGGCCATCCAGCAGCAAGGGACTCTCCTCAGGACCCACCAACAAGACCTACAGCAAATTACCCAGAACCTTGATACCCTGTCCAATGCATTCAACCTTCTCACTATGCAGATGCAGCACTGTCAAGCCATGCTTACCCCTGTTCAGCCATCTCCTACTTCAGCTCCTGCCACCACCTTTCTCCACAAACCGAGACTTCCAGCGCCTCAGCCCTACGATGGAGAACCAGGTACTTGCAGATCGTTTTTGTCTCAATGTTCATTGATCCTAGAGCTGCAGCCTTCCCCACAGAACGCTCCCGGGTAGCATATACAATAATGCTCCTCACTGGCAAGCCCAGAGAGTGGGAAACAGCAGTCTGGGATGCCAATGCACCCTTTTGTTCCAGTTTCAAGTATTTCTCTGAGGAAATGAGGCAAACTTTCGACTGTTCTCTGTCTGGCCAGGAGGCAGCCAGAGAGTTCATGGAGCTGCGGCAGGGGTCCCGGTCTACCTTGGATTACGCCATCGAGTTCCGGACATTGGCGGCTTCGTGCGGATGGAATGAGAATGCCCAGATCGATGCATTCCTGCACGGCTTGTCCGATACCATCAAGGATGAATTGGTATTGCAGGAACTGCTGTCAGACCTCTCCAGCTTCATGGACCTTGCCAACAGCATCAACACTCAGATCCAGCAATGGAGGAGAGAGAAGAACCGCCCCAGATTCACCTCCTCTCCACCTCCTGCCGTGTCCGTCGAACCCATGCAGGTAGACTGGGTTTGGGTGTCAGCGGAGGAACAACATCGCCGGGGGAGCATGGGGGCCTGCTTCTACTGCGGTCAGCTGGGAAACATCTGTCGAGCCTGGCCGCTAAAAGGATAAGCCCACCAGTGAATCAAGGGGCCCTGGTGGGCAATGCTCAGAACGAGTCCTCTGCTAATCATCCGTTACTTCCTGTCATCATTATCTGTGACAACCAGCATCACCACTTCCAGTCCCTCATTGACAGAGGGGCGGACAGGAACCTGAACTGCTTCGCTACTGCCAAGCATCTGGGAATCCCGCTGTAGCAAGTGTTCTAGGTGGGTGGAGCACAGAAGCACGGCAGGCCAGAACTGAGTTCTCAAAAACTCGTTTATTGTAGTTTTTCAGCTTAACTACACACACACACGCGCGCGCACACACAAGTATCCAGGTTGGGAGTACCTCCCTTCCTCCACTCTCCCTCTCCTCTTATAGGGCACGGTCACTGGGGAAGACACACAAACACAGGTTAATTCCCGTCAGGTGCAGTGATTCAGCCACTTACCTTCCCTGACTCTGCCCTCCATTCACAGACCAACGCTTGACCATGCCCCCGCTGCCACATACCCCCACCACCCGACTCAGGCTGGGGAGCCGTCCAGCCTGCAGCCGACTCCCCCCCCCCCTTGACGGGAGAGGAAGTCCGCCACAACCATCTGCGCCCCTGGCCTGTGGACCACCTCGAACTCAAACAGCTGGAGTGCCAGATACCAACGGGTGATCCACGTGTTGGCATCCTTCATGTGGTGGAGCGACTGCAGGGGCACATGGTCCAACCAGAGGGTGAAAGGGCACCCCAGCAGATAGTAGCGGAGGGCAAGAACCACCCACTTGATGGCGAGGCATTCCTTCTCTATGGTGCTGTACCTGCCTTCGCGCACCGACAGCTTGCTGCTGATGTACAGCACTGGACGGTCCTCCCTCTCCACCTCCTGGGACAGAACAGCCCCCAGCCCTCTGTCTGATGCATCTGTCTGTAAAACAAAGGGGAGAGAAAAGTCAGGGGAGTGTAACAGTGGCCCCCACACAGTGCAGCCTTTACCTTAGAAAAAGCCCGCTGGCATTGCTCTATCCACTGGACCGGATCTGGTGCCCCCTTTTTAGTCAGATCAGTCAGCGGGCTGGTGACGTCCAAATAATTAGGTATAAACCTACGATAGTAGCCAGCCAGCCCCAGGAACTGCCTCACCCCCTTTTCGGTCTTGGGCCTCGGGCAGGCCACAATCGCTGCTGTCTTATTAATTTGGGGACGCACCTGCCCATTGCCCAAGTGGAAGCCCAGATACTGTACTTCCACCCACCCAATCACACACTTCTTTGGGTTGGCTGTGAGCCCCGCTCACCTCAGTGACCCCAGGATGGCCCTCAGGTGTTCCAGGTGCCGCGGCCAGTCATTACTATAAATAATAATGTCATCTAAGTCTGCGGCCGCATAGATGGCATGGGGGCGGAGGACCCTATCCATAAGCCACTGGAATGTATCGGGCGCCCAAAACAGCCCAAACGGAAGTGTGACGAACTGGTGTAAGTCAAACGGTGTGGAAAAGGCCGTTTTCTCTCGGGATAGTGGAGTCAAGTGGATCTGCCAATATCCCTTTGTCAAATCCAGTGTCAAATAAAAATGAGCCGTGCCTAGTTGATCGAGCAACTCATCAATACGAGGCATTGGGTATGCGTCAAATTTAGACACCCCATTGACTTTTCTATAGTCCACACAGAACTGGACTGACCCGTCAGCCTTGGGAAGCAAGACCACCGGACTGCTCCAGTCACTGTGGGAATCCTCGACAATGCCCATTTCGAGCATGGCCTCGAGTTCTTCCCGAACCACCTTTTTCTTGTGTTTGGGCAGTCTGTAAGGGCAGCTGCGCACTACCACCCCTGGGGGCGTCTCAATGTGGTGTTCTATGAAGTGGGTGCGGCCGGGCAGGGACGAGAACACGTCACAAAATTCTGTTTGCAACCGGGCGACCTCCGCGAGCTTGGTCGGGGAGAGGTGGTCTCCACAGGGGACCGGAGTGGTGGGTGATGCCGATTTTCCCTTTTGAACCTCTGGCCCCAGCTCCGCCTTCTCTGGAACCACCGACACCAGCGCCACGGGGACCTCCTCGCTCCAACGTTTTAACAAATTGAGGTTGTATACCTGTAACACCCCACCCCTATCCGTTTGCCTCACCTCATAGTAGACGTCCCCAACTCGCCGCATGACCTCAAAGGGTCCTTGCCTCCTGGTGATTCATTTAGAGCTCAATGTGGGCAATAACACGAGTACTTTGTCTCCCGGTGTGAATTCCCTAAGTCTCGTGCCCCTGTTGTACAGGTGGACTTGACGTTTTTGAGCCTGCCACAAATTCTCCTGGGTTAGGTGTGTGAGTGTGTGGAGTTTTGCGCGCAGGTCAATAACATATTGAATTTCATTTTTGCACGGGGAAGGTCCCTCCTCCCAATTTTCCCGCAGCACATCTAGGATGCCACGCGGCTTACGCCCTTATAATAATTCGAATGGGGAGAACCCCATGGAGGCTTGTGGGACCTCTTGCACTGCGAAAAGCAGGGGTTCGAGCCATTTATCCCAGTTACATGCGTCCTCGCTTACAAATTTTTTAATTATGTTTTTGAGGGTGCGATTAAGCCGTCCATTTGTGGGTGATAAATGCTGGTGCAGATCGGCTTGATTCCCAATAACCCATACAGTTCGCACAGTGTGCGTGACATGAACGTAGTGCCTTGATCAGTCAGAATCTCTTTGGGGATTCTGACTCGGGAGATGACGTGGAAGAGCGCTTCCACAATACTACGTGCGGAGATATTGCGAAGTGGCACTGCTTCCGGATATCGCGTTGCATAGTCCACCAGAACTAAAATAAAGTAATACCCTCATGTTGACCGATCTAATGGCCCGATGAGATCCATCCCAATTCTTTCGAATGGGGTCTCGATTCATGGTAGAGTGCGCAAAGGCGCTTTTGGGATGGCCGCTGGATTTACTAACTGTCATTCGCAGCATGCTGTACACCACCTACGGACATCGCCGCGAATCCCTGGCCAATAGAACCGGGCGCTAGTGTCTTATCCTGCCCTAAGTGTCCAGCCATGGGATACCAATTCCCGGCGGCTCTTTGGGATCAAAAGTTGGGTTATTTGTTCCTTAGTTTGAGTGTCCTGCGTCACTCGATATAACCTATCCTTAATAATGGAAAAATAGGGGAAAGACGGGGTGGCGTTTGGCTGGAGCATTTGACCATTGATTACTCTCACTTAGTCAAATGCATGCCGCAGAGACTCGTCTCGCGATTGCTCTAACGGAAAATCCACAAGGGATTCCCCGAGAGAGGGAGGAGGAGCCTGCTGCTCCTCAGTCTGACGCGGTGATGACGTAGATGGCTCTGTGACAGCTGCTCCCGCCAATGCCACTCCAGGACCTCCCCCTACTGAACTACGGCAAGACCCACTCTTCACCAAGTGCGTCATTAAATCCCGAAATCCCGGCCAATCAGTCCCCAAAATTATAGAGTGGGTGAAGCGAGGATTAACCACTGCCCGAACTCTAAATTTCTCCCCTCAAAACAGAATGTGGACAGACAGTAAAGGGTAGTTGTGAACATCCCCGTGCACACACAACACCTTCACCAATTGTGCTCTCCCCAATGCCTCATTTTGCACCAGGCTTTGGTGGATTGAGGTCTGATTACAGCCGGAGTCCACCAAAGCCTGATATGTATCCCCTTGGATACTCACCGGTATGCGATACGCTCCGGCCCGATCGAGGGCAGTTCCTGGTGTGTTGGGGATCTGGACCACCGCGCCCACCTCCATCGCCAAGCACTGATGCTGGAGGTGCCCTGGCTCCCCGCAGCGCCAGCACACCGGCCCAGGCTCTCTCTCTGCACCAGTGTTCCAGATATCACTCACCTGAGGGGGGGAAGACACAGACACGGAAGTAAGAAATGGTAGGACACAACGGGTGCGGTGGGCTGGCTGGGGTGGAGCCGGCCCCCGCCTCTGCCTCCGCGGTGGGTGAATGGGGTGAGGGAGAGGAACAGAACGGGAGAGAGAGGGGAGGGGAGAAGGGGAGACACGCTGTTCTGCCATTGGAACGGCCACCATATGGTCCTCCGCAAGCTCAATGGCCTGATCCAGCGACGCCAGGCGATAGCACTGGACCCACTCCATGGTTCCTTCTGGAAGTCGAGTGACAAACGGCTCCAGCACCACCAGATCGATGATCTCCTCAGCCTCGCGGTTGTCGGCCCTCAGCCACGGGTGGCAGGCGTCCTGGAGTTGCTGGCCAAACGCGAACAGCCGGCCGACCTCCTCCAGGTGCAGCGCGCGGAAGCGCTGCCACTGCTGCTCCGGAGTGCAACCCACGTGCTGGAGTACGGCCCTGTGGAGGTCCGCGTAGACCAGCCGGCTGTCGGTGGGGAGCTGTAGCGCGGCCTGCTGCGCCTCGCCCGTGAGCAGGGGGAGGAGGTGCGCCAAGCGCTGTTCCACCGGCCAACCCCACGCCTCTGCTGCCTGCTCAAAGAGAGCGAGGAAGGCCTCGGGGTCGTCGTGCGTGCCCATCTTTGTTAGGGTGAGGTGGGAAGGGCCCACAGCGGTGGAGGTGGTGGACCCCGCCGACGCGAGTATGTGCCGGAATACCTGGCGATCTTCCTGCTGCACCAGCACCAGGGCCTCGAACCTTTGCTCCTGTTCTTCCTGGAGGGCGACCAGCACCTGGTGCTGGCTCTGTTGGGCCGTGGCGAGGGCATGGATCAGGTCCTTGAAGGGGGAGAACTACATGGGGCTGTTTTCTTCTGCGCTCTGATCCCGGGTTTCAGCACCACTGTAGCAAGTGTTCTAGGTGGGTGGAGCACAGAAGCACGGCAGGCCAGAACTGAGTTCTCAAAAACTCGTTTATTGTAGCTTTTCAGCTTAACTACACACATACACACACGCACGCACACAAGTATCCAGATTGGGAGTAGCTCCCTTCCTCCGCTCTCCCTCTCTTCGTGGTCACTGGGGAAGACACACAAACACAGGTTAATTCCCGTCAGGTGCAGTGATTCTGCCACTTACCTTCCCTGACTCTGCCCTCCATTCACAGACCGACGCTTGACCACGCCCCCGCTGCCACACCCACTACTTGCTCTTGATGTCCCTCTCACTGTCCTGACACTCAATGGCACCGGCTTGACCAGCATCACCCACCTTACCACCCCGCTCACCCTAAGGATTTCCGGTAACCACTCAGAAACCATACAGCTTCACGTCATGAACAACCCCCATGTACCCATCGTCCTAGGATTACCATGGTTAATGCAGCACAATCCCCACCTCCTCTCATCTCATTATCTCTAGCCGCTTTATCCTGTCCTACAGGGTCGCAGGCAAGCTGGAGCCTATCCCAGCTGACTATGGGTGAAAGACGGGGTACACCCTGGACAAGTCGCCAGGTCATCACAGGGCTGACACATAGACACAGACAGCCATTCACACTCACAATCACACCTACAGTCAATTTAGAGTCATCAGTTAACCTAACCTGCATGTCTTTGGACTGTGGAGGAAACTGGAGCACCCGGAGGAAACCCACGCGGACACGGGGAGAACATGCAAACTCCACACAGAAAGGCCCTCGCCGGCCACGGGGCTTGAACCCGGACCTTCTTGCTGTGAGGCGACAGCGCTAACCACTACACCACCGTGCCACCCCAATCTCCACCTTAACTGGACTAATAACACCATCCTAGACTGGAGTCCTTCCTGCCTGGCCTCCTGTTTGAACTCTGCTCTGCCTCCTGCCAAACCACCACAGCCCTCAGTCAACGAGTTTCCCAGCCTCTCTCACGTGCCTCTGGAATATCTGGACCTTAAGTTAGTTTTCAGTAAGACCCGAGCAATGTCCCTCCCTCCTCACAGACCCTACGACTGTGGTATCGACCTCCTGCCTGGGACAGCGCCACCCAAGGGATGCCTCTACTCTCTTTCTCCCACTGAAAGACAAGCAGAGGTGGGTAGAGTAGCCAAAAATTGTAGTCAAGTAAGAGTACTGTTACTTTAGAATAATATTACTCAAGTAAAAGTAAAAAGTAGTCATCCAATTAATTACTTGAGTAAGAGTAAAAAGTACCAAGTGAAAAAACTACTCAAGTACTGAGTAACTGCTGAGTAACATCTTTGTTTATTGACATCATAACAGGCAGAGTTTTCATATATATGTCACACATATAAACTACAGTGATGCTTGAAAGTTTGTGAACCTTTTAGAATTTTCTATATTTCTGCATAAATATGACCTAAAACATCATCAGATTTTCACACAAGTCCTAAAAGTAGATAAAGAGAATGCAGTTAAACAAATGAGACAAAAATATTATACTTGGTCATTTATTTATTGAGGAAAATGATCCAATATTACACATCTGTGAGTGGCAAAAGTATGTGAACCTTTGCTTTCAGTATCTGGTGTGACCCCCTTGTGCAGCAATAACTGCAACTAAACGTTTGCAGTAACTGTTGATCAGTCCTGCACACCGGCTTGGAAGAATTTCAGCCCGTTCCTCCGTACAGAACAGCTTCAACTCTGGGATGTTGGTGGGTTTCCTCACATGAACTGCTCGCTTCAGGTCCTTCCACAACATTTCCATTGGATTAAGGTCAGGACTTTGACTTGGCCATTCCAAAAAATTAACTTTATTCTTCTTTAACCATTCTTTGGTAGAACGACTTGTGTGCTTAGGGTCGTTGTCTTGCTGCATGACCCACCTTCTCTTGAGATTCAGTTCATGGACAGATGTCCTGACATTTTCCTTTAGAATTGGTTGGTATAATTCAAAAATCATTGTTCCATCAATGATGGCAAGCCATCCTGGCCCAGATGCAGCAAAACGGGCCCAAACCATGATACTACCACCACCATGTTTCACAGATAGGGTAAGGTTCTTGTGCTGGAATGCAGTGTTTTCCTTTCTCCAAACATAACGCTTCTCATTTAAACCAAAAAGTTCTATTTTGGTCTCATCCGTCCACTAAACATTTTTCCAATAGCCTTCTGGCTTGTCCATGCGATCTTTAGCAAACTGCAGACAAGCAGCAATGTTCTTTTTGGAGAGCAGTGGCTTTCTCCTTGCAACCCTGCCATGTGCACCATTGTTGTTCAGTGTTCTCCTGATGGTGGACTCATGAACATTAATGTTAGCCAATGTGAGAGAGGCCTTCAGTTGCTTAGAAGTTCCCCTGGGGTCCTTTGTGACCTCGCCGACTATTACACGCCTTGCTCTTAGAGTGATCTTTGTTGGTCGACCACTCCAGGGGAGGGTAACAATGGTCTTGAATTTCCTCCATTTGTACACAATCTGTCTGACTGTGGATTGGTGAAGTCCAAACGCTTTAGAGATGGTTTTGTCACCTTTTCCAGCCTGATGAGCATCAACAACGCTTTTTCTGAGGTCCTCAGAAATCTTGTTTGTTCATGCCATGATACACTTCCACAAACATGTGTTGTGAAGATCAGTCTTTAATAGATCCCTGTTCTTTAAAGAGTGCCCACTCACACCTGATTGTCATCCCATTGATTGAAAACACCTGACTCTCATTTCACCTTCAAATTAACTGCTAATCCTAGAGGTTCACATACTTTTGCCACTCGCAGATATGTAATATTGGATCATTTTCTTCAATAAATAAATGACCAAGTATAATATTTTTGTCTCATTTGTTTAACTGGGTTCTCTTTATCTACTTTTAGGACTTGGGTGAAAATCTGATGATGTTTTAGGTCATTGTAGAAGTTCCCTATGGGTGGGTGGAGCACAGAGGACAGCAGGACAGAGATCAGGTGAACAAAAAGGCTTTATTGCCACACTTTTCAGTCTAACAATATTTCGTAACAGAGAGACGACAGACACACACTAGCATCTCGTCCAGGGAAGTTCTCCTCTGCTCTCGCTCTCCCTCCTTAAATAGGGCGCGGTCACTGGGAAGACACACACACAGGTTAATTGCAGTCAGGTGTAGTGATTCTGCCACTCACCTTCCCTGACTCTGCCCTCCTGTCACAGACCGGCGCTTGACCACGCCCCCGCTGCCACATACCCCCACTGCCCGACTCAGGCCTGGCGGCCGTCCAGCCTGCAGCCGACCCCCCCCCCCCTTGACGGGAGAGGAAGTCTGCCATGACCATCTGCACCCCCGGCCTGTGGACCACCTTGAAATTGAACGGTTGGAGTGCCAGATACCAACGGGCGATCCACGCGTTGGCATCTTTCATGCGGTGGAGCCACTGGAGGGGCGCGTGGTCCGAACAGAGGGTGAAAGGGCGCCCCAGCAGGTAGTAATGGAGGGCGAGGACCGCCCACTTGATCGCTAGACATTCTTTTTCTATGGTGCTATAGCGCCCCTCACGCACCGACAGCTTCCTGCTGACGTGCAGGATGGGGCGGTCCTCCCCCTCCACCTCCTGGGACAACACAGCCCCCAGCCCTCTGTCCGACGCATCAGTCTGCAACACAAAAGGGAGAGAAAAGTCAGGGGAGTGTAATAGTGGCCCCCCACACAGTGCAGCCTTTACGTCAGAGAAAGCCCGCTGGCACTGCTCCATCCACTGGACCCGATCTGGTGCCCCCTTTTTAGTGAGATCAGTCAGCGGGCTGGTGATGTCCGAATAATTAGGTATAAACCTACGATAGTAGCCAGCCAGCCCCAGGAACTGTCTCACCCCCTTTTTGGTCTTGGGCCTCGGGCAGGCCGCAATTGCTGCCGTCTTGTTAATTTTGGGACGCACCTGCCCGTTGCCCAAGTGGAAGCCCAGATATCGTACTTCCACCCGCCCAATTGCACACTTCTTTGGGTTGGCAGTGAGACCCGCTCACCTCAGCGACCTAAGGACTGTCCTCAGGTGTTGTAAGTGCCGCTGCCAGTCGTTACTATAAATGATTATATCATCCAGGTATGCGGCCGCATAGGTGGCATGGGGGCGGAGGACCCTGTCCATCAGCCGCTGAAACATAGCAGGCACCCCAAACAGCCCAAAAGGAAGTGTGACGAATTGATGCAAGCCGAACAGTGTGGAAAAGGCCGTTTTTTCCCGAGATAATGGAGTCAAGGGGATCTGCCAATATCCCTTCGTCAAATCCAGTGTCGAATAAAAGTGAGCCGTGCCTAGTCGATCGAGCAGCTTGTCAATACGAGGCATTGGGTGTGCGTCGAATTTAGACACCACGTTGACTTTTCTATAGTCCACACAGAACCGGACCGACCCGTCGGCCTTGGGTACCAAGACCACCGGGCTGCTCCAGTCACTGTGGGACTCCTCGACGATGCCCATTTCGAGCATGGTCTGAAGTTCTTCCTGAACCACCTTTTTTTTGTGTTCGGGTAGTCTGTAAGGGCGGCTACGCACTACCACCCCCGGGGGCATCTCTATGTGGTGCTCTATGAGGTTAGTGCGACCGGGCAGGGGTGAGAACACATCCGAAAACTCGGTCTGCAACTGGGCGACCTCCGTGAGTTGGGTCGGGGAGAGGTGGTCTCCACAGGGGACCGGAGAGGTACGTGATGCCAATGTCCCTTTTTGAACCTCTGGCCCCAGCTTCACCTTCTCCAGAACTACTGACACCAATGCCACGGGGACCTCCTCGTTCCAGAGTTTAAGCAGATTGAGGTGGTAAATCTGTAGCGCCCCACCCCTGTCCATTCGCCTCACCTCATAGTCGACGTCCCCGACTCGCCGTGTGACCTCAAAGGGTCCTTGCCACTTGGAGATCAATTTGGAGCTCGACGTGGGCAACAGTACGAGTACCTTATCTCCCGGAGTGAAATCTCTAAGGAGCGTACCCTTGTTGTACAGGCGGGCTTGCCGTTCCTGGGCCTGCTGCAAATTCTCCTGAGTTAGGTGGGTGAGCGTGTGGAGTTTTGCGCACAGGTCCATAACGTACTGAATTTCATTTTTACTTTGTGAAGGTCCCTCCTCCCAATTTTCCCGCAGCACATCTAGGATGCCGCGCGGCTTACGCCCATATAATAATTCGAACGGGGAGAACCCCGTGGAGGCTTGGGGGACCTCTCACACTGAGAACAGCAAGGGTTCGAGTCACTTATCCCAATTACGTTTGTCCTCACTCACGAATTTTTTAATAATATTTTTGAGGGTGCAGTTGAACCGTTCTACTAAACCCTCCGTTTGTGGGTGATACACACTGGTGCAGATCGGCTTAATCCCCAACAACCCATACAGTTCGTTCAGTGTACGTGACATAAATGAGGTGCCTTGATCAGTCAGAATCTCTTTCGGGATTCCAACTCGGGAGATGATGCGGAAGAGTGCCTCTGCAATACTGCGTGCTGAGATATTGCGCAGAGGCACTGCTTCCGGGTATTGCGTTGCATAGTCCACCAGAACTAATATAAAGCGGTACCCTCATGCTGACCGATCTAATGGCCCGACGAGATCCATCCCAATTCTCTCAAACGGGGTCTCGATTAACGGTAGAGGGCGCAAAGGCGCTTTTGGAATGGCCGCTGGATTTACTAACTGGCATTCGCGGCATGCCGTACACCACCTACAGACATCGCCGCGAATCCCCGGCCAATAGAATCGGGCCATTATTCGGGCTAGTGTTTTATCCTGCCCCAAGTGTCCAGCCATGGGATTAAAGTGAGCTGCCTGGAATACCAATTCCCGACGGCTCTTTGGAATTAAAAGCTGCGTGACTCGCTCTTTAGTCTGAGTGTCCTGCGTCACTCGCTATAATCTATCCTTCATAATCGCGAAGTAGGGGAAGGACGGGGTGGCGTTCGGCTGGAGCGTTTGACCATCAATTGCTCTCACTTGGTCAAACGCATGCCACAGAGTCTTGTCTCGCGACTGCTCTAATGGGAAATCCGCGAGGGATTCCCCAATAGAGAGAGGAGGAGCCGGCGGCTCCTCACTCTGATGCGAAGATGACGTAGACGGCTCTGTGACAGCTGCTCCCGCCAAAGCGACACCAGGACCTCCCCCTGTCAAATGGCAGGACCCACTCTCTACTAGGCGCATCATTAAACCCCGAAATCCCGGCCAATCAGTCCCCAAAATTAAAGAGTGGGTAAGGCGAGGATTAACCACCGCCTTCACTATAAATTTTTCCCCTCTGAAAATAATGTGGACCGACACCAAAGGGTAGCGGTGAACATCCCCGTGCACACATAACACCTTCACCCCTTGTGCTCCCCCCAATGCCTCATTTTGAACCAGGCTTTGGCGAATTGAGGTCTGATTACAACCAGAATCCACCAACGCCTGATATGTAGCCCCTTGGATACTCACCGGTATGCGATACGCTCCGGCCCGATCGAGGGCGGCCTCTGGTGCATCGGGGATCCGAACCACCGTGCCCACTTCCATTGCTGTGCACTGCTGTTGAAGGTGGCCCGGCTCCCCGCAGCGCCAGCAAACCGGCCCGGGCTTTCCCTCTGCACCGGTGATCTGGGGCTCACTCACCTGAGGTGGGGGGGGGGGACAGACACAGAAGGGAGAAACGGGAGGGCACCGTGGGTGCGGCGGGCCGGCTGGGGTGGAGCTGGCCCCCGCCTCCGCGGTGGGGGAATGGGGCGAGGACGGGACACAGGAGGGGGGGGGGAGAGAGAGAGAGAGAGAAGAGGAGAGAAGAGAAGATGCCATCTGCTGTACTGCCACCGGGACAGCCGCCAGATGATCCTCCGCCAGCTCGACTGCCTGATCCAGCGACGCCGGGCGGTGGCACTGGACCCACTCCACGGCTCCGGTTGGTAAGCGGGCGATGAACTGTTCCAGTACCACCTGGTCAACGATTCCCTCAGTGTCACGATCATTGGCCCTCAACCACCGCCAGCAGGCATACCGGAGCTGCTGGCCGAACGCGAACGGCCGGCCGACTTCCTCCAATCGCAGCGCGCGGAAGCGCTGGCGCTTTTGTTCCGGTGTGCACCCCACGCGCTGGAGGACGGCCCAGCAGAGGTCCGCGTAGGCCAGCCGGCGGTCGGCGGGGAGCTGTAGCGCGGCCAGCTGTGCCTCTCCCATTAGCAGGGGAAGGAGGCGCGCCGCGCGCTGCTCCATCGGCCACCCCGAGGCTTCGGCGACCTGTTCGAACAACGTGAGGAACGCCTCGGGGTCATCCTGCGGGCCCATCTTGGTGACAGTGAGGGGAGACAGGCCCGCGGCCGGAGCGCTGGTGGACCCCGCCAACGCGAGGAGATGCCGGAACGCCTCGCGATCTTCCTGCTGGGCCAGCACCAGGGCTTCGAAGCGCCGCTCTTGTTCCTTTCGGAGTGTGACGAGCGCCTGGCGCTGGCTTTGCTGAGCCGTGGCGAGGGCGTGGACCAGGTCGGCGAACGGGGAGGATTCCATGGGGCTGCTGGGTTGGTGCTCCACTGTCCCGGGTTTCGGCACCACTGTAGAAGTTCCCTATGGGTGGGTGGAGCACAGAGGACAGCAGGACAGAGATCAGGTGAACAAAAAGGCTTTATTGCCACACTTTTCAGTCTAACAATATTTCGTAACAGAGAGATGACAGACACACACTAGCGTCTCGTCCAGGGAAGTTCTCCTCTGCTCTCGCTCTCCCTCCTTAAATAGGGCGCGGTCACTGGGAAGACACACACACAGGTTAATTGCCGTCAGGTGTAGTGATTCTGCCACTCACCTTCCCTGACTCCACCCTCCTGTCACAGACTGGCGCTTGACCACGCCCCTGCTGCCACAGTCATATTTATGCAGAAATATAGAAAATTCTAAAGGGTTCACAAACTTTCAAGTACCACTGTATGTGTGTGTAGTTCTGTGTATTAACAACAACAAGACGCTATAGGCAGTCTGCACATAAACCATAACACTGTGTGCGCGCGCGCGCATGTGTGCGTGCATGTTCACTCCATGAAGTGACTGTTCAGCTTTAACAGCAGCTGGCTCTCAATTTTGCACTGTGAAGCTGTGACCTTTTAGCCGTGAACAGGTGAAAACAATAATAAATTAAATATTAATTAATTAAATCTTTACAAAGTAACATAATAACAAAACAATGGGTAGAGGTTACAAAGAAAAAAGAAGAAAAAGGCAGTCTGCACATAAACCATAACACTGTGTGTGTGTGTGTGTGTGTGTGTGTGTGTGTGTGTGTGTGTGTGTGTGCGCACGTGCGTGCATGTTCACTCCGTGAAGTGACTGTTCAGCTTTAACAGCAGCTGGCTCTCAAGTTTTGCACTGTGAAGCTGTGATCTTTTAGCCATGAACAGGAGGCCTGCATGACTGAAAAGTCTCTCACAGGCGGCAGACGCTGACAGGGCCGTGTTGATTTTCAGTGATAGTCTCTTAATTAAAGGAAAAGAATGCAGCAGATCCATACCTCCACTCAATGAACAAGAAAGGTACCTCTCCAACTCTCCAGTTTTTGATTTTCCTGCACTCAGGGATGCAAAGAAGTCATCTTCGTCAGAGTGATTGCTGTCAATTTGGGCATCATCATCCAAGTCTACGTCAGTGTCCAGGTGGCTTCTGATGTAGTCAAGGCCTGTGGTAAGAAATTGTTTTCAAAAGAGTTAGGTCTGCACATTTTTCTTACTTTTCTTGTCTGCCAAGCTGCTGTTTTTTAAATATTAAAACCCTCAGTGTTCGTAACTCTTGCTTGTCCATAATGTTTCAGTTTTTGTTAACAAAATAAGATTACAGCCCTCACAATCTCAACAAAATATGTGGTTAAATCAATACTTCTCTGACAATGTCAATTAAAAATGTATGTTATACATGTATGTATACAATATGTTATCATCTTCATAGAGGTAGAATTTATGGCAGAGCTCTTGTACAATACTACTGATTTAGACTTGAATTGATACATAAGTACATTTACCAGCTTTTAAGATGTTCTGGTCAGTAGTCCAGGATGTCCTGAATTTCGGTAGTAGAATAGCTGCAGCAATCAGCTCCAGTTCTTTCATGATGTCCCCAAAGCGTTTCTGGATCGCCTTCTGCAGGGCATCAACAAGAGGGCCACACACTTTGCATGCAGACAACAACTTCTTCAGCTTGTCTTGCAACTGGTAAAGTGTTGGCAGCAGGAAGCCCATATGCACCGATGATTGTCCTTGAAGGATGTTAAGGGCCATGGCAACAGGCTTCATTACAGCAGCATACTCAGTCAAAAATGCTATTTCAGCTGTATTGAGCCTATAAAAAGATGAAAATTAGCTTTTAGAAACTTCTGATACACATGTTTATTGTTCATTGTGTGTTTCAATGAACATACAAATACAATAATAAAAAAGGTTAATAAGCCATCACACCCAAATCAACCCAAACTACAATTATCACACAACCATGTAAAGAAAACTATATTATATTGCATTATATTGAACTTAAGAGAGATGGATTAACATACATTAATCAGCAATGCTGACATCTGTTTAATTACTCTTCAACAAACAATGTGAGTTCTGCCAACTTACAACTTTATCTTTAGTGCCATGCAAACATTGCGGATTGCTGCTTCTCCTTGCTCCTTTTGGATGCGCACAACCCTTTCAACTGCGAGGAACAGGGAGCTCCAACAGGTCTGGTTTTTTGATCAGAGGAACTGCAACGTGCATTCTCGTTCCACAATTTCAGCTGCTGTGGTTGACCTGTTTGTCTTATTCCAAAGAGCATTACATTTTCCCAAAGCAGCCCAAGACAACCTCTTGTATGTTTCACTGGTAGTTCCTGCAGCCGTGGTGTCGACTGTTGACACAAGATTTAGGAGATAGCATGCACACTTGTGGTGTTTAGGAAGCTGGTACTCAAGTCCAGTATCATCATCCAAAATGGCGGAAACGTCTTGATACTCCACCTCCAACTCGTTTTCATTCTCTGACCTATCATCAATGCTTGAGTCCCCCTCCTCCTGTCCGTCAGTGACCTCATCATCTTTCTCCTGTGCACCATATAATCGGAAGGCCTTCATGAAGTTTGAACCACTGTCTGTTGTTGTCCTGGTCACTTTTTCTCTGATGTGGTACTCAGAATGTATTTCCTCTAATGCTGCAGCAAGGACATCAAATGTGTGCGAGCCTTTGAGATGTCTACAAGCTAATGCAGCGGAGTGTCTCTCTAGAGAGTTGTGGTCTATCCAGTGACAGGTGACACCTAAGTAACTACGTTGTTTGGCAGACCAGCAGTCTGTTGTGGTAGCAACATGGTTCACAGCACTCAGTTTTTTGACAATTATGCTCTTCATTGTCTTTGCAGCTTCCTGTATTCTACAGCATAATGTTTTCCTTGTTAAAACTGTACACTGAGGTTGTAAGGTTTCTATCATGGTCTTAAAGGATGGTGTCTCAACCACAGAAAATGGTTGGTTGGCTTTACATACAAAATTTAGCACAAGCTTGTCAAGTGTTGCCTGTGATACTCGCTGTGAAGGGACAGTGAGGGAACTTGTGATCCTGGCATTCTTGCTGGGAGGTTCCTCAGAAGAAGGCAATCTTCTCTTTCTGTGTGATTCTATTAAGTCTATGTATTTTTTTCAATTTATTGGGGTGAACCCTCTGTTGACAGAAAAAATAATTATGAGGCTACAGGGAATTTATCCATCAAAATGGACTCAGCACCACATCATGATGGTGGATATCCTATGGCTTAAATATTTGAAAAGACGTGTAGGGCCTAACAGAAAACCAAAACTTGGTTAATAAAAATAAATTTTGTAAGTTGTAAGTTTACTTTACATAAGTTATATTCACTTTACTTACTCTCCATTGTGGTGGTGACTGTTTTGCTGTTCACTGACTGTGTGTATCTGTCTGTGACTCTGTGTGTGTGCGTGCGTGCATGTCAGTGGCGGCTCCTGGTCAAAATTTTTGGTGAAAGAAACCACCCTTCATCCCCGGCATGCGATGCAAAACAAATTCAGCACCTCACCATGCTCCCCTAGGCGGCTTGATTTTCATTTATTAGGCTATAGGCAAAGTGAAGTTATATGTACGAGACACAAGATTACATTGACATTTTTATATTTAACTGACCCGTAAAGATTTCTAATATCATCAAAACCATCCCTGGCAAACTTTGAACAACCATCACCTACAGTAGCTGTGCTGAACATGACACACGGCCAACAATGAATACGATTCCTGAGCAAACTCCGTCAGCCAGTTGACCTTGTCATACACAGAACACGTGAAGTTTCTCCTTACCATAACTGCTGGCAGCATTACTCACAACTTGAGTGATTTTAACAGGCTTTGGTCTCCCCTCTGCATTCACACGTAATATCTCCTTGTACAAAAAAGACTGGAAATAATCCTGTAAGATGCGATCAATGATGTTAATCCTTTCATCTCCCAAAAAGTTGTTTACTGGATCCATCTCGCAGAGGAGTTAGCAAGTGGAAGTAACAAGCAAAAAGGTTGCTAACTAGCTGCCAGTGCCCAGCTTGGCTGGGTGGTGGTGGGGATTGCTAGCAAGCGGTCAAGCTAACAAGCTAATGCCCTTCCTTTTGTGAACAAGCACTTGTAGACAAATAATAAAACAAATCTCACAGAAAAAAACCCCACCTAAAGTCTTCACAAATCCCTCTAATCCACAACAAATACAGTAGCTTGAAAAATGGAGATTTCACAAACGATATGTTACTCGTTTTGTTATTTAGTAAGTTTACACCAGTCTTCCATTCCCAGTTTTTGACCAGAGCCGTGTACAACTGTAACGCTATTGAGGAGTTGACATTAGGCGAGCAACCTTATTTTCATGAGCATTTTTTGGTTTCACATCAATAAAAAGTGATTGTTAGGAAGATTTTTTGTAGTTTTATTTCTTGGTTCTCTGGTGTGTGTGTGTGTGTGTGTTATCTTGCCGTCTGAGGCCGCAGTGCATCGATACATTGCCACAAAACAATTTTACAGTTATTTATGATGTTACAACAGGGCTAACGTCTGCCTACGAAGACATCCAAAAGCACATAGCCTACTTACCGCAACGTGTTTCCTCAAATTCGACGTTGAGTTTTTATAAGCTGAAACGTGTACTGATTTGGGGAGACACATGTGACACCGCAGAACATAACTGTTATTTTTTGTCGTTTGGAGAGTGAACATAGTTTGTATGTGTGGCCAGGGGTGTGCCTCTTCAGCTTGATAAGAAACACTGGCCGCTGTCTCTGCCATTTTTCTTCTGCTCCAGCGCTCTTTTCCACCTAGACTGGTCTTGCCGCGGGAATTTTGTGTGCAGGCGCACGTGACGGCTTGGCTCTGTTTGATTGGCAAAACGGAGTTAAACCATAGCTCCTCCCACTATGGCTCTGGCTGCTCCATGTGATCGGTGAGATGCGGTCATGTGACAGAGCATCTGCTGGAAGTCTCGACAAAACATAAACAAACAGACCACGCATCGCACGGATCAATAAAAATAAAGTAGCGAGTAACGAGCAGAATATAGCCCAATGTAATGGAGTAAATGTACCGCTTCTTCTTCACAAATATACTCAAGTAAAAGTAAAAAGTATGCTGCATTAAAACTACTCTTACAAGTACAATTCATCCAAAAAGTTACTCAAGTAAATGTAACGGAGTAAATGTAGCGCGTTACTACCCACCTCTGAAGACAAGCCATGGAAAAGTACATCACCGAGTCGCAGGCAGCTGGGATCATCCGCCCTTCCTCCTCCCCAGCAGGGATGGGGTTCTTCTTCATTGAAAAGAAGGACAAGTCACTCCGCCCCTGCATTGACTATCGGGGTCTCAACACGATCATGGTCAAGAACCGCTACCCAATACCGCTCATGACCATGGCCTTTGAACTACTCCAGGGAGCCAAGGTATTCACCAAGCTAGATCTACACAATGCATACCATCTCATCAGGATCAGGGAGGGGGATGAGTGGAAGACAGACTTTAACACCACCAGTGCTCACTACGAGTACCTCGTGGTCCCTTTACAGCCTGACCAACACACCCGCAGTCTTCCAGGCACTCATTAACGACGTCTTAAGGGACTTCCTAAACATCTTCATTTTTGTGTACCTGGATGACATCCTGATCTTCTCCTGCTCCCTGGAGGAACATCGGGGTCATATCCAGCAGGTCCTCCAGTGCCTGCTAGAGAACAAGTTGTTCGTCAAGGCAGAAAAGAACAAATTTCACCAGAGCTCTGTCTTGTTTCTGGGATTCATCATTTCCCCAGCAAGGATCCAGATGGACCCCCTCAAGCTTGAGGCAGTTGCCGATTGTCCTACTCTATCTTCGAGACGAGAGCTCCAGCACTTCCTAGGATTCATCAACTTCTACAGGCGCTTCATTTGCAACTTCAGCACAGTGGCCAGACCTCTCTCAGCCCTGACCTTGACCAAGACCCAATTCAAGTGGGAGGAGGAAGCAGAGAAAGACTTTTCCACGCTCAAGCACAGGTTTAGCACAGCACCCATTCTCACCATACCCGATCCAACCAAGCAGTTTTTTGTCAAGGTCGACAGTTCCGAGTCAGGGGTCTGAGCTATACTTTCCCAGAGGGCCAGTGATGACAAGGTCCACCCATGCTCCTTCTTCTCCCGCCGGCTATCCCCAGCTGAACAGAATTACGACATCAGCGACCAAGAACTACTGGCTGTTAAACTAGCCTTGGAGGAGTGGAGGCACTGGCTCAAGGGGTCAGAGTTCCCCTTCCTAGTCTGGACTGACCATAAGAATCTGGAGTACCTCAAATCCGCCAAATGCCTTAATTCCCTTCAAGCCCGTTGGTCTCTCTTCTTCTCCCGGTTCAACTTGACACTTTCCTACCACCCAGGCTCCAAGAACGGCAAACCCGACACCCTGTCCAGGATGTTCTCCTCCCACCAGGAGGAGTCCAAGCCACCTGAGACCATCCTTCCTCCACGCTGCCTGGTGGGAGCTGCCATTCTAGAGGTTGAGACGCTCGTGAAGAAGCCCCTGGAGCAGGACCCCGGTGAAGGTAACCCCAACAACATTCCTCCTAACCCTCTGTTTGTTCCTGGTCCTGTGTGTACCCAGGCACTGCAGTGGGGTCATGGCTCCAAGCTGGCCTGTCATCCGGGAGCCACCTGAACCCTGGCACTCATCCAGCAGCACTTTTGGTGGCTATCCATCAAGGAGGATGTCCAGAAGTTCATGGCAGTCTGTGACACATGCTCCCAGAACAAGACAACGAATCAACCCCCTGCCGGCTTCCTAAGACCCCTCCCAACTCCACATCGACTTTGGTCTCACATCGCCCTGGACTTCATCACAGGACTCCCTAACTCAGGTGGCAACACATGCATTCTCACTGTCATTGACCGTTTCTCCAAGACCATTCATTTCATCCCATTGCCCAAGCTCCCCTCAGCCAAAGAAACTGCAGAACTACTCATCCAGCACATTTTCCATCTACATAGACTGCCCACTGACATTGTTTCTGACTGGGGTCCTCAGTTCACTGCGCAATTCTGGAGGGCTTTCTGCAAACTCATCAGGGCCACCTATAGTCTCTCCTCAGGCTTCCACCCACAGACCAATGGCAAGGCAGAATGGGCGAACCAGGTTTTGTAGGTTGCACTCAGGTGCATGGCGTCCAGGGATGCCAGTTCTTGGAGTAAGTACCTACCCTGGATCGAGTACGCTCATAACACTCTTCGTTCATCTGCCACAGGTCTCTCACCCTTCCAGTGCTCCCTAGGTTACCAACCACCACTCTTCCCCAACCAAGAGGAGAAGGTCGCCATACCCTCTGCCCAGATCTTCATACGCCACTGCAGGAGGACATGGGCATTGACCCGGAGAAAACTCATTCGCTCCACCCTAGCATCCAAGAGGCAGGCCGACAAATGCTGCTCTAAGGTGCCCACTTACCGGGTAGGGCAATGAGTCATGCTCGTTTACAGCGAACACATTCAATGTCAGTTTTTCACTTGTACAATTTCCTCACCGGCCCCACATAGCTGCTGAACCATTTGGCCTGCCTTCCCAACTTTGAACTTGCAAAGCACCACCGATTTCATCATAAGAATCATACGAGGATTTGCTGCTGAAATCATTTACCAGATGTGGATAATCCTTTTTCCAAGGTTCATACAGATATCAGTTTCTTCACTGTCCATGCTGACTTGAAGATAACTCTTTTTCATCTGACAAAATCCAGGTGAACAAATATGTTTACATTGGCTACACTTAACTTCTGGTATCTGGCTATCAATGACTTGATGTCACAACCTGAGCACCATATTGGCAGCTCATGTGCAAAAAGCTTGACGTGCTTTTGGACATTTAAGCACTTAAAGCAACTTATGATAGCTAATCAGGTGCCTGCACTTGTGTGTATAATAATAATAATAATAATAATTATTATTATTATTAGGCCTTGTACGATCAATATCGATCATGTATAAATGTTGTAATGGTACCCTTTAAATCACCCAAAAGTGTGAATGTGAAGGTGAATGGCCATCTGCCTCTGTGTTAGCCAAACAATAGACTGGTGACCTGTTTAGGGTGTACCATGCCTCTTGCCTGATATCAGCTGGGCTTGGATCCACTTTTGATTTGTAATGGATAAGCGATATAGATAATGGATGGATTTGTGAATATACACTTACTAGGCACTTTAATAGGAACTTGTTTGTGATTCTAAGATTCATGTTCTTGGCTGGCAGTAGTGGAATCCAATGTTGTCTTTTGTTGTTGCATGGTGGGATGCTTTTCTGCTCACCACGGTTGTAAAGAATTGCTATGAGTTGCTTCCTGGCAGCTCAAACCAATCTGGCCATTTTCCTCTGACCTCTCTTATCAACAAGGAGTTTCCACCCACAGAACTGTTACTCATTCAGTGTTTTTTGTTTTTCGCTCCATTCTGTGTAAACTCTAGAGACTGTTGTGTGTGAACCCCAGGAGATCAGCAGTTTCTCATCTCATCATCTCTAGCCGCTTTATCCTTCTACAGGGTCGCAGGCAAGCTGGAGCCTATCCCAGCTGACTACGGGCGAAAGGCGGGGTACACCCTGGACAAGTCACCAGGTCATCACAGGGCTGACACATAGACACAGACAACCATTCACACTCACATTCACACCTACGGTCAATTTAGAGTCACCAGTTAACCTAACCTGCATGTCTTTGGACTGTGGGGGAAACCGGAGCACCCGGAGGAAACCCACACGGACAGAACATGCAAACTCCACACAGAAAGGCCCTCGCCAGCCCCAGGGCTCAAACCCAGGACCTTCTTGCTGTGAGGCGACAGCGCTAACCACTACACCACCGTGCCGCCTCAGCAGTTTCTGAAATACTCAAACCAGTCCATCTGGCACCAATACCCATGCCACAGTGAAGATCACAGAGATCACAATTTTTCCCATTCTGACATTGGAAGTGAACATTAACTGAATCTCTTGATTTGTATCTGCATGATTTTATGCATTGTGCTGCTGTCAAGGGATTGACTGATTAAATAAAACAGGTGTATGGGTGTTGCTAATAAAGTGGCCAGTGAGTCTTAATGCAGTGTGTATATATATATATATATATATATATATATATATATATATATATATATATATATATAGTTAGCCAGTTATATGAAGTTATATATGAAGTTAGCCAGCTAGCTGAACTACAGAAAGGGAACATGGTGAATAAAGGGGCGCCCAGGAAGTACAACTCACTCTCCATACCAGAGGCACTCGAAACTGCCAAACAGCGACTAACAGCTCTGGCCACCCGGTTGAGGAGATACACCAAGGAAGGAGAGGCCAGGAGAATAAACAAGCTGTTCTCCACTGAACCAGCCAAGGTGTACTCTCAATGGCAGGGGAACAACAACCGGTCAGACCCACCAAGAGCTGAGGTGGAAAAATACTGGAAAGACATATGGGAAAGAAAGGCATCACACAACACCGATGCCCAATGGTTAGTGGACCTAAGAGCTGACCACAGCAACCTCCCAGAACAAGAACCAGTAACCATCTCAATGGCAGACGTCCAAGAAAGAGTGTCAAAGATGAAGAGCTGGACAGCACCAGGCCCCGATATGATCCATACGTACTGGCTGAAGAAGCTAACTGCACTCCATGAACGCCTAGCAGCACAGATGAACCAGCTGCTGAGGGATGGAACCCACCCAGAATGGCTAACCCAAGGCAGGACAGTCCTAATCATGAAGGACCCCCAGAAGGGACCCATCCCATCCAACTACCGGCCAATTACCTGTCTCTGCACAACATGGAAGGCCCTGTCAGGCATCATTGCGGCAAAAATGAGTAAGCATGTGGCTCAATACATGAGCGAGGCACAGAAAGGAATTGGCAGTAACACCAGAGGAGCCAAGCACCAGCTACTGGTCGATAGAACAGTCGCCCGAGACTGTAAGAAGAGACAGACCAACCTGTGCACTGCCTGGATTGACTACAAGAAAGCCTACGACTCAATGCCACACACATGGATACTGGAATGTCTGGAACTGTATAAGATCAACAGGAACCTAAGGACCTTCATACAGAACTCAATGGAAATGTGGAAGACAACCCTAGAGGCCAACTCAAAACCCATTGCCCAAGTCAACATCAAGTGCGGCATATACCAAGGAGATGCGCTATCACCACTGCTGTTCTGCATAGGCCTGAACCCCCTCAGTCGGATCATCACGAAGAGCGGCTATGGGTACCGATTCCGTAGTGGGGCAACAATCAGCCACCTGCTCTACATGGATGACATCAAGCTGTATGCCAGGAATGAGCGAGAAATAGACTCGCTGATCCACACCACCCGGATCTACAGCGATGACATAGGGATGTCATTCGGATTGGACAAGTGTGGCCGGATGGTCTCAAAGAGAGGCAAGATGATCCGGACTGAAGGGATTGGCCTACCAGAGGGCAACATAGGTGATATCCAAGACAGCTACAAGTACCTTGGCATCCCACAGGCTAATGGAAACCATGAAGAGGCCACAAGGAAGTCAACCACAGCCAAATACCTCCAGAGAGTAAGGCAGGTCCTGAAAAGTCAGCTGAATGGTAAAAACAAGGTCCGAGCCATCAACATGTACGCACTACCAGTCATCAGATACCCCGCTGGTATCATAAACTGGCCAAAGGAGGAGATAGAAGCCACAGATATCAAGACTAGAAAGCTCCTCACCATGCATGGAGGGTTCCACCCCAAGTCCAGCACCCTGAGACTATACACTAAGCGGAAAGAGGGAGGCCGAGGGCTAGTGAGCGTCAAGACCACGGTCCAGGATGAAACATCGAAAATCCGAGAATACATCAGAAAGATGGCCCCAAAGGATGAACTGCTAAGTGAATGTCTCAGGCAGCAGAACCCTGATGAGAGTGCAGAGGAGGAGGAGGAACAGACAACCTGGAGAGACAAACCCCTACATGGCATGTACCACCGTCAGATAGAGGAAGTGGCTGATATCAAGAAATCCTACCAGTGGCTGGATAATGCAGGACTGACAGACAGCACAGAGGCACTAATCATGGCAGCACAAGAACAGGCCATAAGCACAAGAGCCATAGAGGCCAGGATCTACCAGAGTAGATCAGACCCAAGATGCAGACTGTGCAAAGAAGCCCCTGAAACAGTCCAGCACATAGTAGCAGGGTGTAAGATGCTAGCTGGATCAGCGTACATGGAGAGGCACAACCAAGTGGCTGGGATAGTATACAGGAACATCTGCAACCAGTATGGAATAGAAATGCCCAAGTCCCAATGGGCCATACCACAGAAGGTGGCTGAGAACAACAGGGCCAAGATTCTGTGGGACTTCAGCTTCCAGACTGACAAACAGATCCTGGCTAACCAACCGGACATAGTGGTGGTGGACAAAGAGCAGAAGAGGGTGGTGGTGATAGATGTGGCGATCCCAGCTGACGCCAACATCAGGAAGAAGGAACATGAGAAACTTGAGAAGTATCAAGGGTTGAAAGAGCAGCTGGAACGGATGTGGAAGGTCAAGGGTTGCGTGGTCCCCGTGGTAGTGGGGGCACTTGGGGCAGTAACCCCCAAACTGGGAGAGTGGCTCCAGCAAATCCCAGGAACAACATCTGAAGCCTCAGTCCAGAAGAGCGCAGTCCTAGGAACATCGAAGATACTGCGCAGAACCCTCAAACTCCCAGGCCTCTGGTAGAGGACCCGAGCTTGAGGATGACATGGATACCACCCCCCCGCCGGGGGTGAGAAGGAGATATATACACACACACACAGTGTCTTGTAAAAGTATTCATACCCCTTGAACTTTTTCACATTTTTCCACCTTACAACCACGAACTTAAAAGTTTTTTATTGAGATTTTATGTGATAGACCAACACAGAGTAGCACATAATTGTGAAGTGAAACGAAAATGATAAATGGTCTTCAAATTTTTAAACAAATAAAAATCTGAAAAATGTGGTGTGCATTAGTATTCAGCCCCCTGTACTCTGATACCTCTAAATACAATCCAGTGCAATCAATTGCCTTCAGAAGTCATCTAATTAGTTAATAGAGTCCTACTGTGTATAATTTACTCTCAGCATAAATACACTTGTTCTGTGAAGGCCTCAGTGGTTTGTTAGAGAACACTGAAGAACAAACAGCATCATGAAGACCAAAGAACTCACCAGACAGGCCAGGGATAAAGTTCTGGAGAAGTTTAAAGCAAGGTTAGGTTATAAAAAAATATCCCAAGCTCTGAACATCTCAAGAAGCACTGTTCAATCCATCATTCAAAAATGGAAAAAGTATGGCACAACTGCAAACCTACCAAGACATGGCTGTCCACCTAAACTGACAGAGCAAGCAAGGAGAGCACTAGTCAGAGAAGCAGCCAAGAGGCCCATGCTCACTCTGGAGGAGCTACAGAAATCCACAGCTCAGGTGGGAGAATCTGTGCACAGGACAACTATAAGTCGTACACTCCACAAATCTGGCCTTTTTGGAAGAGTGGCAAGAAGAAAGCTGTGGGTGCAATCAGTTAATTATTGAAATTAAGTGATCAATCTCATTAAATCAGTCTCATTAAATTTAAAGGTTAATAATTAAAATGAATCAATCCCATTGAATCGTTTACTCTGACTCATTTGAATTGAATCATACCATAGAATCAGTCTCATTTGAAGTGAATCATTCAGTGAATCGTTCAATGAATCATTTAGTGAATCATATAGTGAATCGTTCAATGAATCATTTAGTGAATCGTTCAATGAATCATTTAGTGAATCGTTCAGTGAATCATTCAGTGAATCATACCATTAATCCTGGATAAATTACCAAACAGCTAGATTATCGTATATTTCCAAATTATTACGATCACTTACCATATTACGTAACTTAATTCAAAAGGTGCATATCTTTGAGAAGATTGGGGACTTCAGATATTGTTCACCAACAAGATGAATACACACAGCTTTGATAAATTAATTTATTATACAAAGATAAAAATGAATCAATATATACAAATATGATATGGTGTGTGTGTATGGCCTAGCTTGTTGCAAGCTAAAACAAAGGAAGGTTATCTAAATAGAACAAAGGATTAGCTCTGTTGCTAATGTGTGCTTGTGTGTGTGAGAAGGACTTGACCATGTGTTTAGCCTCGTGTAGCTAACTACACGTGGTGGAGGCCTAGATTAGCCTTGTGTTGCTAGTGTGTGTTTGTGAAAGGCCCTATGGCCTAGCTAAAGTGTGTTTGTTAGGCCTGGTGAGGCCTACTGAGCACGAGGTAGCTAAAGACCAAGGGAAGCTATCTAAAGTGTATCAGGCCTGGTCAGGCCTGTTGAGCACGTGTTTTCTCAGTAACAAAAAGATTCCACACTCATAACATTACCAAACTCACTGAAACCTTGATAAGGCCAAAATGTATGATAAAGAAATTAGTGTTAGTCAGAATAAGAGAGAGAAGGAGCATGCACAGCCTATCTATTAAACAATTGAGAGAACATAGAACCAAAATAAAATCAACATGCTGCGTGTCTAACAGTGTAACAGATAAACCTGGGTTTAAATGCACACTATTTCAAATAAAAGCAAATTCCTAAGACTATCCTAATTATGCCCAAATGCCAAAATCTTACTTAATCCTGCCTTTAGCAAGATATGAAGAACTATTCGCCGGTGTAGTTTCGGGCCTCGCCGTGGGAGCACGTGAGCCGCTCGTGATGGAGGCGTAGAAAACTTTTGGGTCCAGCGGAGCACTTGGGTGGTTCCCGTGGAAAGCAGAGGATTCTTGGTCCGAACCTCAGCATTCGTGAGGAAAAGTCTCTGATCAGAATAAGATGCACAGCGCTTTTGAGTTAAAAAGGATTCAATCGCTTCTTAACTTTTAACTGCCTGGGCTGCAGTCGTGATGCCACTTCTTATACGAAGACACCGGTTGTAACTCAGGTTGAGTTTAAAGATCGCGCGACTCTAGAGTTTACCTTTGCCAAGGGTAAGAAAGAAAATCGTGCTGAGTGATGGATCTTGCAAGAAAGAAGACGTCTTTTTGATGGAGAGCATCTCTTTGGTGCGTCTAGACTCCTCGGAAACCTGGACGCGAAAGACAAAATGGCAGAGCTTCCGCCTGGACTTATACGCGCATGGCGGACTGACATAGATGATCCCGCCCACGTGTGACGTAGGTCACACGGAAGTTGCCTGGGAATTGTAGTTCTGACACAAGATGGCGGCATGATACCTACAGTCCCCCTTTTGGTCTCAGGGGTATGACGGAGTCGTAGCACTGAGAGCACCGTATCGTATCATCGCCGTGTCCATAGTCCTTGAGGTAGCCTTGCTCTGCACAGTCCATGGTGTCCTGTGAAGACTGTGTAAACTTGTGAGTTCCAGTAAGACAGTTGGAGACAGAGGCATTTTGGGCATATAATCACTATCTAACTAGATCAAAACCACATAAAAAAAATGTAAACATTGAACATGAAACATGTAGTGTTCAATTTCTTATGCATAAAAAAACAAGAAAAGAGAAGAAATGAAGGAAGGAAAGAAGTATTAGTGTTTGGGTTGGCAAACCTAATCTTCTAGAAATCTTCTGTGTTTGGTAATAGCAGTGGGTGGTCTGGCCAGAGAGCGTGCGCTACTGCGGCTAAAGCTGTCAGGGACACAGACCATCTTATCTAGCTTGGCATGTATTATGTATGGGTTGCCTGGGCAGACCCAGTGGATGTCTTTAGTGAAGGAGCACATCTCTAAGTTTTGTGGATTCACAAAAATGAGGATAGCACTGCCAAGACTATATGCCAGGTGTATTTGCGATGAATACACACGAGTAATAATAGCGGATTTTAGTATTTTATCGAGCATGTTATACTGAAGGGTTATTACTTCATTGGGTTGGTGAAGTCTGACCGGGAATGTTAGTGTACGCTTATGGTTGAGTGATGCGTACAAGTTAGGTGGACAGGATGGGCCTAGCTGTCGTCCACCCCCTTTTGGAGTGAGGACTGTTCAAAAGGTTTGATTCGATTATCATGGAAATCGATATGAAAGCGTTTGATTAGGCCTAGATGTCCTAATGTGATACGCGACGGGGAACGGTTTTCCCACGATCGAAAGGTCTCAACCAGGGTGGTCGGAACTTCTCTGAGATTCGGGCGTAGTAGGCTTTGTGTCCTTCTACTCTCGAATCGAGATTCTTTTGGGCACCTGTAAAGGTTGACTGTAGGTGGCGTCGTAGGTCGGCGACATGTTGATGTGCGGTGTATGCAATCGCGACGCTCATGGCCTCTGGTTTGTATAGGAGATGCGGGGGAAGAACCGACTCTCGCCCAGTCATCATCCCAAAGGGTGTGACTTCAGTGGCGCAATGAAGGGTGGACCGAATGGCCCTTAGCACCAAGGGAAGTTTCACGTCCCAAATTTTACCATGGTTTGTGATATACTTTCGCAGCATGCTCACAATGGTTTGAATGGCTCGTTCAGCCTGACCAGAGAATTGAGGGTGGTACGCGATATGGAATTTCGCCTCGACGCCTAACATGTTCCACAGCACAGCCATTACACCAGCAGTGAAATGGGTGTGTCTGAGTCGATGGATAGAGGGAGGTTTTTCAAAGAATTGTGGCCACTAGGGGGAGTCGCAATGGCAGGTGTTTCGACATCGGACTCGGTGTACAAAGACATGAACTGAAGTTCATCAGAAATTTGATCTCGCGTGGCGCTCGGTTGATCGGTGTTCGCACTAATCTCGTCGCAACGGTTTTGTGCATATTTTGTGGGATCCAACGACTGTGGGGTTTTGTTTTGTGTGAAGCTGACTAAGTTTATGTCGCAGGGCTTGGTTGGGATTGGGTCGCCTTGTGAGAGCCGTGTGTCTGAGAAATGGTGGTGAAGACTTTAGCGCACATGAGAGGTGCGTTTTGTGTGTTTGCCTTCGTCACAAAGGGGGGGGCCCTACATCCTGACCCTCGCCTGCTGTTTCAGAGGGATCTCCTCCCCCTTTCACGAGATATACCTGTGGTTCCTGGCCTAGTCATGCCAGCGAATGGCTTTTTGTCATTTTTCTTGGGCTCTTTTGTTTTATCTGTTGAGGGGTCTGACGTCTCCTGTAACAGTTCTTTAATCTCAGCCAACTGGGCTTTTAAAGAGTCCAGCTCTGAGGGGAACTCACCAGGTTGGTCTGAGTCACTGTGTTGGTCGTCTCTACCCTTACGTTTAGAACTACGGTCGGAACGCTTCTGCCGTTTCTGGTCAGAGCGGGGATGACGGTTTTGCTGCCAACCGTTTTGTTCCCTACGACCCTTTTCATGTGATGGGCGATTGCCATCGTCACTGTGGACTCGCCCTCGGTCCCTCCTGGCCTTACCTTGTCGATTTTTCCACTCACCCTTGTGATGGCTCGGCAAGGATTGGGCTGGACCGGAATTTTTCCAGGTGGGTCCCCCTTTTGGAGCTTCGCCTCCTTCTAAGGTTAGCGGGGGCCCATTTGCATCCTGGAGCCTAAGGACTCTGGGGTCATCATCGTTTCCATTTGCGGTTTTGATGATGGTCTCCCAGGTCATTTGGGCTAGTCGCCTAATTTCCCTCATCGAATAGCGACCTAGTCAACATGTCAGTGTGACATGGGTCCACACGCTTGGGTGGAGGTTATGTAAGAAGAGAGATATGAAACCTCTATCTTCTTCCAACCCTGGTGCGCTACTACCTTGGAAATAGGCAGTACATAGCCGTCTGTAATATTCACGAGGTGCCTCAGACCGTTTTTGTTTGATTTGTAATGCACACAATATCGCGGAGGTTTCGTCCGTGTATGGCGCATATTCTTCCCTCATGTAATTGCAAAGTTTCGAATAACTATCGCGAATGTTTGGGGGTAGTGTCTCTAAAAAGGCACGAACGCTACTACTGGAGGTCTTCCAGATTAGTCTAAGTTTTTCACGTGTTGTGGCGTTCGGCAGGTCCATCAGGCATCGATCAATTTCTTGTAAATAATCATTTACATTAGTTCTTTGATTGTCGGGATCGAATTGTTCGACATCTTTGGCAAGTAGGTCAATTTGCTGTAAGCGAAGGGTTTGGTGCGCGTCCTTGCGCGACTCCTTTTGCTCTCCTGAGTACTCACTGTCTGAGCTGCTCTGGAATCGCTCCCGCTTCGCATGAGATGCGTGGTCTGATTCATCTGAAGATGGATCAGGGACACTGAAGCGCACTGACCTAGGTGTGCTACGGGCCTGGGCTCGGGATGAGCGCAGGGCGGCTCCATCTTGGCTAGACGACGACGGAGTCATGTAGCGAGTTGATGGAGTTTGGCGGGATGTCTGGTTCTCGAACAGATCATTTACGGTGTCCGGTTCGGACGCCTCTTCCCGCTCTGAGCTTTGGCGGATTGTTGGGGGTCTTTCCCGCCCCTCGCGCTGCTCTTGGGGGGTCTGCTCCTGGGCAGCCCTCTTAGCAACCATTTCGGCTTGCTCTAGCCATTCGGTGCAATCATCAAGGGAGGTCTTCAAGAGCTCACGCTCCCTATGTAAATCATTATTATCGGCTGTCAGCTTGGCATTGCTAGTGGTCAGCCTTTCAACCTCTCCGTGAAGGCATCTGATTTCTGAATCAGCATTTTGGAAGTATAATAGGAATAGCTTACCTAGTGCCGCTTGGACATTAAAAGTTGTTCTTTTTGGATCTCTCATGTGTTTGTTTGAGTTATCGAAGTTGTTTTGGCATTCACTCTCACTCGTGTACTTAATGTTTGCCTTTTCGGAGGCAGAGCAGTGAATGAGGTCTGCGATGACCTCAAGGAGAGACACGTCTTGAGCGTTGTCTTCCATGTTTGAGACATGAGGGGATGCCATTTTACTTAGGCTGGATACTAGATTAATCAATGAGTTAATTATTAATTTAATCATAATTAACATTAACTATGTAATTAATAAGGTTTATTTGGAAATGCTCTCTTATCCTAAGTTAAAAAGGTTATGAGTATTTGTGATATGGTTATCACACTACTGTTAACCGTTTTAACACACCTGGGGATATACCTTAGCAGTTGCTGAATCAACTGATAGTTTATTTGTTGTTGAACAATATTCCAGAAGTCAACAAAACAATCTGCCTCACATGGGGCACCAATTTAACTGTGGGTGCAATCAGTTAATTATTGAAATTAAGTGATCAATCTCATTAAATCAGTCTCATTAAATTTGAAGGTTAATAATTAAAATGAATCAATCCCATTGAATCGTTTATTTTGACTCATTTGAATTGAATCATACCATAGAATCAGTCTCATTTGAAGTGAATCATTCAGTGAATCGTTCAATGAATCATTTAGTGAATCATATAGTGAATCGTTCAATGAATCATTTAGTGAATCATATAGTGAATCGTTCAATGAATCATTTAGTGAATCGTTCAGTGAATCATTCAGTGAATCATACCATTAATCCTGGATAAATTACCAAACAGCTAGATTATGGTATATTTCTAAATTATTACGATCACTTAATATTACGTAACTTATATGCACCTTTTGAATTCTTTGAGAAGACTGGGGACTTCAAATATTGTTCACCAACAAGATGAATACACACAGCTTTGATAAATGAATTTATTATACAAAGATAAAAATAAATCAATATATACAAATATGATATGGTGTGTGTGTATGGCCTAGCTTGTTGCAAGCTAAAACAAAGGAAGGTTATCTAAATAGAACAAAGGATTAGCTCTGCTGCTAATGTGTGCTTGTGTGTGTGAGAAGGACTTGACCATGTGTTTAGCCTCGTGTAGCTAACTACACGTGGTGGAGGCCTAGATTAGCCTTGTGTTGCTAGTGTGTGTTTGTGAAAGGCCCTATGGCCTAGCTAAAGTGTGTTTGTTAGGCCTGGTGAGGCCTACTGAGCACGAGGTAGCTAAAGACCAAGGGAAGCTATCTAAAGTGTATCAGGCCTGGTCAGGCCTGTTGAGCACGTGTTTTCTCAGTAACAAAAAGATTCCACACTCATAACATTACCAAACTCACTGAAACCTTGATAAGGCCAAAATGTATGATAAAGAAATTAGTGTTAGTCAGAATAAGAGAGAGAAGGAGCATGCACAGCCTATCTATTAAACAATTGAGAGAACATAGAACCAAAATAAAATCAACATGCTGCGTGTCTAACAGTGTAACAGATAAACCTGGGTTTAAATGCACACTATTTCAAATAAAAGCAAATTCCTCAGACTATCCTAATTATGCCCAAATGCCAAAATCTTACTTAATCCTGCCTTTAGCAAGATATGAAGAACTATTTGCCGGTGTAGTTTCGGGCCTCGCCGTGGGAGCACGTGAGCCGCTCGTGATGAAGGCGTAGAAAACTTTCGGGTCCAGCAGAGCACTTGGGTGGTTCCCAAGGGTAAGAAAGAAAATCGCGCTGAGTGATGGATCTTGCAAGAAAGAAGACGTCTTTTTGATGGAGAGCATCTCTTTGGTGCGTCTAGACTCCTCGGAAACCCGGACGCGAGAGACAAAATGGCGGAGCTTCCGCCGGGACTTATACACGCATGGCGGACTGACGTAGATGATCCCGCCCACGTGTGACGTAGGTCACACGGAAGTTGCCTGGGAATTGTAGTTCTGACACAAGATGGCGGCATGATACCTACAAAAGCCATTGTTGAAAGACAGGCATAAGAAATGCAGGGAACACAGCAAACATGTGGAAGAAGGTGCTTTGGTCAGAGGAGACCAAAGTTGAACTTTTTGGCCTAAATGCAAAGCGCTATGTGTGGCGGAAAACTAACACTGCTCATCACCCTGCACACACCATCCCCACTGTGAAATATAGTGGTGGCAGCATCATGCTATGGGGATGCTTTTCTTCAGCAGGGACAGGGAAGCTGGTCAGAGTTGATGGGAAGATGGATGGAGCTAAATACAGGGCAATCCTGGAAAAAAACCTGTTGGAGGCTGCAAAAGACTCAAGTCTGGGAAGGAGATTCATCTTCCAGCAAGACAATGACCCTAAACATACAGCCAGAGCTACAATGGAATGGTTTAGATCAACGAATATTCATGTGTTAGAATGGCCCAGTCAAAGTCCAGACCTAAATCCCATTGAGCATCTGTGGCAAGACTTGAAAATTGCTGTTCACAGACGCTTTCCATCTGATCTGGCTGAGCTTGAGCTATTTTGCAAAGAAGAATGGGCAAAAATTTCAGTGTCTAGATATGCAAAGCTGGTAGAGACATACCACAAAAGACTTGCAGCTGTAATTGCAGCAAAAGGTGACTCTACAAAGTATTGACGCAGGGGGGCTGAATACTAATGCACATCACATTTTTCAGATTTTTATTTGTTTAAAATTTTGAAGACCATTTATCCTTTTCATTTCACTTCACAATTAGGTGCTACTCTGTGTTGGTCTATCACATAAAATCTCAATAAAAACTTTTAAGTTCATGGTTGTAAGGTGGAAAAATGTGAAAAAGTTCAAGGGGTATGAATATTTTTGCAAGGCACTGTATGTGTGTAATATATATATATATATATATATATATATATATATATATATATATATATATATATACAACCCTGATTCCAAAAAAGTTGGGACAAAGTACAAATTGTAAATAAAAACAGAATGCAATGATGTGGAAGTTTCAAAATTCCATATTTTATTCAGAATAGAACATAGATGACATATCAAATATTTAAACTGAGAAAATGTATCATTTAAAGAGAAAAATTAGGTGATTTTAAATTTCATGACAACAACACGTCTCAAAAAAGTTGGGACAAGGCCATGTTTCCCACTGTGAGACATCCCCTTTTCTCTTTACAACAGTCTGTAAACGTCTGGGGACTGAGGAGACAAGTTGCTCAAGTTTAGGGATAGGAATGTTAACCCATTCTTGTCTAATGTAGGATTCTAGTTGCTCAACTGTCTTAGGCCTTTTTTGTCGTATCTTCCATTTTATGATGCGCCAAATGTTTTCTATGGGTGAAAGATCTGGACTGCAGTCTGGCCAGTTCAGTACCCGGACCCTTCTTCTACGCAGCCATGATGCTGTAATTGATGCAGTATGTGGTTTGGCATTGTCATGTTGGAAAATGCAAGGTCTTCCCTGAAAGAGACGTCGTCTGGATGGGAGCATATGTTGCTCTAGAACCTGGATATACCTTTCAGCATTGATGGTGTCTTTCCAGATGTGTAAGCTGCCCATGCCACACGCACTAATGCAACCCCATACCATCAGAGATGCAGGCTTCTGAACTGAGCGCTGATAACAACTCGGGTCGCCCTTCTCCTCTTTAGTCCGAATGACACGGCGTCCCTGATTTCCATAAAGAACTTCAAATTTTGATTCGTCTGACCACAGAACAGTTTTCCACTTTGCCACAGTCCATTTTAAATGAGCCTTGGCCCAGAGAAGACGTCTGCGCTTCTGGATCATGTTTAGATACGGCTTCTTCTTTGAACTATAGAGTTTTACCTGGCAACGGCGGATGGCACGGTGAATTGTGTTCACAGATAATGTTCTCTGGAAATATTCCTGAGCCCATTTTGTGATTTCCAATACAGAAGCATGCCTGTATGTGATGCAGTGCCGTCTAAGGGCCCGAAGATCACGGGCACCCAGTATGGTTTTCCGGCCTTGACCCTTACGCACAGAGATTCTTCCAGAGTCTCTGAATCTTTTGATGATATTAGGCACTGTAGATGATATGTTCAAACTCTTTGCAATTTTACATTGTTGAACTCCTTTCTGATATTGCTCCACTATTTGCCGGCGCAGAATTAGGGGGATTGGTGATCCTCTTCCCATCTTTACTTCTGAGAGCCGCTGCCACTCCAAGATGCTCTTTTTATACCCAGTCATGTTAATGACCTATTGCCAATTGACCTAATGAGTTGCAATTTGGTCCTCCAGCTGTTCCTTTTTTGTACCTTTAACTTTTCCAGCCTCTTATTGCCCCTGTCCCAACTTTTTTGAGATGTGTTGCTGTCATGAAATTTCAAATGAGCCAAAATTTGGCATGAAATTTCAAAATGTCTCACTTTCGACATTTGATATGTTGTCTATGTTCTATTGTGAATACAATATCAGTTTTTGAGATTTGTAAATCATTGCATTCCATTTTTATTTACAATTTGTACTTTGTCCCAACTTTTTTGGAATCGGGGTTGTATATATATATATATATATATATATATATTGTAGAAAGAACCTGATGTGGGTGAAGCACAGCAGGCGGTTGTTTGCATCTTAGTTCTTTTCTTTATTGCTACTTTTCAAAAGTCAAAAACTCTCTCTCACCCATACACACACACACACACACACATACACATACAGGCTACAAGCAAGCCCTCGGTGCTGACTCAGGCCGGTGAGCCATCTGGCTTGAAGCTAACTCCCCCCCCCCCGATGGGACAAGAAGTCCGCCACCACCATCTGCACCCTTGGCCTGTGGACCACCTTGAATTTAAATGGCTGGAGTGCAAGATACCAATGGGTGATCCACGCGTTGGCATACTTCATGCGGTGGAGCCACTGGAGGGGTGCGTGGTCTGAACAGAAGGTGAACGGGCATCCCAGCAGGTAGTACCGGAGGACAAGGACTGCCCACTTGATGGCTAGGCACTCTTTTTCGATCGTGCTGTACCTGCCTTCCCGCATCGACAGCTTCCGGCTAATGTACAGCACGGGATGCTCCTCCCCCTCCCCCTTCTGGGACAGAATGGCCCTGAGCCCTCTGTCCGATGCATCTGTCTGTAAAATAAAAGGGAGAGAAAAGTCAGGGGAGTGTAACAGTGGCCCCCCACACAGTGCAGCCTTTACCCTAGAAAAAGCCTGTTGGCATTGCTCCGTCCACTGGACCGGATCTGGTCCTCCCTTTTTAGTGAGATCCGTCAGCAGGCTGGTGATGTCCGAATAATTAGGTATGAACCTCTGATAGTAGCCAGCCAGCCCCAGGAACTGTCTCACCCCCTTTTTGGTCTTGGGCCTCGGGCAGGCCGCAATCACTGTGGTCTTATTAATTTGGGGAAGCACCTGCCCATGGCCTAAGTGGAAACCCAGATACCATACTTCCACCCATCCAATCGCACATTTCTTTGGGTTGGCTGTGAGACCTGCCCGCCTCAACGACTTTAGGACGGCCCTAAGGTGTTCGAGGTGCTGCGGCCAGTCATTGCTGTAGATGATAATAGCATCAAGATATGCAGCTGTGTAGGTGGCGTGGGGACAGAGGACCCTGTCCATAAGCTGCTGGAACATAGCGGGTGGCCCAAACAGCCCAAAAGGAAGTGTGACAAATTGGTGTAAGCCAAACGGTGTGGAAAAGGCCGTTTTCTCTCGGGACAGATGAGTCAAGGGGATCTGCCAATATCCCTTTGTTAAATCCAGTGTCAAATAAAAATGAGCAGCACCTAATCGATCAAGCAACTCGTCAATGCGAGGCATTGGGTATGTGTCAAATTTAGACACTGCGTTGACTTTCCTATAGTCCACACAGAACCCGACCGACCCATTGGTCTTGGGGACCACTGGGCTGCTCCGGTCACTGTGGGACTCCTCCATTATGCCCATTTCAAGCATGGTTTCAAGTTCATCTTGGACCACCTTTTTTTTGTGTTCGGGCAGGCGGTAAGGGTGGCTGCGCACTACCACCACCGGGGGCATCTCGATGTGGTGTTCAATGAGGTGGGTGCGGCCAGGCAGGGGTGAAAACACATCGGAAAATTCTTTCTACAACTGGGCTACCTCCGTGAGCTGGGTCGGGGAGAGGTGGTCTCCACAGGGGACTGGAGCAGTGGGCGATGTCAATTTTCTTTTTTGAACCTCTGGCCCCAGCTCCGCCTTCTCCAGAATTACCAACACCAACGCCACGGGGACCTCCTCATTCCAATGTTTTAATAGATTGAGGTCATAAATTTGCAATGCCCCACCCCTGTCCGTTCACCTCACCTCATAGTAGACGTCCCCGATTCGCCGTATGACCTCAAAGGGCCCTTGCCACTTGGCGACCAATTTGGAGCTTGACGTGGGCAGTAATACGAGTACTTTGTCTCCCGGTGTGAACTTCCTAAGGCGCGTGCCCTGTTGTACAGTTGGACTTGACGTTCTTGCGCCTGCCACAAATTCTCCTGGGTTAAGTGCGTGAGTGTGTGGAGTTTGGCATGCAGGTCAAGAACATATTGAATTTCGTTCTTACTAGGTGAAGGTCCTTCCTCCCAATTTTCATGTAGCACGTCCAAAATGCCACGCGGCTTATGCCCATATAACAATTCAAATGGTGAAAATCCTGTGGAGGCTTGCGGGACCTCTCTTACTGCAAATAACAGGGGCTCGAGCCACTTATCCCAATTACGTGCATCTTTGCTTACGAACTTCCGAATGATATTTTTGAGAGTTCGATTAAACTGTTCCACTAAGCCATCCGTTTGCGGGTGATAGATCCTGGTGCGGATAGGCTTAATTCCCAGTAACCCATATAGCTTGCGTAGTGTGCATGACATGAATGTAGTGCCTTGGTCTGTCAGGATTTCTTTCGGAATCCCGACCCGGGAGATAAAGTGGAAGAGCGCTTCTGCAATACTGTGTGCTAAGATATTGCAAAGTGGCACTGCCTCTGGGTATTGCATTGCATAGTCTACCAGGACTAAAATAAAGCGATATCCCTGTGCTGACCGATCTAGTGGCCCGACAAGATCCATCCCAATTCTTTCAAAAGGGGTCTCGATTAAAGGGAGAGCGTGCAAAGGTGCTTTTGGAGTGGCCGTGGGATTTACTAATTGAGGTATTTCACCCACGTGACCAAGTCACGTGACGCAGCCATTTTGGACGGCACGCTTAAGTCCTTCAGTGCAAGGTGGTATGAGATGGTGGAGACCTTTGCACATTTTAACAAGAAAGTAAGCTGTGATTCGTGTTAAATTGGATCTGTCTTTTATCACAAACACTGTACCCAGCCTTGGTATGGAGCCCTGTTTATTTATTTCTGTGTCCCTTTTCTTTCTAGCCTTTGTTATTGCATTTTATGTCTGATGTCTGCTACATGCAACCCTAGACAAATTAACACTGCCTTGTTTCACTGCTCAGATGGGTTAACAAACACTGACCCATTTACTTTTTGCTATATATTTTATCAAAATTGCGTTAACTGATAAACTAACCTGAAATGAAATGATCACTGCAAAGTCTGGAGTACTCTGTTGGCTCCCAATCCTGTCTCTTCACAGCTGCAATCCATTTGGCCCTCTTGTCTGGGTCAGTAGGAAACCGGTAGTGATGTGTCGGTCGCGAACAATCCGGTTCAAAGAGCCGGCTCTTTGAAGTGAACGAAGGGAGCCGGCTCTTCGGTGGGAGCCGAGTTGGGGAGCTGAATTAGTTTTTTGTCCTTAGGTGCCTCAGAGAGAGAGAGAGAGAGAGAGAGAGAGAGAGAGACTTTCACAAAAAAAGTTGCTGTCCGATTGCGTCTTTGTGTTGTCTATTACCATTCAAATGAAAAAAAGTAGCATGGTGTACGCCTACTTTTTTTGGTTGGGGGGGGTTGATGTCATTCACAGCTGCGAAAATACGAAAATTGGTGTAATGCTTAAAGCTGTGGAGCGCAGGGGAGAGGAGTCTGTGAGGCACCTGAGGAGGGGAAAATCAGCTGTGTATTTTATATTGGTAATATAACAGTTTTGCATTATGTTTGTGAGAAAATAATTTATTAATTGGTAAGTAAGTTTTATTCTATAGCTAGAACATTGTTACACCGCTATACTTTACAAAGCTTTACAATGGCTACAAAAACTAAAATGGAAAACATCCTATTGATAAAATATAAATAATAATGTAATTAATTAACTAGTTAATTGCAGCAATTAAATCAAAAATAAAATCTCAGGAGCCGTTTGGGAGCCGAAAGAGCTGGCTCCTTATAGTAAGAAGAGCCAAAAGAGCCGGCTCCCAAAAAAGAGCCGAAATTCCCATCACTAGAAACCGGTAAAAGGAGCGTCCTGCATGCTGTCCCTGTCTGTTGTGGCAGCCAACAGCACAACAAGCAAACACCATGGTTATTTATAGAGTGCTTACTGACAAATTAATCTATTCTAGGTGTCTGTAACACTTTTTTTTCAAGCTGGTTCTCCCTCTCTGTCTGCAGCGTTAGTATGTAGCTTGACGTTCAAAATGGCGGACACCGGGGCGTCACGTGACCCTGTGACGTCAGGTGAAATACCTCAATTGGCATTCGCGGCACACTGCACACCACCTACGGACATCCCCACGAACCCCTGGCCAATAGAACCGGGCCATTATCTGGGCTAGTGTCTTATCCTGCCCTTAGTGTCCAGCCATGGGATTAAATTGAGCTGCCTGGAATATGAATTCCCAGCGGCTCTTTGGAATTAATAGCTGCATTATCTTTTTGCCAGTTTGAGTGTTCTGCGTCGCTTGGTATAACCTATCCTTAATTATAGCAAAGTAGGGGAAGGCCAGCGTTGCATGGCTGGCTGGAGAATTTGACTATTGATTACTCTCACTTGGTCAAATGCATGCCGCAAAGTCCCATCTCACAACTGCTCTAACGGGAAATCCCCAAGGGAATCCCCTACTCCCTCTCTCGGGGCAGGGTGCTCCTCACTCTGCGTATCGCCCTGACGCAGTGCTGACGTAGACGGCTCTGTGACAGCTTCTCCCGCCAGTGCTACTCTGGGGCTTTCCCCAGACGGATTACTGCAGGACCCATTCTTTACTATGTGCATCATCAACTCTTTAAAACCTGGCCAATCAGTCCCCAAAATCAGTGAGTGGGTGAGATGAGGGTTAACCGCCACCTTTACACTATGCTTTTGCCCTTGAAATAGAATGTGGATGGACACCAAAGGGTAGTCGTGAACATCCCCATGCACACACAACACCTTCACCACTCGTGCTCTCTCCAATGCCTCACCTTGCACCAGGCTTTGGTGGATTGAGGTCTAGTTACAGCCGGAATCCACCAAAGCCTGGTACGTATCCCCTTGGACACTTACCGGTATATGATATGCTCCGGACCGATCGAGGGTGGTTTCTGGTGTGTCGGGGACCCGGACCACCGGGCCCACCTCCATCAAGGAGCACTGATGTTGAAGATGTCCCGGCTCCCCACAGTGCCAGCACACCGGCCCAGGCTCTCCCTCTGCACCGGTGTTATGGGAATCACTCACCTGGGGGGAAGGAGAAACAGACAAGGAAGGGGAAAACGGGACACCACGGGTGCGCTGGGCCGGCTGGGCTGGGGGGGAGCCGGCCCCCGCCTCTGCGGTGGGGGAATGGGGTGAGGATGGGAAGCAGAGAGAGAGGGAGAGAGAGAGGAGAAGAGGAGACATGCCTCCCTGCCATCAGAACTGCTGTCATGTGGTCCTCTACCAGCTCGATAGCTTGGTCCAGCAACACCAGGCGATGACATTGGACCCACTCTGCTGTTCCTTCCGGACGTCGCGCAACGAATTGCTCCAGTGTCACCAGGTCGATCACTCCCTCGGCGTTGTGGTCGTCTGTCCTCAGCCACTGCTGGCAGGCGTCCTGGAGTTGTTGCCCGAACGCGAACGGTCGGCCGACCTCCTCCAAACGCAGCGAGCGGAAGCACTGCCATTGTTGCTCCGGGGAGCGGCCAACACGCTGGAGGATGGCTCGCTGGAGGTCAGCATACACAAGCCAGCTGTCGGTGGGGAGCTGCAGCGTGGCCAGTTGCGCCTCGCCCGTCAGCAGGGGGAGGAGGCACGCCACGTGCTGGTCGACCGGCCAACCCCAGGCCTCTGCTGCTTGCTCAAAGAGCGTGAGGAAGGCCTCCGGATTGTCATGTGGACCCATTTTCATTAGGGTGAGGTGGGGAGGGTCCGCTCCACTGGCAGTCATGGGCCCCGCCGACGCGAGCAGGTGCCGGAACGCCTGACGGTCTTCCTGTTGGGCCAGCACCAAGGCTTCAAACCGTTGTTCTTGCTCCTTCCAGAGGGCGACCAGCGCTTGGTGCTGGTTCTGCTGGGCTGTGGCAAGGGCATGAATCAGCTCCTTGAATGGCGAGGACTCCATGGGGCTGTTTCCTTCTACACTCTCCCAGGTTTCAGCACCACTGTAGAAAGAACCTGATATGGGTGGAGCACAGAAGCACGGCAGGCAGTTGTTTGTATCTTAGTTCTTTTCTTTATTGCTGCTTTTCAGCACAAAACTCAAAAACTCTCTCTCGCTCGCACACACATACATACACACACAGGCTATAAGCAAGCCCTCGGTGTCGACCTCCCCTTCTCACTCTCCTTTTATCGGGCATGGTCACTGGAGGAGACACACAAACACATGTTAATTGACAACAGGTGTAGTGACATGACCATTCACCTTCCCTGACTCTGCCCTCCATTCACAGACTGATGCTCTGCCATGCCCCTGCTGCCACAATATATACACACTGTATACTTTATGATATGTTGCCTATATACAGGGTGTTTAAAAAATTTGATATCATTTCACAATCTAATAACTTTGCCAATTCTCATTCAATTGACCTCAAATTTCAACATCATGTGTAGAAACAGGTAAAAATTTAATGTTTAATTACCTCTGCCAAGGAGGTTATGTTTTCGGTAGTGTTGGTTTGTTTGTTTGTTGGTTGGTTTGTCTGTTAGCAACATTACGGAAAAAGTAATGAACGGATTGCTCTGAAATTTTTTCCAGAGGTGTCACTGGGCACAAGTAACAATCCATTAAATTTTGGCAGTGATCCGGATCACCTTCTGGATCCTGGATTTTTTTAAAGGATTCTTGGCGGAGGTCTACGCTCTCCGAGTGCTTTTCTAGTTTTTTTTTTGTTTTTATCTTTTTAGGTATAAAAATGCCATTCACTAGAAAAGAAAAGGCATTTTGTGTGTTAGAGTATGCTCAAACACAGTCAAACAAGACTGTTCAGCATGCATTTATGAGAGGATTTTCTAAAAATGCACCAAGTACAATGCAGATTTGGACATGGCACAAAAAGTTCAAAAAGGAAGGCTGTCTGTGTGTGTCTGTGTCTCAGGCAGCGTGCATATTGAAAATTTGTGAAATTGTTCATGGAATCCTCATACCTTTTGAATTTCTCATTCAAATTTTGAGGAATAAATCTTATATTACTCAACATTAAGCCTGTTCAGTTTCATCTGCCTAGACTATGCAGTTTCTGGGATATTTACATCTCAAATATCAAATTTTCTGAAACACCCTGTATTATTGGATGGTAATGTATTGTCATTTTTCTTTTCATTCATTCATCATCAATAAGTGTTTTATGCTGGTCAGGATTGTAGTGGATCTGGAACCTATCCTGGAAACACTGGGCTTAGAGGAGGAATACTGAATGGGGCTGCTTATTATTCAACATCAATAAATATTATTTTGTTGCCTGTGCGTTCATGTATCAGCATGCACTGACTGCTTGTTGAATAGCATGCCTGTCATATCTACCAGTAGTGGTCCTACTGAAGATGATAAGAGTGACATGCTGACCTAAAATCCAGCCCTAGGCTATTTGCTGTCTGATAGGACCAGTGAAAGCAAGCATTTGATAAGTTTAACCACAGCTCAGGAGGCACAGATGTATCAGGAGAGAGTAGTACAACCTGAAGCCATGCTGGATTGAGTTTTCTTTTCAGTCAGTCTCTCAAAAATGTTCGATGGAGATGTGCACAGCTTGCCTTTGTCAGTACATTGTCAGCACATTAATGCTGATGCCTGAGGGGGGGAAAGGGAATAAATTCAATATCACATAGAAGAAGCTCTTGTGGTTGAAAGGAATATCAGCACAGGTTTTCTTTCACATAAAAGCACAGAAATATCAATTGTAAGTAACGAATAGGCAACGAATAAATAACTACCCACTGTATCAGAGATGAGAATAGCTGTTTTACAGGAAGATCATGTCTTGTGAAGAGTTAATGAGTTTATACCTCGTAACCTTTTCTCACACACGATGACACACTAAGCTTATAAATCTGGTGGAGCTAACTCACTGTCATTGTGCACATCTTTGAACTGAAAGATTCTGTTCTGATATTCTCTTTCTCATCTCTTCTCTCTCCCTGTTTCTTTCCACAGAATATATAACTCACACACTTGTTGTAAAACTGGGACTGAGCGATCAGTCGGACTCTTTATTCTGCTCTGTTTCCCCAGACCTCAGCTGCTGAATTTCTCTCTCTCTCTCTCACACACACACACACACACACACACACACACACACACACACACACACACACTTATGAGAGTCCTAAGGACCCTTTTCTAGGTATAGAGAGCATTGATTTGCATGTGCACCTGGGTACTGAGTGTCCTTATTTGCATTTGAAGCTACTTCATGCATCTAACTAGAGTCATGTGTTAAATTATTTTATACCACACTGCTGCTGAATTCTCAATTCTGACTGGTTAGAATGTACTGATTGATTTTCTATTACAGTAGTTTTGCCTGCAGGATTTACAATAATATGCATGTTGTAAGACCTTATGGTTTCTATAGTAACAGCTTACACAGGGAATTGGATGGGAGATGCTCCACATAAATTGATTATAACTGATACGGTGAAACATTCAATTGCAGACTGCTATAGGACAGGACACACTGAGCCACCTGATGTGCATGTCCCTGGAATGTGTCATGGTTAGAAACACAGATTATCAAAGATTCCACCTCTCGTAAGGCCAGGAAGAAGAGAATCTATGATGAAATGCTCTAAAGCAGGGGTTCTCAACCATTTCTACTTTAAGGCCCACCTATTCATACTTGTAACGAGTTGGGGCCCATTAAAAAAGATCCCCAATTATTTTGGCTCATCTATTCTATTAGAATCTAATAGCCTATTGTAACATGTATTAATGGGATGCAACATCAGCCCCTGTCACAGATGGGAGTCCAGGAATTAAATAAATGCAATGAAAACAAACTGTTTTTAATTGTAGGTATTGCATTTAAAACTGTATGGATGTCCCAGAAGCCAACATAAAACCATGCATGCAGGTCATTCTCACTCAAAAAGGATTAGGTTAGATAAGTTTAGAGTTTATTGCCATTTCCACAAATACACTGCAGTACAGATACATTGGAATTCTTGAGCATTTTCCACGAGTCAGCTTCATAGACACTATTTTATATATAAAAGGGGGGGGGGGGAATTACAAAAATACAAAACAACATACATTATAAAATTTAAAAACATTATAATACACAATTATAACAATAACAAATAAACAGTGAGGGAACTAGATAGAGCTATGTAAGGCTATCATTAAACTGAGTGCAACTGTCTATGAATAAATATCTCATCTCATCTCATCATCTCTAGCCACTTTATCCTGTTCTACAGGGTTGCAGGCAAGCTGGAGCCTATCCCAGCTGACTACGGGCGAAAATGAATAAATATATAAAAAATTAATAAATATCTATCTGAAGTGGTATTGCACATATTGAGTATTACACAAATCGAGTGAGTATTGCACATTTTATTTGAGGAGGTAGAAATAGAAGTTAGAAAATCCAGTTATATTGCACATGGAGTCCGATGTTGTAGTATGCTCTGGCCCCATCCCAATGCGGCGTGGCGATGTAGCTTACAGCAGGTTATGGTCGCTGAACTGCTGGCTGTCCAGGTGGTGCTCTGAAAACAGTGTGGGCTTTATAGATAATTGGGCTAATTTTGAGGGCACTGCTGGCCTGTTAGGGCGGGACGGTATCCATCCCACTCGGGAAGGTGCTGCTCTCATTTCCTGCAGCATAGGTCATAGTCTCAGAACAGGCCTAGTTAATTTCTGACAATCCAGAGCCAAGGCCAGGGAGCAGACGAACAGGCTAAACCGACTGTCTGCTAGCTGCACAGAGTCGTCACTCAGGGCCCACTACATCGAGACTGTGTCTGTTCCCCGAGCTCAACAAAAAGGTAGAAATTTTCAGAGAGTTTGTTCTAGTAACCTAATCAAGATAAAATTAGATCATACTGACTGTACAGCTGCTGCCAGCACCTTTGATCTAAAGGTGGGGCTATTAAATATTAGATCTCTTACATCTAAAGCGCTAATGGTTAATGAACTCATTACTGATCAGGAGTTTAATGTACTGTGTTTAACAGAAACATGGATTAAGCCAAATGAATATATAGCATTAAATGAAGCGAGTCCTCCTGGATACAGTTATATACACCAGCCTCGTCTAACTGGCAGAGGAGGAGGCGTTGCGGTTATTTATAACAATTATCTAGGTGTAACACACAAACCTGTTTATAAATTTAATACATTTGAAGTTCTTCATACTCATATAATGTATGTAGCCTCGAAAAATAAGTCTACCCAGTTAATTCCATTGCTTATTATTTACAGGCCCCCAGGGCCATATTCTGAGTTTCTTTCTGAATTTGCAGATTTTATCTCAGATCTGGTTATTTCCTTAGACAAAGCTTTAGTTGTCGGAGATTTTAATATTCACTTCGATAACCCAGAAGACCCTTTAAAAACAGCGTTTGTGTCCATCTTAGATTCAGTCGGGATTAAGCAGAATGTCATAGGGCCGACCCATAATGGTGGTCACACCCTTGATCTAATACTAACATTCAGATTAAACGTAGACAATATAGTCATACTTCCACAGTCTGAAGTTATCTCAGATCATTGTCTCATCTCATTCAAAATATGTCTGAGTAATAATATATGCACCTCACCACGCTACTGTATTAAACGTACTTTCACGTCAACTACTGCACAGAGCTTTATAAATGATCTCCCAGAGTTATCAACTTTGATTGGGTCACTGTCAGCCCCTGCAGAACTTGATCAGGCAACTGAATGCTTAGAGTCAACATTCCGCCATACTTTAGATAATGTAGCTCCTCTAAAAAGGAAAATGGTCAGAGACAAAAAATTAGCACCCTGGTATAATGATGACACTCGCACATTAAATCAGACCACTCGAAAATTGGAACGTAAATGGCGTCAAACAAAATTGGTAGTGTTCAAATTAGCTTGGAAGGAGAGCTTCCTGAAGTATAGAAAAGCTCTTAGTGCTGCGAGATCAACATATTTCTCCTCCCTAATAGAAGATAACAAAAATAATCCTAGATTCCTATTTAATACTGTAGCAAAATTAACCAGGAATAAGTCCACTATCAACACATGCACACCTGCAGTATGTAGTAGCAACGACTTCATGAATTTTTTTAATGACAAAATTGAGAATATCCGACAAAAAATTCAAACTACTAATTTAAGGTTAGACAATGAAAGTGACCTTGTAGTTAACAATATAACTGTATCAGATCATCAGTTAGAATGTTTTACTCCCCTAAAAGAAACTGAATTACTTTCATTAATCTCTACATCAAAAGCCTCAACTTGCGTACTAGATCCTTTACCGACACATCTATTCAAACAGATAATGCCTGGAGTAATTGAACCGCTTCTAAAAATAATAAATTCTTCTCTTATGATTGGCTATGTACCCAAATCCTTTAAACTAGCAGTTATCAAACCCCTGATTAAAAAACCTGACCTTGATCCCTGTCAGCTGTCCAATTATCGGCCAATATCAAACCTCCCCTTTATCTCCAAGATCCTTGAAAAAGCTGTGGCACAGCAGTTATGCTCATATTTACATAGGAATAACATCCATGAAATGTATCAGTCAGGATTTAGACCTCATCATAGCACAGAGACAGCACTGGTTAAAGTAGTAAACGACCTACTGTTGGCGTCTGATCAGGGCTGTGTCTCGCTACTTGTGTTGCTTGACCTTAGTGCAGCATTTGATACCATTGATCATTCCATTCTTCTGGATAGACTAGAAAATGTTGTGGGAGTTAAGGGAATGGCCCTCTCCTGGCTCAGGTCTTATCTAACTGATCGTTATCAGTATGTTGATATAAATGGTGATATTTCTAGACGTACCAAGGTAAAGTTTGGTGTTCCACAAGGTTCTGTCTTGGGTCCACTGCTTTTTTCTCTATATATGTTACCTCTGGGCGATATTATTCGTAAACATTGTATTAGTTTCCACTGTTATGCTGATGACACACAGTTGTATGTCTCTGCAAAACCTGATGAGAGACACCAGCTTAATAGAATTGAGGAATGTGTGAAGGACATTAGACACTGGATGCTTATTAATTTCCTTCTGCTTAACTCTGACAAGACTGAAGTACTTGTGCTAGGACCACATGCAGCTAGAAGTAAGTTTTCTGATTACACAGTAACTCTGGATGGCCTTTCTGTTTCTTCACGTGCAGCAGTAAAAGACCTCGGAGTGATTATTGACCCCAGTCTTTCATTCAAAACTCACATTGATAACATCACCCGGATAGCTTTCTTTCATCTCAGAAATATTGCAAAGATAAGAAATTTAATGTCATTGCATGATGCAGAAAAACTAGTCCATGCTTTCGTTACCTCCAGGTTGGATTATTGTAATGCCTTACTGTCTGGATGTTCCAATAAGTGCATAAACAAGCTCCATTTAGTTCAAAATGCAGCAGCAAGAGTCCTTACTAGAACTAGAAAATATGACCACATCACGCCTGTCTTATCCACACTGCATTGGCTCCCAATCAAATTTCGTATTGATTATAAAATACTACTATTGACCTTTAAAGCACTAAATGGTCTCGCACCACAGTACCTGAGTGAACTTCTGCTCCTCTATGACCCGCCACGCCTACTTAGATCAAAAGGTGCAGGCTATCTGCTGGTACCTCGTATAGTGAAGGCTACATCAGGGGGCAGAGCCTTTTCTTACAAAGCCCCACAGTTATGGAACAGCCTTCCAAGTAATGTTCGGGAATCAGACACAGTCTCAGCATTTAAGTCTAGGCTGAAAACATATCTGTTTAGTCAAGCCTTTTGTTAATGGTGTTTATGAGGTAAAGGAGTAGATCTGGAGGGTCCTCAGACATAGAGTGTTTTGGTAAACTGGGATGTATGGATGCTGTCAGTCCCCACTCGCTTGCTCACTCGAGTTTGTTGACAGGTGTAGTGGCTGGCTGCTTTATGTCCCGGGGCTCCCTCATGTCTCTGTTACCTTCTGGCTCTCTCCTTTTAGTTATGCTGTCATAGTTAGTTGCCGGAGTCCCTGCTTGTACTCGGTGCAATATGTATACTGTTCCTACTTATTCAGGTGACATTGGGCATACCTAACCACCTGTGTTTTCTTTCCCTCACCCCCACCCCAAATCTGTCCCTCTGAGTTACATGGAGTCAACAGGAAATCTTTTGGTGGAGACGGTGGAGACCTCGACTGGCTATCGTAGCCTACAGGGAATCGGCCGTCAGACATTCTGTCGCATGTCCCAGACCCGGTGAAATGTAACTGAATTGTCTTGGCCAGCCCTAAGGGTCCCATCTGCATCTCATCATTGCTGAGGAGTGTGCTCCCATCACCCAATCAAGCATCCAGCCAGAGCAGGTCATGATATATTTTACCATATTAACATGCCATTGTGTGTTATGTCTGATGTAAAGACTCTCGTCTCTGCGAGCCTACCACACAGATTTAATACTTGTCATTTTTAGGGCATACCTAACAATGTGTTTTCTTTCTCTCTCTCTCTCTCTCTCTCCCCCCCCACCCCCCCCCCATCTGTCCCTCTGGGTTGCATGTTGGTCCTGGGATTGAGATGCTGGCCTCTTCTGACCCTCGGACCTGCTTGGTCCATCCTGGTGCCCTGTGTCTGGTCGGGGTTTTGTCGCCCCACTCCTGTGAAGGACGGCCCCATGAGGACAGTTGAGGGTTATACCTGTTAAAACTGTTAATATTATAGTCAGGCTGTCTGTTGTTGCCCAAATGAGGATGGGTTCCCTTTTGAGTCTGGTTCCTCTCGAGGTTTCTTCCTCATGTCGTCTTAGGGAGTTTTTCCTTGCCACTGTCGCCACAGGCTTGCTCATTGGGGATAGATTAGGGATAAAATTAGCTCATGTTTTAAGTCGCTCAAATTCTGTAAAGCTGCTTTGCGACAATGTTTATTGTTAAAAGCGCTGTACAAATAAACTTGATTTGATTTGAAACTTGATTTTGTGTGTGTGTGTGTGGGGGGGGGGTACTAAGCAATAAGGTAGTTAGCTATCCAGAGTTTCAGTGGATTATGGTAAGAGGTACTTCATTCCCTCCTTAAAGTGCATATCCTGGACCAATTTCGTGTTTTGTTATATGAAAGTATGTCCCTTTACACACTTATCCAGAAGGGTAATTTTGCACAAGGCCATCTGTCTACAGCAGAAAAAAATAAAAGAACAAAACGCGTCTGGAAAAATCCCAAGGGAGTCTGGAGCCAGATTCATGATGTCACGTGTGGATCCGCCAGTAGGCTGAGAGAGCTTGCATGGATTCAGTGCACAGTCTGTGTAGACCAAGTTTAGCGGCTAGCGATTTTGCATTGAAATGTATAATTGTCGCCTGAGCTTCTAAACTAATGGATTCATGCATCAATACTGATCTATTTATTGTTACATAAATCATATTTTTTCTAATTACTATTATGTATTTATATATTTCTTCATTTAGAAGAGTACTGGCTACTGTAGGAGAAAGATTTCATAAGCTACACACATGGAACTGGCTAAGCAGGGTTGTATATACATTTAATGTGTTTGACAGGCCCCAAGACCTCAAGCCCTGACACGCATATCCCTTGATACATGTGAAGTAAGTGTATTATCGCCCAGCGCTTTTGTGTTGTTTACTTTTGTGTGTGTCAATAAATAACATTATCTGTGTACCACACAAACACAGGAACACCTAATTTAGAGTATAGTCTCTCTTATTTCTTACCCTGGCAACAGTCAACTTGTGAATCACCGATTTTCTTGGTCTTTTTCTCAGCTCTGCTTGGTCCTTCGCTTTTTCCGGGTGCCTCGCACGAAGCGCTCCCATTTCTCTCTCATTGTCCGGTCTTTTGGAAAATGATGAGTACTAATCCCATCATGATTGTTGTTGCTACACCCTCCTACGATACATCTGTTAACCATTTTAATAATTACGTGATAACATTGAAGAAATTTGTAGAAAACCACCAGGTTGTTTTCTCATAAACAAACCAGCACTGACGTAGGATTCAGAAGGAGGCATCCCGCATGTGACGTCACGAAAATCAGTGTTTGCCGGGAATTCCAAATGGCAAGTTTTTTCAGAGGCAGATGAATTAGCCTCAAATGGCTTGATTTCAACTGAATTTTTCTGGTATTGTGCAAGGTAAAAAAATTGCACAAAATGCAAAATGTGACAGATATTTGACCAAAGTTTAATATAAAATAGGAGAATTACATTGATCTTGCTCCTGAATTTACCCGTGATATGCACTTTAATGTCCTGTGCCACCAGCCTAACAGTCGAAGGAAAGAAGCTGTTATACAAGCGGGCCCTGTGAGTGCTGATACTTACAGGCCTGTGATGTCTCAGGTTGTAGCCTGTGTTCACCCACTTCAACAGAGCATAAGCTGGGTGGTGTTTATCTTTAAGGATGCTCTGTGCTTTCCTTCTGCAGTGCTGGGTGTACAGTATATAGTGTCAATGGAGGGGAGATCAGAGCCAATGACTTTCTCTGCTGTTTTAATTACCCACTGCAGTGATTTCCTCTCAGCCAGGGTGATGTTACCATACCACACTGTGATACCACTGGTGAGAATGCTTTCAACAGGTCTTCTGTAGACTTGGATAAAGGGCTGGTGTCTAAGTCTGGCCTTCTTCAGCAGTCTGATGAAGTACAGCCTCCGCTGGGCTCTTTCACTAAAGTTGCAGTGTTTTTAGCCAGGCTGAGGTCTTCTGAAATGTGAAAGCCTAGGAACTTATAGCTGTCAGTCCACTTCACCCCAGTCCCCCTGATGGTGAGAGGCTGCAGAGGGGGGTTCTCCTCCTAAAATCTATTATGAGTTCTTTCATTTTGTCTGTGTTAAGGACAAGCTCATTATCCTCTCCATAGACAGTGATCTTGTGAGCCCTGTATGACGACTCATCCCCCATTCTGATGGGGCCAAGGATGGTTGTGTCATCTGCATACTTGATGACAGTAATGTCTTGGGTGGATGCACAGTCATGGGTGTACATGCTGCAGCTCCCCGCCTACAGCTGGCTGGTCTACGCGGACCTCCGCAGGGCTGTCCTCCAATGTGTTGGTTGCACTCCGGAACAGCAACGGCAGCGCTTTCGCGCACTGCGCCTGGAGGAGGTCGGCCGGCCATTTGCATTTGGCCAGCAACTCTGGGATGCCTGCCTGTTGGCTGAGGGCCAACAACTGCGATGCCGAGGGAATCGTTGACCTGGTGGCGCTGGAACAATTCGTCACCCGACTTCCAGAAGGGACAGTGGAGTGGGTCCAGTGCCATCGCCCAGCGTCGCTGGATCAGGCGATAAAGCTGGTGGAGGACCATATGGCGGCCGTTCTGATGGCAGGACAGCGTGTCTCCCCTTCTCCCCTCTTTTCTCTCTCTCCCTCTCCCTCTGCTCCCTGTCCTTGCCCCATTCCCCCACCTTGGAGGCGGGGGCCGGCTCCACCCCAGCCGGCCCGCAACACCGGCAGTGCTCTCCCGTTTCCTACTTCCTTGTCTGTGTCTTCCCCCCTCAGGTGAGTGATGTCTGGAACACCGGTGCAGAGGGAGAGCCTGAGCTGGTATGCTGATGCTGTGGGGAACCGGGGCACCTCCAGCATCAGTGCTCGGTGATGGAAGTGGGCACGGTGGTCTGGATCCCCAGTGCGCCAGGAACCGCACTTGATCGGGCCGGAGCATATCGCATACTGGTGAGTATCCAAAGGGATACGTATCAGGCTTTGGTGGACTCCGGCTGTAATCAGACCTCAATCCACCAAAGCCTGGTGCAAGACGAGGTAGTGGGGAGAGCACAATTGGTGAAGGTGTTGTGTGTGCACAGGGATGTTCACAACTACCCTTTAGTGTCGGTCCACATTCTATTTCAAGGGGAGAAATTTAGAGTAAAGGTGGCGGTTAATCCTCACCTTACCCCCTCGATAATTCTGGGGACTGATTGGCTGGGATTTGGGGAATTAATGGTGCATCTAGTGAAGATTGGGGCCTGCCATAGTTTAGCGAGGGGAGGTCCCGGAGTGGCATTGGCAGAAGCAGCTGTCACAGAGCCATCTATGTCATCACTGCCTCAGAGTGAGGAGCAGTCTGCTCCTCCTCCCTCTCTCGGGGATTCCCTTGCGGATTTCCCATTAGAGCAGTCACGAGACGAGACTCTGTGGCATGCATTTGACCAAGTGAGAGTAATCGATGGTCAAACTCTCCAGCCAAACGCCACACCGTCCTTCCCCTATTTCTCCATTATTAAAGATAGATTATATCGAGTGATGCAGGACACTCAGACTAAGGAACCAATAACCCAGCTTTTAATCCCAAAGAGCCGCCGGGAATTCATATTCCTGGCAGCTCACTTTAATCCCATGGCCAGACACTTGGGGCAGGATAAGACACTAGCCCGATTAATGGCCCGGTTCTATTGGCCAGGGATTCGCGGCGATGTCTGTAGGTGGTGTACGGCATGTCACGAATGCCAGTTAGTAAATCCTGTGGCCATTCCAAAAGTGCCTTTGCACCCTCTGCCATTAATCGAGACCCCGTTCAAAAGAATTGGGATGGATCTCGTCGGGCCATTAGATTGGTCAGCATGAGGATATCGCTTTATTTTAGTTCTGGTGGACTATGCAACGCGATACCCGGAAGCAGTGCCTCTTCACAATATCTCAGCATGTAGTATTGCAGAAGTGCTCTTCCGCGTCATCTCCCAAGTCAGAATCCCCAAAGAGATTCTAACTGATCAAGGCACTACGTTCATGTCACGCACACTGCACGAACTGTATGGGTTACTGGGAATTAAGCCTATCCGCACCAGCGTTTATCACCCACAAACGGATGGTTTAGTCGAACGGTTTAATCGCACCCTCAAAAATATAATTAGAAAATTTGCAAGCGAATATGCATTTACTGGGATAAATGGCTTGAGCCCCTGTTATTCGCAGTGCGAGAGGTCCCGCAAGCCTCCACGGGGTTCTCCCCATTCGAATTATTATACGGGTGTAAGCCACGTGGCATTTTGGATGTGCTACGTGAAAATTGTGAGGAGGGACCTTCAACTAGTAAAAATGAAATTCAATATGTTCTCCACCTGCATGCCAAACTCCACATACTTACACACATAGCCCAGGAGAATTTGCGGCAGGCCCAAGAACGTCAAGTCCGTCTGTACGACAGGGGCACACACCTTAGGGAGTTCACACTAGGAGATAAAGTACTTGTGTTGTTGCCCACGTCGAGCTCCAAATTGATTGCCAGGTGGCAAGGACCCTTTGAGGTCACACAGCGAGTCGGGGATGTCGACTATGAGGTGAGGCAAACAGACAGGGGTGGGGCGTTACAGATTTACCACCTCAAGCTGCTAAAACGTTGGAACGAGGAGGTCCCCGTGGCACTGGTGTCGGTGGTTCTGGAGAAGGCGGAGCTGGGGCCGGAGATTCAAAAAGGAAAATTGACATCACCCACCACTCCGGTCCCCTGTGGAGACCACCTCTCCCCAACCCAGCTCACAGAGGTTGCCCAGTTGCAGACAGAATTTTCTGATGTGTTCTCGCCCCTGCCCGGTCGCACCCACCTCATAGAACATCACATTGAGATGCCCCCAGGGATAGTAGTGTGCAGCCACCCTTACCGATTGCCCGAACACAAAAAAAAAGATGGTTCAGAAAGAACTCAAGGCCATGCTCGAAATGGGCATCGTCGAGGAGTCCCACAATGACTGAAGCAGCCCGGTGGTCTTGGTTCCCAAGGCCGAGGGGTCAGTCCGGTTCTGTGTGGACTATAGAAAAGTCAACGCGGTGTCTAAATTTGATGCATACCCTATGCCTTATATTGATGAGTTGCTCGATCGACTAGGCACGGCTCATTTTTATTTGACACTGGATTTGACAAAGGGATATTGGCAGATCCCCTTGTCTCCTATATGCCGAGAGAAAATGGCCTTTTCCACACTGTTTGGCATACACCAGTTCATCACACTTCCTTTTGGGCTGTTTGGGGTGCCCACTATGTACCAGGGGCTTATGGACAGGGTGCTCCACCCCCACGCCACCTACGCGGCCGCCTACCTAGATGACATCATTATTTACAGTAATGACTGGCTGCGGCACCTGGAACACCTGAGGGCCATCCTTAGGTCGCTGAGGCGAGCGGGTCTCACAGCCAACCCGAAGAAGTGTGCAATTGGGCGGGTAGGCCGTAAGGTGAACCCCGTTTTTGTTTCATCTCGCTCCAACGTCTCCGAACTACGAAATATTTATTTTAAAACTAAGAATGAGTACTAGAAAGTGTGGCGAAAAAAGTTCTCACCTTATAATCCTGTCAATTCCTCGCACCGAGCGATCGCGTGGCGAACTATTTTCCTCTAAAAATGACGTGTCGGGACATCACGTGACCGCTCTGGACCAATCGCGTTGCCGATTTTTGACCACAGATCAGCTGACAGCTTGCGTAATTACAGTCACATTAGTAGAAAAAGTCTCAAACACCCTCCAAAGTGGGTGAAATGTCTTCTAAGTCCTAAATAGTGCTTTAAATACATCACTAAGACAATATTGCATATGTGGTATATTGAAGTGTTTATATTATTATTAGAATGAAAATTTTTATCATCACCATTATTATAGTACAAAATATGGTGTAATGGTCTATGACTAGGACCATTCATGTATTCATTCTCTTAGGTTATTAACTATAAAGTATTGATCAACCATAAAACAATTTGCTTGAAAAACAGACCTACAATGTTACACAGGCAGTAATGGAATAGAGTATTGACTCGTCATTGTGGGCTATACACACCATGGATTAGCCATAAAATGGCATATATAATATATAGGCAATGCATGTGACTTCAGATCAAGATTTAAGAAATTGTGCAGGAAGGAGAAGAGTCCATAGGAATAATAATACACAATAATAATAATAATAATAATACAACCTATATATAATATTGCAGTTCTATTGCTCAGTTCAGAGGCACAATGGCAGGGATTCAAGTATTCACTACCTATGCAGCGGCACAGTAGAGGTAGGTAAACGCACTAGGCAGCACTATGCACCTGCAGCAGCGGCAACAAAGAAGATGCAAGACTGAGTCATCATACAACAGAACTGTGTGGCAAATTGCAAACTTTAATAGAAAATGTAAACAACAAAACAGTGATATATACACATTACAAATGCAAATTTATATATACACAAAAAAAAAATATATATATATATAATATATATATATAAAAGTCCTGTGGCACGGTGCAAAAAGGCAGGGGTCAGCATCCAGGCAATGACCTAGGTGTCAGTGACAGAGAAAGGGGGGGGGGGGGGAGACACACACACACACACACACACACACACACAGTGCTGTGACTAATTGTCTTCACATTGAACAGTAGCAAGTAGCATTCTATGGTCATGTATGAGAAGTTAGTACATGGCTTACTTGTCCTTCTCTTGTCTAGCAGGCTCATTCAGAAATCTGGTGTACTGCTGGTAGCAGCTCTTGTGGTACTGCACCTCCAGAGCCACACAGTCTTTGTCCTTAATGTGTACCAGAATACTGTGGTCATCTTTAGTCTCAGCAGCAGTCTGCAACTTGCCTTGCCAAACAGAAAGACATGCTTATTACCACATAGGAATTTAAGTTTGCCAGTAGCATATTCACATAAAGGCACACATATGTTACATGCATACAAACATTGAAACATAACATCCATGCATGCAAACACACTTGCAGAGGGAGATAGCACTGTAGATAGTCATCAGTGATAGTGACCCTTTGTGTGTGTGGGGGCAGGGGGGTTGATCAGTGATTGTGACCCTTTGTGTGAGTGTGTGTGTGGGGGGGGAGGGGGGGTTTGCTTACCTGCTAAGGTCTCAGCTTTTGAAAGAGCTTCCCTTTGTCGTTTGCCTCCCTTTAAGACGAATTTGAGGTTTTTTTTTTTTTTACATATAATGCACAGGGCAGGAAGGACGGGACCTGAGCTGGACATAGGCAGTGCTGACCTGGATCTAAGACTCAGTGCTGCCCGATGTTGAGGGGCCAGCTTCGGGGGGGGGGGGGGGGGGGGGGCAGCTTCGGGGGGTCTTGCGGCGTCTTGAGTTTCATCTCCCCCTTCTTTCTTGTGCACCATACGCTTTCCCGCTCGTTCAATAGCAAGTTTGTCCGTAAACCTGCGGTAACATGCAGGGTGGAAGGCAGCATCCTCGGGTATCTTGTCAAACTCTAAATCTAAACAGTGTTTGTAGTTTTCGGCTAGTCTCCTGTTCTCACCGCTCAACTGCAGCCACTGTCGGATACTGTCCCGGTATGTATTCCACCGTTTGAAGGTAAATTCCTGGGTCACTCTGTGCTTCACAGAAGCTATATGCATATAGCACTGCTTACATGCAAGAAGTTTTCTCCTTTTTGCCATTATTTCCAAACTTTCCTCTCCTCCACTGCTGCTAGACGAGGCTGTGGCGGCTGCCATGTTGGTCTCTTGTTTACGAAATGGGGCTACGTCAGCAACTGTGGAACCTGTTCTGTAGCGAAATCTTATTCCGCGTTGCCAAAATATCATTCCGCGCCGATGACATTAGTTCGCTTTTTCAAGCCTTCGTGCGAAAAATTGACAGCATTACAAGGTGAGAACTTTTTGATGACATCATTTCATAATACGTCCATTTTTAAGAATTGGATATTATGTAGTTCGGAGACGTCGGAGCGGAATCTTGTTTCTGAAAGACTTTTCGGGGTTCACCTTACGGCCTAGGGTGGAAGTACGGTATCTGGGCTTACACTTGGGCAATGGGCAGGTGCATCCCCAAATTAATAAGACAGCAGCGATTGTGGCCTGGCTGAGACCCAAGACCAAAAAGGGGGTGAGACAGTTCCTGGGGCTAGCTGGCTACTATCGTAGGTTTATCCCTAACTATTCGGACATCACCAGCCCGCTGACTGATCTCACTAAAAAGGGAACACCAGATCCGGTCAAGTGGATGGAGCAATGCCAGCAGCCTTTCTCTGAGGTAAAGACTGCACTGTGTGGGGGACCACTAGAGTGCATCAGTTGCCCTCACTTTTTTGCCCTCACAAAGACATTTATGACAGAGTCTGGTGTGGATGAACTTGACTGGCCTGCACAGAGTCCTGACCTCAACCCGATAGAACACCTTTGGGATGAATTAGAGTGGAGACTGAGAGCCAGGCCTTCTCGTCCAACATCAGTGTGTGACCTCACAAATGCGCTTCTGGAAGAATGGTCAAAAATTCCCATAAACACACTCCTAAACCTTGTGGATAGCCTTCCCAGAAGAGTTGAAGCTGTTCTAGCTGCAAAGGGTGGACCGACGTCATATTGAACCCTATGGATTAGGAATGGGATGTCACTTAAGCTCATATGTGAGTCAAGGCAGGTGAGCAAATACTTTTGGCAATATAGTGTATATATATTAGAGTGCATCAGTTGCCCTCACTTTCATAAAATCTGATGCATTTTTGTTTGGGTGTTCCTTTTCACCAATAAAGACATCCTGTAAAATTTTTTGACCATATTCAAAAGTCTAATGGTGGCACCATGAGGTTCATTTTTTGCCAAAAAAACTCTTCTTTTATGTTTTCGCGTAAGGTTTGAATCACAATGTTGGACTCCATTTATTGATTTCTTGTGACCCATGTTAAGATCATGTTAAGATCATGTTAAGAACCTTTGCAAGGGACTGAGAAGCATTAATGTGATTCATAATACATTTGTATTGTTTAAAAGTAGTTGAACAATGATTCAATGAACAGCTAAAACTCAAACTGTGCTTGATAATATATTTAGAATATGTACTAAAAATGTGTATCTAAGATATTTGGTATACTCTATAAGGTGCCATAATGTTTCATGAAAAGTGATTGAAATTTTGTCATAAAGGTCATAAAATAGCAGCTTTTTCCATAACTTTGAGCTCCTGGTGCCACCATTGAACTTTTGAATTTTGTCAAAATATTTCACCCAGTGTGTTTTCTTACCAAAAGGAACATAAAAACAAACATGCATCATGATCGGAGGAACTTTTCATTTTTAGGGGGCAACTGATGCACCCTAGGGGCCACTGTTACACTCTCCTGACTTTTCTCTCCCCTTTATTTTGCAGACGGATGCGTCGGACAGAGGGCTGGGGGCTGTTCTGTCCCAGGAGGTGGAGGGGGAGGACTGTCCCATGCTGTACATCAGCCAGAAGCTGTCAGTGCACAAGGGCAAGTACAGCACGATAGAGAAGGAATGCCTCGCCATCAAGTGGGCGGTCCTCGCCCTCCGCTACTACCTGCCGGGGCGCCCTTTCACCCTTTATTCGGACCTCACGCCCCTGCAGTGGCTCCAAAACATGAAGGATGCCAACGCGCGGATCACCCGTTGGTATCTGGCATTCCAGCCATTTAAATTCGAGGTGGTCCACAGGCTGGGGGCGCAGATGGTCGTGGAGGAGTTCCTCTCCTGCCGGGGGGTCGGCTGCAGGCCGGACGGCTCCCCGGCCTGAGTCGGGCGGTGGGGGTATGTGGCAGCAGGGGCGTGGTCAAGCGTCGGTCTGTGAATGGAGGGCTGAGTTAGGGAAGGTAAGTGGTAGTATCACTGCACCTGATGTGAATTAACCTGTGTTTGTGTCTCCTCCAGTGACCGCGCCCTATAAAAGGAGAGAGAGCAGAGAAAGGGAGCTCTCTCCTGACCAGAAATGTGTGTGTGAGAGAGTGAGCTGAAAAAAAAAAAAAAAAAAAAAAAAAAAAAAAAATATATATATATATATATATATATATATATATATATATATATATATATATAATCTTTAAAAATAAAAAGTTTGTGAGAACTCAGTTCTGGCCTGCTGTGCTTCTATGCTCCACCCACCTGCTCTGATTCTACAGGGATAGTAAATATGATATCTATCACATACCATATACCTGATACAAGTCAGACACTTGAAAAACAAGCAAGCAAGTAAATAAATATATATGCATAAGGTGTTAACAGTGGCCAGTAATTCATTTCAAAAGGGATGAGGAAATCCTGTACCAGTCAAAAGATTTTACACCCCTACTCATTCATAGGTTTTTCTACATTGTAGAACAATACTGAAGACATTGAAACTATGAAATAACATATGGAACATTCCATACCATATGGAATTATGTGGTAAACAAAAAAGTGTTAAAAAAAACGTTTGATATTTCAGATTCTTCAAAGTAGCCAGTGTTTACCTTGATGATGCTTTGCACACTACTGGAATTATCTTAACCAGCTTCATGAGGTAGTCACCTGGACTGCTTTTCAATTAACAGGTGTGCCTTTTCAAAAGTTAAATAGTGGACTAGTTTTTTGCCTTCTTAATGTGTTTGAGATCAAACAGTAAATATTATTATTATTATTATTATTATACAGTTAATAGCCCTATTCCATAACTGTAGTAATCCATATTATGTCAAGAACTACTCAACTAAGTAAAGAGAAATGACATCCATCATTACTTTAAGACATGAAGTGACTTTTAATTAATAAAAATCAAGAAAAAACAAACATTGAATTAGAAGGTGTGTCCAAACTTGACTGGTACTTGACACTAAAATCACAATGTGAGCTGTACAATTCAGGTGAAAAGTGTGATGTATTTTACTGAGTAGATGCCACAGAGCAGTAGGAAAGGTGATGGCATGTAGGCTATTTGTTGTTATAATCATTCAGTGCATGAGCTATTGTCAACCAATTTAACCCTAAAATTAAATCAAATAGAATATTGTTAGTAAAAGCGGAGTCTGACATTTCATTTGTGGTTAAATATGGAATCATTCTGATGACTTGATGTTTTATGAACATCAGAACACAGCTAAAATAATGTTGTACATACAGCTGAATAGTTTCTGATATAAGAATCTTTTTCCTATAAATGCCATATTATAGGCATTTCAGAGTTTCAGTTATTGGTTTAAGTGGTAGCTTGCTTTAACTTACATCCTTTAAGGGCTCAGAAAAATTCTGATGTGGCCCTGCTTTACATGCATTTTTTTAACAAATGGTTGTGATGCTGGCGGCACGGTGGTGTAGTGGTTAGCGCTGTCGCCTCACAGCAAGAAGGTCCGGGTTCGAGCCCCGTGGCCGGTGAGGGCCTTTCTGTGCGGAGTTTGCATGTTCTCCCCGTGTCCGCGTGGGTTTCCTCCGGGTGCTCCGGTTTCCCCCACAGTCCAAAGACATGCAGGTTAGGTTAACTGGTGACTCTAAATTGACCGTAGGTGTGAGTGTGAATGGTTGTCTGTGTCTATGTGTCAGCCCTGTGATGACCTGGCGACTTGTCCAGGGTGTACCCCGCCTTTCGCCCGTAGTCAGCTGGGATAGGCTCCAGCTTGCCTGCGACCCTGTAGAAGGATAAAGCGGCTAGAGATGATGATGAGATGAGGTTGTGATGCTGTAAACATTAATAGACCTGCTTTCACACTTATGTGTTACACATGCAGATCCATAAGTAACATTGTACCCTAGTAACAATTTTATGTTCCCAGAACGTTCTGGGAACGTACGCCTTTGGTTGCCTATACGGTGCATATACGTTAGGTTTGGTTGCCACTTGGTTGCCATGGAAAGTTTTTCTGACGTTGCCCAAACGTTTCCTGTTGGTTACAACAACAACCTTCCCCTGCCCTTCCCCTAACCTTGCTGGTTGCATGTTTGGTTCCCTGAATGTTAGCCTAACGTCCCCCTGACGTTGTAGAATGTTATGTTTTGGTTAGATTTTGCTTTCAACTAATTAGCAACATCAACACAACTGCTAGCACATCTACATGAGAAAACTCAGTGATGAATGAACAGGCAAATTTGGCAGGTCTTGAAAGTTTAATGAGAAAATATCAATAACAAATTTGAATAAAAAAAATGTTTGAAAATAAAAAATAAAATAGTTTCTGAAAGTGTAACAGTGCATTCAATAAAACAATCATATATACAAAACAGAATAAAATAGAAAAGTTTCTGAAACGGTGCATTCAATAAAACACATTCAAAACAGAATAAAATAGAAATAACAGTTTTTTAAAGTGTAACTGTGCATTCAATAACAAACAAAATAGAATAAAAAAAAAAAATCACTTCACAAAAAAAAAGAATAAAAATCACTGTTCACCCGTTGCTGCTGACCTGAAAAGAAAAAGGAACAAAATGTTTAAAAACAAGAACAATGAGCACATGTCCACAAAAGCATGATAAACCACCCTACTACCAACCACGAAATTTCTGTGATTGCACCAAATTAGAGAGCAGAAGTATACCGTCTGTGTGGTGCAAATTTTAGAGTCTGCCCAAGGCATTCCTCCACTTCAGCTTCCGTATGGCCAGGAAATTGACGCATGCAGCTAGAAGGCAAAATAAAGGAAAGTTACACATCAAAACCTAGTCAGTCAAGCATGGCATAAAAGTGATGTGATCAATATATAAAACACTTACCCTTTATAATCTTGCACAGAATGGACATCAAAGGACATTTTGGCCCGTCTGCCCCGCAAGCTGTACTGGGCGAGTACCTCATTATTTGCCGCTCGGCGTAGCATACGGTGAATGGCTGCCCCTAAACCTGCCCCTCCGACAGTTTCAAGAAAATGTTGCTGTAAAAAAATAAAAATAATTATACAATGACATTTACTGTAGCGAGCTTATACGATAGATAGATAGATAGATAGATAGATAGATAGATAGATAGATAGATAGATAGATAGATAGATAGATAGAATTACCATCTTGTTCCTCTTGTCTGGTTGTTCCAGACTCCTATCCAACTCCAGCAGCTCCATCACCATGCTGCATGGTTTAGCCAACACCACATCTTCTTGCTGGAGTTGAGGCGTGTGTCGGGGCGTTGGTCTCCACCAATGACTTGATCTTGTCAAACCTAGCCTCGGTCCTGTCAAACCTAGCCTCGAGCCTCCGCATCAAGCAACTCATGTGGGCCTCTGTGACTATGGGGACAAATGTGATGGAAGTTGTAATTTATAATGTACTTTCCTGAGTGAGTGAACTAGTTAGTGTGTATAAAAGTACTTACTTCTCTCAAACATGGCTGTGATAGCTGAGACACCCTGTCCGTCATGAAGCGCCCGGCTGCTGGCTGAAGTTTTCAAAAAGAAAATATTAGTTTTCCTGTTCATGATTTTGTATTCCAACATCTGTAAATGGGAACTTGAAAGCAACTGTACCTTGAACAGAGTCAAAAGAGGTTTCCAGTGATTCTTGGAGGTGCCTGGCTGACTGAATTGGGTGTAGTGCCCAGCTGCTGGCTGAAGTTTTCAAAAAGAAAATGTTAGTTTTCCTGTTCGTGACTTTGTATTCCAACATCTGTAAATGGGAACTTGAAAGCAACTGTACCTTGAACAGGGTCAACAGGACTTGGGCTAGGGTGGTGAGGACTGGCTCCAGTCCCGGCTGGTGTTGACCCTGAAAAGATGGTGCATATGGATGTTAAGTCATTTATTGGGGGGGGAGGGTTCTTATACATGGTATTCACAAAAGAAGAACCTATGATAATACATTAGACATTTACAAATAAATTGAAAAACACTTACATTGTGGTGGTAGTGGCATTGGGTCCTGCTGACCTGAAAAGAGCACACAAACATCAGATCAGTCACGTAATATGCACCGGTTATTCATCATGAATGTTAGCTCCAAGCTATGAATGATGACTTGGGAACTGTTAACTTACACACAGGGCTTCCAGGCACAGTCAGAGTCTTGGGTTGCTTCTTGGTTGCTGCTACCACTGGAGCACAATCATCTGGAAGGAAAGACCATACAATGTGCAATGTAAATTTCTTGTAAATGACTTGAAAATGAACACTGAATTGAGTAACTAATGTTGTCATTAGTGAAGAGAGCTTACCATCATCAGAGGATTCGGAGACAAACCTCCTTGGGCGCTTACGCTGCCTTATTGCAAAAGTGTTCACATCATCCTCTGTCTCAACACTTGAGGACTCCATCAATTGCAAACACTTCTGTTCAGCTTTGGCATATGAATCTATGGAAAATGACTTTTAGTCAGTAGCACAAAAAAAAAAAAAAAAAAAAAGTACTGCCATAGAGAGAACAATTCAGTATATTCCATGTAGTGCATAGCAGCGATAGCTCACCTGTTTCGTACCAGGTTTTCTTAACGGGATGTTTGGCCCAAGTTGTATTTGGTGCTCGGCACTTCACAACATGCAATTGCACATTGTGTGTCGTCCAGTAGCAGACCATGCCATGCTAAAAATATATATAATTAAAAAATAAATAAATTAAATTTTATATATATATATATATATATATATATATATATATATATATATATATATATAGGGATTAAAGCAAAAAAAAATCCTGAGCCTGAACTTTGTCGACACAGGCAAGAAACTAATATATATATATATATATATATATATATATATATGTGTGTGTGTGTGTGTGTGTGTGTGTATAGCGTGCAGTAGCAAGCGCCTGGTATGCCCAACTTCTTGCACCAATTTCTAAATGGCTTGCCATCTCGCCCAGTCTCCTCCAGCCATGCCCAGCGCCATTTATTTTTAACACCTTTCTCTAGGGTCGTCACATCTGCCCCAGAGTTCACGAACTGCATTTTGCCCACGCCACCATGCAATTCCGTTTTCTCTCCCTCGCCCTTCTCTCCAACACAAAAGTTCATTTATTTTATTTTTTTTACTTTTTACCCTCTCTCCGTTGAATGGAGCCGTAACGGCGCGAGGTGACTTTCCGTGTCGACCTTCAGCACTGCACCGCATCGAAGCAAGGAAGAAATGAGAGGAGGGGGTAAAGGCTTTCCTTAGACCCGCCCCATTCTTCTTCTGATTGGCTAATACTGTCAGTTTCAGAGCGCTCCTTTACTACCATTGGCTGACAAACACAAGAGGGATTTCGACGGTCATTTTTTTTTTTTTTTAATTGCCGTCAATTTATTTTCGATTTATTATTTTTTTAAATCCACGGGCAATCACTACAAACCGGAAATCCGGCATGGTGCCGGAGAACTTTAATCCCTGTATATATATATATATATATAAACAAGCATATATATATTTGCTATCAAAAATATATAGGCATATATGTAAGCATACATATTTGCTATGTATCGACAAAAAAAAAAAAAAAAAGACTCATACCTCAGAAGTGTGTCCAAGCCATGAAGATGGCACAACCTCAATAGCATTGTCTGTGAACTCATCTGTGAAAACAAAGGCATCATTAGCAACTTTCCTTGACCACAAACGTTTGAGACATATTTGCAAAACAGACGGAATTCTCCTTTAAGGTATAACCACAACCAGAAAGAAATCACAAATTACCTTTTCGAAAGTAGAGTACTTGAACAGAAGCAGGCTTCAGTACTTCCAACAGAGACGTTTGCTTCCAAATCCAAGTTCCGGGTAGTGACTTTACTACACGCACCTACGTCCTCTTATCCATCTGTCCAGCCAATGAGGAGTGTTCGTTTTGCGTCACATGCCGTTGCGTCAGGCAACCTGACCAATCAACAACTTACAGTGGCTAGGTCTCGTTTCTTCCTGTAGACCCCATGGGAACAAATCCAATGGATAAGGGAATCTGAACTATAAAATAAAAGTTACTTATTTTATAGTTCAGATTCCCTTATCCATTGGATTTAATACATGATGATTATTAACTTTTATGACAACCCTTCACACCAACAAAGTGTTGTTTTTCAACAGACAGTAAAAGTTACGTTACGTTTTCTGTGCAACCTCTGAACTACAATGCTTGTCTCGTGCTATATTCTAAACTCTAAGCAATGTGGTTTGAGTGAGCTAGGCTAACAGAGTACTGCACTGCTGTTATGCCGCCGTTCTGAGGCACAACTACACAGACATTTTAACAGAGAACACCGTCACCTACACGACATGTATATCGATATGGGGTAATCATGCGTAACCTCGGCGCTATGGCGTTAGCCATGCTAAGGTATGCTACATAGCATTATATCAGCGTGCTAAATCACAACAAAGGTGAAAGAATTATGTACAAATTCTTTGTCAGATGGGAGACTGGAAAAGACGTGTTTTAGAGATACCAACAACGATTCACTTCGTATAATGTGACCGGAGATGGTTGCATGCATAGCAGCTAACTGCTAGGTGAATACTATTCACATTTATACAGAATAAAATAACACATTACCTGATCGCACGTACTGTAAATCCAGATAATGTACACTGGCGCTGGTAGTTCTAAATCCAACAAGGAGACTCGGTGAAATTTTCAAATAGCTAAATAAAAGGGCTATCATAGCATCCATTAAGTCCGCCATTTTGTTATTTGCCTTAGAGCTGTTTGAAAGCACAGAGAATTCTGGGTAACGTGCAGGATGATGATGCATCGAAGCTACCTAGCTGGACTTTTATTTTTAGAAAATAAGAGGAGAAGAGAAGTGGATTTTTGTATTGCAGCAGATTTTGTTAGTGGTACAGGGTGGATTTGGTTGTTGTTGGGACAAAGTACAAATAAGTTGATCAATGGAGCTGGGTGTGAGTGAGTTGGGGCAACAATAGGGATAATGTACCAGAAGTATGTGCATGAGAAAATGTAGGCATTATTGTAATGCAGCATGTTTTGAGGGAGAAATGTGTGACCACAACTTAAAGGTCAAACTTTTGTTGCTGCTCTGCCATATTATCAGGAGCCAATTTGCACCACACAAGACTGTGCACCAAGTCACAACGACCCATTGCCAAACCATGTTCACCCTCTTCATATGATATATGCTGCAGCCTGCTCATTACAGATCACTTGAATTCCACAAAAAACATCACCACTTCAATCCAAACAAATTTAGCCTATAAGTTTATTTCTGCAAATCAGCCACACTCTACCCACATTGCACTAACTAGAAAAACATTTAACCTGTCCATTTTTGCTTTCACCATTCCCTTCTTGCCCAGTAAAATATCTTTTACATTTAACACTCAAAATGCTTCCTTTCCTTCGTTCTTAATGGGGTCTCCTGGAATTGAATTGGAGTCGCCTGAAATAACCAATAGAAGGAAAATACTGAAAATAAAAATGTTCAACTAATTATGTTATATATTACAAATAAAATGCTATATATCAGCTTTGAAAAGAAAACATCCACATAACTGAAGGCTAGGCTGCTGATCAAAATATAGAATATGTGACACTGTGCAATCTCTATAAAATCTAAAAAATGTGTATGGGGTCATGAGAAATTGGTGATGTAAAAATGGGGTCCCAGGCCAAAAAAGGTTGTCAACCACTGCTTTAGACAGTCAAAACACATTACTCAGGAATGTACATGGGTTTGTCGCCTATTTTTGTGAAAATTTCCTTGCAATATATCTCACAACTCAACATAGACTAGCCTATTTATCTGGCCTAGTATGCACACATTTCTGTCGACCATATCGTGTCTTCAATGTGTGAGGGTTGGATTCCAAACCAAAATGGCACAACATAACAATGCATAACAAAAGGAAAGTTATATGTGACAGTTTACTATGGCAAAAAAAAAGGCTACAAGTACAAAAGAGGTTGAAATAAAAGATTAAAAGATAATTTAGCCAGCATCAGGAAAAGCAGATAGTATAGTTCTCAGAACAACAAAAAAACAACCAAACATAACGTTGTGTGGAGGTTATAGTGTAACCAAATGATAACGTTTCAGTTGGTTAGTTACCTCAACGTTTTGGGGACGTTTGGCTTCGTTAGGTTTATGCATAACCATGAGGAAACGTTCTCTAAATGTTAGTTGTTGGTTACGTTCTAACAAACCTTTAGAGAACCATAGGCTAACGGTACATTAACGTTCTGTGTTACTAGGGTAGCTTTTCAGCGCTTTAGCAAGATAGTGAAGAATGCTAGCAAATGCAGCTCACAATCACATCAGTGTGCCTAAATGGGTAAATAATTCAAGCAAGCATCCAAACTTGGTGATTTTCTGTAGACTTTTTATAATACATCTACCTATGAGTATGTACAACATTTAGAACAACAGGTACCAAGATAGGACTGGGGGCCCTTGGTGTTAATATATCCTCAGGGCTGTGTGGTCTGAATCCGGACCTGGTGTCCTTTTACTTCCTTCTACTTAACTTTGACAAGACAGAAGTGTTTGTGCTAGGACCACATGCAGCTAGAAGTAGGTTTTCTGATTGCATAGTAACTCTGGATGGCCTTTCTGTTTCTTCATGTGCAGCAATAAGAGACCTTGGGGTGATCACTGACTCCAGTCTTTCGTTTGAAACTCATCAATAACATTACATGGGTACCGTCAGGGGCAGGCCAATGTGCCCACATTGACGCGGCAAGCACGCGGTATCGACGCGGTACGTACCGCATCTGTTTTGAACTGAGCTGCAATGTACCCAAACGACCACCAGGTAGCACTTGGGAGCACTCGCCCCAGATAGCAAAATCCTCCGGCCCCCCTCTACTCGCGGGGTAGCCTATTTGCATATGAATAGCAGCGAAACTGCTGCATCAATGGGTAGCCTATTTGCATATGAATAGCAGCAAAACCGCGCGTGGTCCGAGAATTGCCTGGCTTGCCTCGAATTTCCTCACTCAGTATTGGATGAAAACACTACTTTTAAACCAAAGAAATCACTCGTGATTGGTTGGCAGATGCCACTAGGCCTAGGCTATTGGTTACCCTGGGTCATCATAACCACAACATATATATATACATATATATATATATATATATATATATATATATATATATATATATATACGGTATATATATCTGTTGTGGTTATGATTAGCTATGATGCTGTATATTCATGTCATTGTTATCCTATCAATGACACACATTTATTGAGGAAGGAAAATTTGCAAGGAACGTTGTATCAAACAAGAGCTTTATTTTCAAAATCAGAGGAAGTACAAGACGTTGAACAAAATGGCAGCATTCAGTCAAAGACAAACAGTAGTTGCCTATACATTCTCTAGTGCAAGAGAGATGTGCAGGATACAAAACTAAACAAAAGCAAATAAGCACCGTATTTTAGTCCTACAGCTCCATGAAGTGCATGCTTGCGGTCTCTGAGCTGTGGGGAGCAGGCGGCATCGGACCGACATGCAGTCGTCTGTGGTGGGTTGCCCTGTACTTTGGATCTGCCTCAAGCCTTGATTGCAGCGTACCGGTAGCACATATGGCCCTTTTCCACTACCCTTTTTCAGCTCGCTTCAGCTCACTTCAGCCCGACACGGCTCGTGTTTCGACTACCTTAAAACAGCACGACTCAGCTCGCTTCAGCCCTGCTTAGCCCCCAAAACTCGCACGGTTTTGGAGTGGGGCTGAAGCGAGCCAAACCGAGCTGAGTGAGGCTGGGGGTGTGAGCAGACACTCCCCTGTGCACTGATTGGTGAGGAGGAGTGTCCTCACACGCCCCGCGAGCAGGCTGAGATCTGTAAACCCGGAAGAAGGAGAATTACGAATTACGAGAATTTCTGAAGCCTTATGCGCCTCGTCTCATCTATACGCTCTTGCAAGTATCTGTTGGCGTTGTCGGTGACAACAAGCCACAGCACCAAGACCAGCAACACTAACGACACCATGTCCTCCATGTTTATTGTTTACTATCCGGGCTGTGAGACTACCGCTTAAAAGATCACTGATGTCACTGTTTGCGCTGCTTAACGACATCACGTGACGTCCACCCACTTTCGCTAACTCCACCCAATGTGTCCACCCACTTCCAGCCAGCACGGTTCAGCGCGGTTGTAGTCGAAATGCAACTCCAACAGCCCCGCTCAGCTCGACTCAGCCCAACTCAGCACGGCATGGCTCAGCCGCGTTTGTAGTGGAAAAGTGGCAATAGTTCGCTGAGCTCCGGGTTACGGGATGGCGGAGGCTTAACGATCCACCCAGACACCCCATCTACCACCCCATTTTCCTCATCCGACATCAGGTCTATGGTAGCACACTGCCATACATCCATCTCGTCCATAGCAAGGACACCTCGTCTCGCGTCAAACAGCTGTAAAAACGATCAATAAAGAGAATAAGTACTGAGCAATGCACTGCGTATGGACACAACACATGAAAAACACTGGAAAAAAAAAGTCACATTGACCAAAACTGAAAAATCTTACCCTCTTTCTTCTGGATCGACTACGAGCCGGCTACTTCATTGCTTCCGCCTGCAACGAAAGATCAGGCTGCTGGTATCTGTAGCTCCTGCGTAAGGTTTTGTAATACGTCTTGCAGGCAGCTAGAAAAACAAATGAGAGTACGATTAACAACGTAGCAGTAGGCTAAGCTTAATAAGGGAAAGGAAGAAGGGAAGTGTAGACAGCAGAGAAAGGACAGTATAGGCTACCATAATATTTAGTGAAATAGTTGTTACTTACACCCAATGTTGTCTTTGTCAGCATCATGAAGATTTGGATTTGTCGACAAAGCCCGCACTAAATAGCTTGTCACGGCTTCGTTATGAGGCAAAGTTAGTCTGTGAAAACAAGATGGCTACAGTTAGGATCAGGCTAGGATCTGCATCTATTAACGTATCTCATACAGAATGAAAGCATATTCTTTAAATCTTACCCTTGCGCCGGCTCGTATCGCCTAGTGTTTGTCTCCGAGTTGTGAAGATGGCGTACTGTTTCCTGTGAAAAGAACAAAACAACATTTTTAAGTCACTTGTCCCCCATAGCTAGCTACTGGCTACTTTTAGCTTGGGCTAGCTGCTATGCTTACTTTTAGGCTATTTAGCTTAGCTAGCAGACACCGGACAAATTCTTACCGCAATCATGGGACTCTGCACCCGTCTTTTCTTCCTGGAGTTTGCGTTTTCCCCAAAGTTACGTCCCTCCAAAGCAGTCAATCTGTCTTCCACGGTGTTGAATCTGTCATCCATAGAGTTGAATCTGTCGGTTACGAACGTAATCAGCTCTGCAATCTGACGAGACAACCCACTGAGAGCAGACAGCAGTTTTCTCTCATCGGTCTGCGGACTTCCTGACACAGGTCCATCGCGTCCAGACACAGGAGTCGACGGAGAGTAGAACGCGAGGCGCTGTCCAGCCATTGAAGATCACCAAGCAGAAAAAATCCCAGAAACCAAGAGAAAGTTCCGGAGCACATGAAAACTACGGTACCTGGTAAGCTACGGTACACCTGTTTATACTGTATGAGCCACCACGCCCATGACCGCCTGGTCCTGGTCCAATCACATGCGAGGTTATTGTTATACGGTACATGCTCGCATGTTTGTGATATAAACCATTTTGGATATTTTTGAATATAGAAGTATGAAGTTCCTGCTTACTGACTGAATTAAATAATTCAATTATAAGTAATTTCAAGATTCCCCTGAAATAAACACAGAGGCCACAGATTAGGCTTCTTTTAACAGCAGTTTGAGATGCATATGATTTTTTTAAACTATAGTTTCACAATCTTTTCATACTCAAATGGTCATGTTAACGATGGCCTATTCACAGTGTTCAAACTATGCTGATATTTTCGGGGGGTCCCTTTTTTTCCCTGGGGGGGGGGGCTTGTGCTTGTCTCAGAGTGCGGATCTCCAAACACATGAGAAGCCTATCTTACGCACATATCACGCGGACTCCACACCTCCACACACGCATCGCGTCTGAAGTCATAACTCATCAGGGGAAATCATGTCCGCATTGGCATGTTCAAAAAACAACCTCGCATCAACAATGATATCAACGGGAACATTACCAATGGTAACAATGGGAAAATTCTGGGGACACAAACTAGTAAAAAGGAAGTGTGTTGGCACTGTTGGCACACTTCCTTTCTACTAGTTTGTGTCCCCAACCTGGCAGCAGCAGTCATTGTCATATCGGTTTATTTTATCTTTGATGTGAACACAACACTTCGGATATGCAAATGCTTCCCGTTACACACGATTGCTATGTCAATAAACATCATTTTGCCAATATTTTAGAGACCCCCCCCAACATTTCCCAAATCATGTTTTCAAGGGATCTCATGTCTGTTTCAGGGGATCTCGGATCCCCCGAGTACCCCCGTAGTTCGAACGGTGCCTATTCACTCTGCCATGGACATATTCATGCACTGACTGTGGTCATTTGACTGGTCTCATACTAAAATGGCCATGCTAATGATGGCCTATTCACTCTGACATGGACATATTCATGCACTGAGTATGGTCGTTTGAGGTGTCGAATGTGGGCATTTGCATGCATTGTAATTTATTGCATGGATATGAATTTAAATGTGTGTTTTACATTTGCATAGGATGAGTATGTGACTGAAGAGGGGGAAAGCCTTGCTGAGGAGCAGAGTGAAGCCTGTCCAGACATACAAGATGGAGAGGGGCATGGAAGTGATCAGTCCAGAAGTGAAAAACCAGAAGACTTGATGAAATTTCTGGCCATGATGCTTTTGTCATGGCAATCAGCCTTCAAGATTTCTGATAATGCCATCACATCGCTTCTTTTGTGCATCAAACAGTTTGTGTGGATACTTGGAAATGTTCTCTGTGTTAATTCCCTCACTGCCTTTTCCATCAATATTCCAGCAATATACAGGTTTTGTACTGTTGCTATTATTGATAGACAATAACCAAGCGAAACCAAGTCCTTGGCTGCTACTTTCACAGTACACTGTTGAAACACATTATTGTTGCATTCATGTCTTTGTTATTTTTAGTACGAGTAAAAGTTTTTCATCTCACTGTGTACTATGTATGGCTTAAATGACAATAAACCTTCTTGACTTGACTTGTGTGCAGCAACTCAGTTTTAAAAAGCTTACAATTCTCAATTCTTACAATTAAGTTAATACCTTTTAGTAAAATGTTACCTGGGAACTCCCCCTGCTATCCTGATTTGCATTTGTATAGCCTTCCCTAGGCTTAGGGGAAGGGGGGTCATGGGGGACAACTGCCAAAGCAAGTTACACGTCCATTTCCGACAATTCACGGCAGTTTTCAGTGTTGCCTGCAAATTGCTGTAAATTGTCATAAACCTGAAATTCCACAGAAATCTACAGTCCCGTTTGCTCCCGTAAATCCCACTTTTCATGCAGTGTCATTTCTGCCGCGCATTAAGCTGGAATGCTGAGAAATTAAATGAAACGTCACTGCATGATAACTAGGCTATGTGTTTAAATTCCACTTGTGCAAAAATGCTCAGCCTTCGTCCCAACAGTTTAGTAGCCTATCTTAACTTTTGTCATTAGATGCGTAAAATAGCGTAAATTATAAACCAAGTTTCACTAGTTCTCCCTTGAGTGCTTGGTGTACAGTAAGCATGTTTGGCATGTCAGCTGGCCTCGGTACCTGGATGCTTTCAGCGGAGATCATACGGGATAAGATCCGCTTCACACACCCCCTATAGAGGAATTGCAGCTGGGTGCTCTAGTGAAATGGAGGAGAAGGGGGAGGTGGTGGGACAATTCGAGAAGCCTTCGCGCATGACAGGTGAAAGGAGCAGGAGGGATTAAATCTCCGGGAAGGCGGGAGCAGGTAATGACAGCTGTCAATCACTCCGCAGGCTTCCTCCCGAACTACGTTTATACAAACAACATTTATTTTAAATACCGAAATCACGCACAGCCACTTCACCTCTCTAACTTAAATCCTGGAAGTGTGCTAGAGAATACTGTGCAGTTTAATGATCTCGTTATCAGCTGAATCGGCATGCGCTAGAATATTAATGTTATAAATTAAGTTGGGATATTTATTAATAACTAACATAACCAGACGAACTGTCTTCACCTACAAAACAACAGCAGTGTCTGTACAAAAAATTAAGTGACGGGGCATGCCAAACAAACTGTGCAATTGCAATTTTTTTTTTTAACAGCTGCATGGAGGAAAGGAGGTGAGAGGAGAAATTGGCGCATCTGCTCAAGTTTGTGGCGTGCAATTATCAACTCGTATGCGTTCAATTGTCTCTGTTATTAGTTAGCAATAGAGGTAATTTGCCATCACCAAATCGCTGATTAGCAACGAAAGGAGAGGGAGAGATGGCGGGCGCACATGTTTTGGCGGCCACTGACAAAGCCTACTTCAGTGTTATGCTGCCCCCATGGCTGCAAGTTGTAACTGCACCCTTACCGCAGTTTACCGCGAGGGCCCCTACCGTTCTGCGGCAGACAGGCGAGCATTCTGAGTATGTCACTAGTGTAGCTTTCTTTCATCTCAGAAATATTGCTAAGATAAGAAATATAATGTCACTACATGGCACAGAAAAAACAGTTCATGCTTTTGTTACCTCTAGGTTGGATTATTGTAATGCCTTACTGTCTGGATGTTCCAATAAATGCATAAACAAAATGCAGGGATAAAATTAAAATTAGGGATAAAATTAGCTCATGTTTAAAGTCTTTAAGAGTCCTTACTAGAACTAGAAGATATGACTACATCACACCTATCTTATCCACATTGCATTGGCTCCCAATCAAATTTTGCATTGATTATAAAATACAACTACTGAACTTTGTCAGCCCTGTGATGACCTGGCGACTTGTCCAGGGTGTACCCCGTCTTTCGCCCGTAGTCAGCTGGGATAGGCTTCAGCTTGCCTGCGACCCTGTAGAACAGGATAAAGCGGCTACAGATAATGAGATGAGATGATACTATGGAACTTTAAAGCACGCAATAGTCTTGCACCACAGTACCTGAGCGAACTTCTGGTCCTTTATGATCAAAAGGTGCAGGCTATCTGTTGGCCTTCATAGCAGAGCTCCTGCGCGGGCCAAAGGCCCGCGCAAGTGGAGCCCCATAGGCATAGAGTGTGGATACATAAAGAAACCCTTTGAGTTGTTTTCTGATGGTTTTGGTCCTGTGTGTGCCTCCACCATACCAGTGTTAGTAATTATAGTAATTGCCAGTCATACACACCACCTATGTAGTGGTTAGCACTGTTGCCTCACAGCAAGAAGGTCCGGGTTCGAGTCCCGTGGCCGGCGAGGGCCTTTCTGTGTGGAGTTTGCATGTTCTCCCCGTGTCCGTGTGGGTTTCCTCCGGGTGCTCCGGTTTCCCCCACAGTCCAAAGACATGCAGGTTAGGTTAACTGGTGAATCTAAATTGACCGTAGGTGTGAATGTGAGTGTGAATGGTTGTCTGTGTCTATGTATCAGCCCTGTGATGACCTGGCGACTTGTCCAGGGTGTACCCTGCCTTTCGCCCGTAGTCAGCTGGGATAGGCTCCAGCTTGCCTGCGACCCTGTAGAACAGGATAAAGCGGCTAGAGATAATGAGATGAGACACACCACCTAGTGGCCAGTGTTAGTAATTACCAGTCATACACACCCCCTAGTGGCCAGTGTTAGCCGGTAAAGAAATAAAATAAAAGAGGCTGGCTATGATATAAGAAAATTCTACAACCCAGAAACAGATGGGTGCTCTGCTTTTCGGCAGTGCCTAAATCTATATATTATGATGAAGGCTACATCAGGGGGCAGAGCCTTCTCTTACAAAGCCCCACAGTTATGGAACAGCCTTCAAAGTAATGTTTGGGACTCAGACACAGTCTGTGTTTAAGTCTCAGCTGAAAACATCTTTTTAGTCAAACCTTTTGTTAATAGGTTTTTATTAGGTAAAGGAGTAGATTTGGAAGGTCCTCAGGCATGGAGTGTTTTGGTAGATTGGGATGTACGGTATGGATGCTATTGCCCCTCCCCCCACTCTCACACATTCACTTGTATTTGTTGACAGTGGAATGGCTGTCTGCTTTATGTCCCAGGGCTCCATCATGTCTGTGTGACCTTCTCTCTCTCTCTTCCCTCTGTCTGTCTCTCTCTGAGTTGCATGTTGATCCTGAGACACCAGTGATGCTGACCTCTTCTGCTCCTCAGACCTGCCTGATCCATCCTGATTCCCTACATTTGGCTGGAGTCTCATCACATTGCTCCTGTGGAGGATGGCCCCATGTGGACAGTCGAAAGTTGCACTTGGAAGATGGCTCTGGACACAAAGTTTTGCTATGATAGCTGACGATGACAAGTGACATGACAACTTCTGGACTGCAGTTGTTATGAACAGTTTTGCACTCAAGTCTCCATCAATGAATAACTTCAACAAAATTGACTTCATGCGAAAACTATCATGAATTGCTTGGTCACACAGTTGCACTTTGTGACTATATAGGACACAGTTATAGAAGAAGTTATTTATAATTATGCTATCTGTTATCACCCAAATGAGGATGGGTTCCTTTTTGAGCCTTGTTCCTCTCAAAGTTTCTTCCTCATGCTGTCTGAGGGAGGTTTTCCTTGCCACCACTGCCACAGGCTTGCTCAGCAGGGATAAATTAGGGATAAAATTAGCTCATGCTTAAAGTCTTTAGTTTTCTGTAAACCTGCTTTGTGACAATGTCTGTTGTTAAAAGCGCTATACAAATAAACTTGACTTGGTGTCCAGTGTCAGTTTTTCAACATGTGGTCTAAGGGGTCTACTTTCATGTCCTCTCTCACCATATCCATGTATCTCCTCTTTGACCTTCCTCATTTTCATGTGCCTGGTAGCTCCATCCTCAACATTGTCCTTCCAACATGCTCTGCATCTCTTCTCAGGATGTGCCCATACCATCTCAGTCTCATCTCTCTTAGCTTAATTCCCAAGCTCTCCACATGTGCTGTCCCTCTGATGTGCTCATTCCTTATCCTGTCCAACCTTGTCATTCCCATCGCAAACTTTAACATCCTCAACTCTGCCACCTCCAACTTTGCCTCCTGTCTCTTCGTTAAGGGTACGGTCTCCAATCCATACATCATAGCTGGTCTCACGACTGTCTTATACATCTTACCTTTCACTTTTGCTGGGACTTTCCTATCACAAATGACTCCTGAAATCCTTCCCCAACTGCTCCACCCTGCCTGCACTCTCTTTCTCACCTCACAATCGCAGCCCCCATTTTCCTGCACAGTTGACCCTAGGTACTTGAATTTACCAACTTGCTTTATGTCTACTCCTTGCATCTTCACTACACTCTCATCCCCATGCTCATTGATGCACATTTATTCTGTTTTGCTACTGCTCACCTTCATTCCTCTTCTTTCCAATGCATACCTCCATCTCTCCAAACCCAGCTCAACCTCCTTTCTATTTTCACCACATATCACAATATCATCCACAAACATCATGTTCCATGGTGACTCTTGCTTCAAGCTATCCATCAAGTCAAGTCAACTTTGTCATATATGCTATACATGCTCGACCTACAGCACAGATGAAATTTCAGTCCTCTCTGACCCATGGTGCAAACAGGTAATGCAATAAATAAAAATAAATAACTGAAATAAACAATATAAAACACTCTAGATAAGAAATAGACATAGACTAAACACTCACAGGTATATATATATATATATATATATCACGAGAGGCTGGCTGGCTCTCGGCGGGACCCTTCAATCAGTGCAAAGACACAAAAGTTAAAATAAATCAAGATTTTTAATGTTATGCCAGGAAATTAAACAGAAAAGGTAACTCAAACTTCAATGTTCAAACAAATATGGATTCCCAAAAGTCAAACTCAAGCAATGTCTCTGGCTTTAGAACAACAAAATTATAGGCAGGTTTCCTTCAGTCCAATATCCCATTCTCAGAACAAACAAAATCTTCTGCCTTGCTTTGAGTCCAGTCAACAATCCCTGTAGTCTTTAGCCCGGTGGCAGCCCAGTAGCCGGCGTCTGTAACACAGGGAAGTATTTCAGTGTCAAATTCCTCAAGTAAGAATTCCAGATAGGCTTTCCAACAAATACTCCACCCAGCAGGTTCCACTCAGCAACGGGAGTCCATGAACCTCTCTCCTTTCCCCTCCAGCTTCACACAGAGTTTTGAACTCTCACAAAGTTCTCTTACTCGTTAGGCCCTCATTGGCCACAGGTGTGCTGCCATGTTGTGTGCTGAGGGGTGAAGTTCCTAACTCCACCACCAGATGGAGTTATAGCTGCCAGAAGTTGGAGCCATCTGCGTGTGATGTAGCGCCCCTCGATGACACAGCCTCTCGGGACATCACACATACCCCCCCTCGGGACCGACGTCCTCGTCGGGCTGAAGGTTGCAAAGTGGCCGTCTCGCTGGGACAGGGCGTCCGCATTGCCATGGCGCCTGCCAGCCCTGTGAACAACAGAGAAGTTAAATGCTTGCAAGCTTAGAAACCATCTGGTAACCCTACTGTTTGTCTCTTTGTTCTTGGCCATCCACTGCAGAGGGGCGTGGTCAGAGATCACCGTGAAACGCTGGCCCAGGAGGTAATATCGAGGGGACTCCAGGGCCCAGGTAATGGCAAGACCCTCTTTTTCGACCGTTGAATAGTTATTTTCTCTGGGGAGTAGTTTTCTGCTTAGATATAGGATGGGATGTTCCTCACCTTCATGTACTTAAGCGAGTACAGCCCCCAGTCCCACCTCTGAAGCGTCTGTTTGCACCACGAACTCCCTCTTGAAGTCTGGTGCCACCAGAACCGGACTGGAACAGAGTGCCTGCTTCAGGTTGATGAAGGCTGCCTCTGCTGCGGGATTCCACTTCACCATCCTTGAGTGCCGTTTAGTTGTCAGATCTGTCAGGGGTGCAGCAATGGAGGCAAAATTGGCAATAAAACACCGGTAGTAGCCAGCTAGGCCCAAAAACGACCTCATCTGCTTCTTGGTGAGGGGTTGCGGCCAGTCCTGTATGGCCCGCAGCTTCGCCTCCTGGGGCTTGACTAGTCCCCGGCCAACGGTGTACTCCAGGTAATTGGTTTTACTGAAGGCCAGTCTGCATTTTTTTGGGTTCACCGTCAGACCTGCATCTCTGAGGGAATCAAGCACAGCTTGTGCATGGGGTAAATGACTGTCCCAATCCGGACTTTGAATGACCACATCATCTAAAAATGCAGCTGCATCCCTCTTGTGGGGAGCCAGGACCCGATCCATTAAGCGCTGGAACGTGGCCGGCGCTCCATGCAGACCAAATGGGAGCTGTGTGTACTGGTAGAGACCGTCTGGGGTGGCAAAGGCCATCTTCTCCTTTGACGCCGGGGTCAGGGGCACCTGCCAGTATCCTTTTTTCAGGTCCAGAGTGGTGAGGAACCGGGCATGTCCTAAGGAGTCTACTAAGTCGTCAACACGGGGCATAGGGTATGAATCAAACTCTGACACTTCATTCAATTTGCGATAATCATTGCAGAATCTCCCCGACCCGTCTGGTTTGGGAACCAGGATGATGGGGCTTGCCCAGGCACTTTTGGACTCTTCAATGACTCCCAGCTCTAGCATTTTTCTCACCTCCTCCTGGACAGCCACCTTGCGAGCCTCCGGCACACGATAGGGACGCTGGGTCACTGTTCGGCCCAGGACGGTGCGGATCTCGTGTTGGACCACCTCTGTGTGCCCGGGGAGTGAGGAGAAGACGTCTCGGTTGCAGTCCACCAGCTCTAGGGTCATCTGCCGCTGGTGTGGGGATAGGCCTGGCCCCACCTGAACCTCCTCTCTGGCGGGTTCTTTGGACTCTGTCAGGGGTAAACAACTGAACAATGCCTCCCTGGCGTGCCATTTTTTCAAGAGGTTAACGTGATATATCTGCTCAGGTTTTCTTTTATCAGGCTGTCTCACCTTATAATTCACTTCTCCTACCCGCTCAATGACCTCATACGGTCCTTGCCAGGTTGCCAGGAACTTACATTCCACGGTCGGCACCAGGACCAGCACTCTGTCCCCCGGCTTAAACTCTCTTGGCTGGGCAGGTCGGTTGTAGGAGGCCTGCTGTTGCCGTTGGGCAGTCTCCATGTGTTCACGCACTATTGGGTAGACGGCCCTCATTCTCTCCTTCATGGCCCCAACATGCTTGATCAGGGTCCGCTGTCTGCAGGGTTGCTCCTCCCAAGCCTCCTTGGCAATGTCCAGCAGCCCTCTGGGTCTGTAAGAAAGCAATAGTTCAAAATGTGAAAAGCCAGTAGAAAATTGGGGTACCTCTCGTACTGCAAACAGCAGGTATGGCAGCAGCTGGTCCCAATTCCACCCATCCTCTTCCGTTGCCTTCCTCAGCATGGACTTCAGAGTCCGGTTGAACCGATCGACCAACCCGTCTGTCTGGGGATGGTAGACAGATGTTCGCAACTGTTTGATTTTCAACAGGGCACACAGTTCTTTCATCACCCGGGACATGAATGGAGTGCCTTGGTCCGTCAATATTTCTTTTGGAATCCCCAGACTGGTGGAGAGGAGGAACAGCTCCTTGGCTATCTGTTTGGAGGTAGCCTTCCTCAGGCGGATGGCCTCAGGGTACTGAGTCACATAATCCAGGATGACCAGGATGTACTGATGCCCCCAGGAGCTTTTTGGCAAAGGACCAACTATATCCAGTCCAATCCTCTCAAAAGGAGTTTCAATAATTGGTAAGGGGATGAGCGGATTACGGTATGGGGGCTTAGGCGCCACCTTCTGGCATTCCGGGCAACTATGGCAGTAATTCTCGGTTTCCTTGTGCATGCCAGGCCAGAAGAACTGCTGTAAGATCCTTTCTTTTGTCTTTTCAACACCTAGGTGGGCCCCCAGGGGATGTGTGTGTGCCAGGTTGAGCACAGTCGCCCGGTGGGGCTGTGGTACAAGGAGCTCTTCATGCACTTCGTCATTCTTCTTCACCACCTGATACAGTAGGCCCTGTATAATTGTGAAATGGGGGTATGTAGGGCTTGCTCTACCCCCTAACAGCACACCCTCTAGCACCTGCACATTTCTTAAGGCATTTGCAAGTGTGGGATCCTGCAACTGGGCAGTCCCATACTGGCCTGTGAGAGGGGGAAGCTCCTCGATGCCTGGGGCGTCTTCCTCATCGGAGCTCGGAGAGCTTTCCGGGGCCCCCTTCTCTTCTCCAGTCTCCAGGCCAGTCTCTGTGTCAGCCTGGGTGCCTGTCATCCCTGCGAGGGCAAAAGCAGGGATGCGGGGTTTTGCGGGTTGCACTTGTGTGGTTGCAGGAGGAGTCTTACCTCTCTGACTGCAGGGTACCCAGGCTGGCCTCTGCTGGGCCTCTCTCCACAGCAGGTGGAAGGTTGGGCAATCTCGCCCAATCAGAACAGGAACTGGGAGGGAATCAACCACTCCCACCCTTGTGTGTATAGTACCCCTGGTGGTGGTCATTTTGAGTTCAGTGGTGGGGTACTCTTTGGTGTCCCCATGGACGCAGGAAACTGGGAGAACTTTGTCGGTGGTCAGACACGATGGATCCACCAGGTCCTTACGCACCAAGGTGACCCGACTACCCAAATCTAACAATGCCTCGACATCACGGCAATTCACAGTCACTGGGCATGTGGGGGGTCGATCTGGGGGCCCGTCTGCAGCCCCGACGAGTGATGCAAACAGCTGGGTGGCTGGTGAGCTGGAGGACCCAGCAGTGGGCATAGGCTCGTCCACTGGTTTCCCACACTGCCAAGACATGTGTCCTCTGCCCCCACACCGGAAGCATTGTCGGGTGTCACCATCACGGGGAATCCTAACCGGACCCAGCTGGCTTCTGGCTTCCCCTGGAGCATAGCCAGGTCCTGCTGTGGCTGGGCTGGAGGACGTGGTGTCCATGATTTCCGAAGGGGGGGTTTTGCTTTTGATTCGTTGGACCTTGGGACGGTTTTCCGCTTCACCTCGGTCCCTCGGGGGGGGGTTGGACCCCTTGGGGTTTTTGGGGTGGCCTCTGTGGGGGCACAGTCCTGGGGCCCTTCCTGGAAGCACGGAGCATGTCTGTTGTGGCCTGGTACTTTTCCACAGCTTCCACCGTCAGTTCAGCTGTGGTTAGGGCTTGTTGGCTGATGAAGCGCTTCGCCTCATATGGCAGGGCTCAAATGTAGTGATCTACGACAATGGCCTCCACTACTGCAGCTGCTGTGGTTTTCTCAGGTTCCAGCCATCTCCTCGCGATTCTGGAAAGTTCGTGCATCTGCGCACGGGGAGCCTGGTCCACTTGGAAGGTCCAGTTGTGGAAGCGTTGAGCCATACCGAACTTGGTGAGCCCATGTCTGCTGAGGATCTCAGTCTTTAGTGCATCATAGTTCATGGTCTTGTCGGGGGGTAGGTCTCGGACAGCGTTCAATGATTCTCCCGATAAGAATGGGGCCAACAGTCCAACCCACTGTGCCTTGGGCCATCCTTCCCTAGTGGCCGTGGCTTCAAAGGTGTGCAAGTATGCCTCTACATCATCTGTAACCCCCATTTTGGTGATAACGTCACTTGCCTTTATTGGGCCAACGCTCCGAACAGCCATCTTCTTCTGTAGCTGCAATACCTCTGCCTTCAGTTGGTTGGCTTTTCTTTGTTCCTCCAGGAGGGCCGTGCTCACCTGCATTTGGGCCTGCTGGCCTGCGATAAGGGCCTTCAAAATTTCCTCCATCTTGTTATGCAGAGGGCCTGTAGTTAGCGGGGGAAATTGAGCAATCAAATGTTCAGTGTCCTCCTCGTACATGCACTATTATGGATGATTGAAATGCCCACATTCTCCACCATATGTGATATCACGAGAGGCTGGCTGGCTCTCGGCAGGACCCTTCAATCAGTGCAAGGACACAAAAGTTAAAATAAATCAAGATATTTAATGTTATGCCAGGAAATTAAACAGAAAAGGTAACTCAAAGTTCAATGTTCAAACGAATATGGATTCCCAAAAGTCAAACTCAAGCAATGTCTCTGGCTTTAGAACAACAAAATTATAGGCAGGTTTCCTTCAGTCCAATATCCCGTTCTCAGAACAAACAAAATCTTCTGCCTTACTTTGAGTCCAGTCAACAATCCCTGTAGTCTTTAGCCTGGTGGCAGCCCAGTAGCCGGCGTCCGTAACACAGGGAAGTATTTCAGTGCAAAATCCTTCAGGTAAGAATTCCAGATAGGCTTTCCAACAAATACTCTGCCCAGCAGGTTCCACTCAGCAACGGGAGTCCATGAAACTCTCTCCTCTCCCCTCCAGCTTCACACTGAGAGTTTTGAACTCTCACAAAGTCCTCTTACTCATTAGGCCCTCATTGGCCACAGGTGTGCTGCCGTGTTGTGTGCTGAGGGGTGAAGTTCCTAACTCCACCACCAGATGGAGTTATAGCTGCCAGAAGTTGGAGCCATCTGCGTGTGATGTAGCGCCCCTCGATGACACAGCCTCTCGGGATATCACAATATATATATATATATATATATATATATATATATATATATATAAGGGTACATCAGTTGCCCTCACTTTCATAAAATCTGATGCAACATAAAAACAAAAATGCATCATGATCGGAGGAACTTTTCATTTTTAAGGGGCAACTGAAAAGTTCCTCCGATCATGATGCATTTTTGTTTTTATGTTCCTTTTGGTAAGAAAACACACTGGGTGAAATATTTTGACAAAATTCAAAAGTTCAATGGTGGCACCAGGAGCTCAAAGTTATGGAAAAAGCTGCTATTTTATGACCTTTATGACAAAATTTCAATCACTTTTCATGAAACATTATGGCACCTTATAGAGTATACCAAATATCTTAGATACACATTTTTAGTACATATTCTAAATATATTATCAAGCACAGTTTGAGTTTTAGCTGTTCATTGAATCATTGTTCAACTACTTTTAAACAATACAAATGTATTATGAATCACATTAATGCTTCTCAATCCCTTGCAAAGGTTCTTAACATGATCTCTGGGTCACAAGAAATCAATAAATGGAGTCCAACATTGTGATTCAAATCTTATGCAAAAACATAAAAGAAGCGTTTTTTGGCAAAAAATGAACCTCATGGTGCCACCATTAGACTTTTGAATATGGTCAAAAAATTTTACAGGATGTCTTTATTGGTGAAAAGGAACACCCAAACAAAAATGCATCAGATTTTATGAAAGTGAGGGCAACTGATGCACTCTAATATATATACACTATATTGCCAAAAGTATTTGCTCACCTGCCTTGACTCACATATGAGCTTAAGTGACATCCCATTCCTAATCCATAGGGTTCAATATGACGTCGGTCCACCCTTTGCAGCTAGAACAGCTTCAACTCTTCTGGGAAGGCTATCCACAAGGTTTAGGAGTGTGTTTATGGGAATTTTTGACCATTCTTCCAGAAGCGCATTTGTGAGGTCACACACTGATGTTGGACGAGAAGGCCTGGCTCTCAGTCTCCGCTCTAATTCATCCCAAAGGTGTTCTATCGGGTTGAGGTCAGGACTCTGTGCAGGCCAGTCAAGTTCATCCACACCAGACTCTGTCATCCATGTCTTTATGGACCTTGCTTTGTGCACTAGTGCACAGTCATGTTGGAAGAGGAAGGGGCCAGCTCCAAACTGTAAAAACAGTCTGCATGCCTAGGTGCTTGATTTTATACACCTGTGGCCATGGAAGTGATTGGAACACCTGATTCCGATAATTTGGATGGGTGAGCAAATACTTTTGGCAATATAGTATATATATATATATATATATATATATATATATGTGTGTGTGTGTGTGTGTGTGTGTGTATGTGTGTGTATATTATATATATATATATATATATATATATATATATATATATATATATATATAGGAGCAAAAAGACATAAAATAAACAGTCAAGGGTACTTGAGGGCAGGGAAACATGAAATAAGCAGTATAAACAATAACTAATAGCTGTTAAGGTGAGGTAGTGCAGAATAGTGCAAATGAGCGAGGTAAAATGAAATGTGCAGTCCCTGAGTTCAGTGTGTGTGTGTGTGTGTGTGTGTGTGTGTGTGTGTGTTGGGGGGGAACAGTGAGGGTGACATGATGTCAGATGCTGAAGGGGGGGCAGGGGGGTGTGCAGGCAGAATCTGTGGCAGGGGGCAGAGGGGGGAGGAGGGGCAGAACAGGGAGGGAGTTGAGCCTCCTGACCGCCTGGTGAAAGAAACTGTCCTTGAGCCTGCTGGTTTTGGCCCGGAGACTCCACACTCTCCTCCCCAATGGCAGCAGGCTGAAGAGGCTGTGAGATGGGTGGGTGGGGTCACCTGCAATCCTGATGGCTTTGTGGGTGAGGCGGGAGTTATAGATATCCATAAGAGAAGGGAGAGAGACACCAATGATCCTCTCAGCTGCTCTCATGATGCGCTGCAGAATCTTGCAGCAGGACATGGTGCAGGCGCCGTACCACACGGTGATGCACCTGGTCAGGATGTTCTCGATGGTGCCTCTGTATAATGTGTGCATGATGGGGGCAGGGGCTCTTGCTCTCCTCAGTTTGTGGAGGAAGTACAGATGCTGTTTGGCTTTTTTGGCCAGTGATGCGGTGTTGTTGCTCCAGGACAGGTCTTCAGAGATGTGGTTCAGAGATGTGCACATCCAGAAACTTGGTGCTGCTCACCCTCTCCACTGCAGCATCGTTACTATGGCAAACAAGAAAGGACTCAAAGCAGATCCTTGATGAAGTCCCACCTTCACCTTGAACCATTCAGTCGTTCTAACTGCACACCTCACTGCTGTTTCACTGTTCTCATACATGTCTTGCATCACTCTAATATGCTTCTCATTTACTCCACACTTTCTCATACAATACCATAACTCATCTCTTGACACTCTGCCGTATGCCTTCTCCAAGTCTACAAACACACAATGTAGCGTTCTCTGACCTGCCCTGTACTTCTCCATTAACATTCTTAAAGCAAAAATTGCATCCGACGTGCTCTTACTTGGCATCAACCCATAGTGCTGTTCACAGATTGCTACCTCTCTTCTCAGTCTCGCCTCCAATACCCTTTCCCATAACTTCACGGTGTGGCTCATCAGTTTTATCCCTCTGTAATTACTGCAGCTCTGTACATCTCCCTTATTCTTGCATATTGGGACTAGCACACTCTTTCTCCATTCATTCGGCATTTTCTCATTCTCTAAGATCTTATTAAACAATCTCGTTAGGAACTCCACAGCCGTCTCACCCAAACATCTCCAAGCCTCAATTGGGATACCATCTGGTCTGACTGATTTCCCAGTCTTCATTCTTTTCATGGCTGCCCTCAGCTCATCCTTACTAACCAAATCTACTTCCTCATTTGCTGTCTCCAACAAATCTAACCTTTTCTCTCTTGGATTCTCCTCATTTAATAAATCCTCAAAGTACTCTTTCCACCTTCTCTTTGTTTGTCAGCACATTTCCATTTACATATTTCATCACTATGACCTGCTGTACATCCCTCACTTCCCTGTTTCTCTGCCTAGCTAGTCTGTACAGGTCTTTCTCTCCTTCTTTGGTCTCCAGTCTTTCGTACAACTCCTGGTATGCATCTGCTTTCACCTTTGCTACCGCTCTTTTTGCCTTCTGTGTCCTCTCTCTGTATAACCGCCTGCTTCCGTCATCTCTTTGATTGTCCCAATTCTTCTTTGCTAGCCTCTTCTCTTTTATAATTTCCTGCACTTCTTTGTTCCATCACCATGTCTCCTTGTCTTCCTTCATCCTTCCTGATGACCACCCTAGCACCTTTCTTGCTGCTTCTCTTACCAGTATAGCAGTAGTATCCCAATCTTCTGGCAGACTTTCATTACCACTCAATGCTCATCTCATTTCTTCCCTAAACTCCTTCTGATGTTCAACCTCTTTTAGTTTCCACCACTTAATCGTCGGCTCCACTATTTCACGCTTCCTCTTTTTCACTTTCAAGCTCATCCTGCCACATGACCACTTGATGCTGTCTAGCTACATTCTCCCCTGCCATCACTTTACAGTGTCCAATCTCCTTCAGGTTACCCCTTCTGCAGAGTATGTAGTCCACCTGTGTAGATCTTCCTCCACTCTTAAACATCACCCTGTGCTGCTCTTTTTTCTCAAAGTATGTATTGACTATTGCCAAATTCATCATCTTTGAAAAATCAACCACCATTTGCCCTTCCACATTTCTCTCCCTTACACCATATTTGCCCATCACGTCCACATCTCCTCTGGTTCCCTTGCCAACATGTCTGTTGAAATCTGCTCCTCTCAGCATGCACTCCTTCCTTGTTATACTTTCTACCACTTCATCCATCTTTTCCCAGAAAAACTCTTTCTCTGGGCGGCACGGTGGTGTAGTGGTTAGCGCTGTCGCCTCACAGCAAGAAGGTCCTGGGTTCGAGCCCCGGGGCCAGCGAGGGCCTTTCTGTGCGGAGTTTGCATGTTCTCCCCATGTCCGCGTGGGTTTCCTCCGGGTGCTCCGGTTTCCCCCACAGTCCAAAGACATGCAGGTTAGGTTAACTGGTGACTCTAAATTGACCGTAGGTGTGAATGTGAATGGTTGTCTGTGTCTATGTGTCAGCCCTATGATGACCTGGCGACTTGTCCAGGGTGTACCCCGCCTTTCACCTGTAGTCAGCTGGGATAGGCTCCAGCTTGCCTGCGACCCTGTAGAAGGATAAAGCAGCTAGAGAGAGAGAGAGAACTCTTTATCTTCATTCTCACATCCAACCTGTGGGGCATACGCACACACAACACTGATTACCACTCCCTGAATCTCCAACTTCATGTCTATCACTCTATCTGACACCCTCTTCACATCAATCACACTGTTGACCAACTCTCCCCTCAAAACAATACCAACACCATTTCTCTTTCCATCGACTCCATAATAAAACAACTTGCATCCATCTCCAATGTTCTTGGCCTTGCTTCCCTTCCACCTCGTCTCCTGCACACACAAAATGTCCAACTTTCTTCTTTCCATCATACCTACTAACTCTCTCGCTCTGCCAGTCAATGTTCCCACATTCAGTGTTCCTACCCTCAATTCTAAGCTCCTTCCCTTCCATCTTTCACGCTGTCTCCCAACACACCTCCCCCCTCTCTTTCTCCTTCTCCATATTGGTGCAACAGTAGCATACTTTCCACCGGCACCCTGTTGACCAACAGTACCAGAGGCGGCCATTGTTAACCCGGGCCCCGACCAATCTGGTATGGTATTTCTCTTTTCAATCTGCATGTTAGATTTGGAACAGTTTTACACTGGATGCCCTTCCTGATGCAACCATTTCCATTTATCTAGGCTTGGGACTGCCACCAAGAGTACACTTATGCACCCCCCAGTGGCTGGAATATATATACAGTGGTGCTTGAAAGTTTGTGAACCTTTTACAAGTTTCTATATTTCTGCATAAATATGACCCGAAACATCATCAGATTTTCACACAAGTCCTAAAAGTAGATAAAGAGAACCCAGTTAAACAAATGAGACAAAAATATTAGACTTGGTCATTTATTTATTGAGGAAAATTATCCAAAATTATATATCTGTGAGTGGCAAAAGTATGTGAACCTCTAGGATTAGCAGTTCATCTGAAGGTGAAATTAGAGTCAGGATGTTGTCAACCAATGAGATGACAATCAGGTGTGAGTGGGCACCCTGTTTTATTTAAAGAACAGGGATCTGTCAAAGTCTGATCTTCACAACACGTTTGTGGAAGTGTATCATGGCACGAACAAAGGAGATTTCTGAGGACCTCAGAAAAAGCGTTGTTGATGCTCATCAGGCTGGAAAAGGTTATAAAACCATCTCTAAAGAGTTTGGACTCCACCTATCAACAGTCAGACAGATTGTGTACAAATGGAGATAATTCAAGACCATTGTTACCATCCCCAGGAGTGGTCAACCAACAAAGATCACTCCAAGAGCAAGGCGTATAATAGTCAGCAAGGTCACAAAGGCCCCACGGTAACTTCTAAGCAACTGAAGGCCTCTCTCACATTGGCTAATGTTCATGTTCATGAGTCCACCATCAGGAGAACACTGAACAGCAATGGTGTGCATGGCAGGGTTGCAAGGAGAAAGTCATTGCTCTCCAAAAAGAACACTGCTGCTCATCTGCAGTTTGCTAAAGATCACGTGAACAAGCCAGAAGGCTATTGGAAAAATGTTTTGTGGACGGATGAGACCAAAATAGAACTTTTTGGTTTAAATGAGAAGCATTATGTTTGGAGAAAGGAAAACACTGCATTCCAGCATAAGAACCTTATCCCATCTGTGAAACATGCTGGTGGTAGTATCATGCTTTGGGCCTGTTTTGCTGCATCTGAGCCAGGACAGCTTGCCATCATTGATGGAACAATGAATTCTGAATTATACCAGCGAATTTTAAAGGAAAATGTCAGGACATCTGTCCATGAACTGAATCTCAAGAGAAGGTGGGTCATGCAGCAAGACAACGACCCTAAGCACACAAGTCGTTCTACCAAAGAATGGTTAAAGAAGAATAAAGTTAATGTTTTGGAATGGCCAAGTCAAAGTCCTGACCTTAATCCAATCGAAATGTTGTGGAAGGACCTGAAGCGAGCAGTTCATCTGAGGAGACCCACAAACATCCCAGAGTTGAAGCTGTTCTGTATGGAGGAATGGGCTAAAATTCCTCCAAGCCGGTGTGCAGGACTGATCAACAGTTACTGGAAACATTTAGTTGCAGTTATTGCTGCACAAGGGGGTCACACCAGATCAGTGTTGTATAGTAACAAAGTAAAAATACTTCACTACTGTACTTAAGTACATTTTGGGAGATTTTGTACTTTACTTGAGTTTTCAAATTTTTGAGAACTTTCACTTTTACTTCACTATATTTTTTAACTTAATTGCATACTTTTACTCCGATACATTTTCAAAGAGCCGTTTAGTTACTCGTTACAAAAAAAGAAAGGAAAAAAACGTGTTTTAACCCCACTGACTGCAACGAAGTCAGGACGTGCCTGGGCTTGTTCACCACTTGCACATGACAACCAATAGAGATCTTGCATGTGACGTCACAGCCGATCCAGATTGTGACAGACGCCATCGTGTCGGTCAAACGCCATATTCCGCCTTCTACTTCTACTTCTGGTTCTACTTCTGCTTTTACTTCTACCTTTTCTTCTGGAAAACCCTACTATATACAATTCTACTACAACGGCTGCGGCTACAAGCTCTCCCTACCTGTGCACGTTTTTTATGTGTATTTTTGCGTGTTGTTCGTCTGTACCGGACTTCAATATCCCCTACAACCGTATGGACTTACTGGACATTGGTTTCCAGCAGAAAATGACGGTTTGTAGCGATTTCCATCGCATGCACAACATTCCGGACGAGAAAAAAATAATAATAACATTCCAGACGAGACAGCGAGGTCTCCGTGGATTGTTATCGGAAGCAAAGCGAAGGAGGCGCCGCCGGGAGCAGAAGTGAGGCTACAGGCAGAGCCGGCCTGTTGACTAAGCTCAGAAAACAGCTACTCAAACCTCCACTGCCAAGCCTCTACCTCTCCAACGCCAGATCCATGTAAACAAGACGGACGATTTGGAATTACCTTATTCTATTCTATAATCGGCTGGTCAGTGCTATACTCAATACTTAAGTGACTTACCCATCCAATGAGGATAGTTATTTTCTTGTTTACAAGATGCCACATCTGAGTCACTGACAAATCCTGAATTTCTGTAAAGAAAACTGTCCAGAGATTTATAAGCACGCAGTGCTTCACCACTGAACAGCGAGGGAAAGTTGATGAGGTAATCATACACGTCCGGGTATTCCGCTGGCAGTTCAAAATCCGGTCATGAAAACTCCGTCCGGAAAGCCATAAGGGTCACAAATCTGTAGATCGTTTATTTTAGACATATATCTAGTTATCTGTTCATTAGAAAAATGAGCCGTGTAGTCCGTCGGTTGAAATTTATCCATTCTGTACACGAGTGCAGCAGTATTCAGCGGTGTTTTTGACCAACAAGATGGGGGTTGTGTACTTTCCGGTCACGTGACTGCAAGATCTCTATAGGCTACACCTGTTGGCTTCACGCAGTAAGCAGAAAGCTAGCTTCACAATCAACAGCCCTGATGGAAGAGGAGACGGAGACAGCAGCTACTTCGGCTACAAATGAAGAGGAACCTGATGATGAGCACCCCTGGCTGTATTTGAACACAATGTTCTCTTACGTTGATGTGAAGGATTCGTCCTATCGAATGAAGTGCCTCTTATGCCGTCCAAAAAACGTGGAAATTCTCTCTTATAGAAACTCCCCGTCCAATCTAAAGAAACACATCGAGGTTTTCTCAGGTTTTTCAGTTTTCTCCAAATTACTTTTTTCTTTTGATTATTATGACAGCAATTGGTCGTGTATGCACCTCCATAGTTTATAAAGTGCAATAACAGTAGCAGCTTTTTTATGTTTTTTTTCTTAATGGTGTTATGTATACCTAATTTTCAGTACTTTCTCTTAGTTTAAAAAACAAAGGAAAAAAATGCGAAAAAAAAAGTGTCAAAACTGTGGTCTCCATCTTCAGATGCCAGATAGGCAGCTTCATTTTTCTCCCAATTTAGTTTTTTCTTGTTTATAATGGTTGTGTGTGCACCTCTATTTTCAGCAGTGTAATTGCTTGTCATGAACCATTGGTGACAAATTACCTTCAGTTTACCAAAATATTAAAAATATTACAAATTCAGATTGCCTTTGCTTGTTTACTTTTACATGTACTTTTAATTACATTACTTGAGTACATTTATTTTTGCATTACTTGTCATACTTAAGTGCAAGAAATGTCAGATACTTTAAGACTTTAACTCAAGTAACATTTCAGTCAGTGACTTTGACTTTTACCAAAGTCATTTTTTGGAAGGGTACCAATACTTTTACTTGAGTGTGATTTCCCAGTACTTTATACAACACTGCACCAGATACTGAAAGCAAAGGTTCACATACTTTTGCCACTCACAAATATGTAATATTGGATCATTTTCCTCAATAAATAAATGACCAAGTACTGTATAATATTTTTGTCTCATTTGTTTAACTGGGTTCTCTTTATCTACTTTTAGGACTTGTGTGAAAATCTGATGATGTTTAAGGTCATATTTATGCAGAAATATAGAAAATTCCAAATTTTAGAAAACTGACTATATAACTTTATAAATTCGTCTGAGATAACGTAGCCGGTAATGGCGATGGCCTTTGTTTACCCCACAATATGGCGGCGGCTGGAGGGCGTTCCCCGGAATGCCGTGACGTCAGTGAAAACTATCTATTCACTTCCGTGTCACCACGCTTGAGTTTAGAAGGCGCCAGAATATCCGCTCAAGATAGCTTAGACAACGTACTTAGGGAAGCGTACTGGATGTCGCAATTGTTTACTTTAGCCCCTTATGGGTTAAATAAGCGAAAAGAATATAAATCTAAAAATCGCATTCTTTTTAACAATACTTAATTATTAAATTATGTAATTAGTAGTTTATTTTTGTCTTTGTCCTTTATTTAAAATTTTAAAGAATTCACAACTTTGTATATATAAGACCAAGCCCATAGCACTATGTAATTTTTTAGTTTTTTTTTTATGACACTGAAGCTGGCCAAAGGCCGAAACGTTTGTCGAGAATAAATTTTTAATAATGTTCAAAAGTTGGGTGTCAGAGTGAAATTTTTCTATTCTACATTATATATATGGAATCTAGACAGAAAGGGTTAAGAAAATGAAAAAAATCCCACATATAAGCTTCTGTTGTACAATTAAATAAATAAATAATAATAAAAAAAAAACACCTACTGCTTCTATCTACTGCATCTCTTACAGGCCCCATAGGCCACATCCAAAGATCACATAAAATACATTTTCCTGTCTGCAGTCTAAGGAGCTCTGAGACAGTTTGGTTTCCCAGCAGCCTCAGGAGAATCGCTTAGGGCTTTGTTTCGAGACACTTTACAGCATGCCAACAGTGAAGTTCAGTGCTCCAATGGTCATATTCAATCTTTAACAACTGATTAAGGATCTGATTAGCCAAGTTCAGCATCACAGCAAAGGAGCTGTGAGGACAGAAATTAAAGCAAGCGGATGCTTTATGCAAATGCAAATCAGTGTTAAGATTTGAGATAAGATTCAAATTTATTAGAGTGCTGAGAAATGTATACTTTATATTGTAATAAATTATAAAGCTGCATTTCTTACAGTGTCTGAAATCTGAGGTAGATGCTAAAAGGAATCCTATCAGGCAACACAGCAGATGTTTCATACACACAGCTAGAGCACCGACAGATGGCACTGTTCCACAGAGAGAGAGAGAGAGAGAGAGAGAAGGCTTATCCTTAAAGCACGATTCCTCTGATGTCTTATGCATGATGCTTTTGCTCAGATGTATTTGATAATTGATGCATGCGTGTTTCAGGCACTGGAAAATTCAGGCACAGTTACATAACGTTCCTGCTTATTTCTAGTATGGTGCTCAGAAACCTGTTACAGCAAATATCAGGACAGTGTCTAGGTTAATAACACTTTCCTCTATAGCCTGGTCTACCTTACAGACCTTACAGTGTGGGTTTACAATCTGTTCATCAGTATTCAATCAGTCTTCAATCAGTACAAGTATTCAGAAGGTAATACTTTGTCTTTTTGCATTCTTATAAATGTGCATGAGTACATTTATGGCCCTTTTCCACTACCCTTTTTCAGCTCACTTCAGCTCGCTTCAGCTCACTTCAGTCTGACACGGCTCGCGTTTTGACTACCAAAAAACAGCACGACTCATCACCATAAACTTTACCTCAAAACCTAAAAGGAACGTCGCAAAAAAAATAAAATAAAATAGATAAATAAATAAATAAAAGTCTTGGGCGGCACGGTGGTGTAGTGGTTAGCGCTGTCGCCTCACAGCAAGAAGGTCCTGGATTCGAGCCCCGGGGCCGGCAAGGGCCTTTCTGTGCGGAGTTTGCATGTTCTCCCCGTGTCCGCGTGGGTTTCCTCCGGGTGCTCCGGTTTCCCCCACAGTCCAAAGACATGCAGGTTAGGTTAACTGGTGACTCTAAATTGACCGTAGGTGTGAATGTGAATGGTTGTCTGTGTCTATGTGTCAGCCCTGTGATGACCTGGCGACTTGTCCAGGGTGTACCCCGCCTTTCGCCCGTAGTCAGCTGGGATAGGCTCCAGCTTGCCTGCGACCCTGTAGAAGGATAAAGCGGCTAGAGATAATGAGATGAGATAAAAGTCTTCATAAAAAGCATATATAGTGTACACACAGACACAGCTTTCTGAGGAACGGTGCTTAATGTGATGAAGTTGTTCGCACTTCTGGAGGCTGGCTTCACTGTGTGCCTCTTTAATGAAGCGAGTGGTATTTTAGCTGGAGAGGCGAGACTGATTTCGAACAGCCAGATGGCGTTTGCTTTATGCTAAATGAAAACATCTGGTGTGTTTTTTTTCTTTTTCTACGAGATCCCAGTGCTACAGCTGCATTCACTGTAATACTAGTTAGCAGAGTGCAAGCCAACAGTCAATTTATTAATGCGTGTGTGTGTGTGTGTGTGTGTATGGTGATGTGACCTGTGGGTGTTTTATGCTATTTATTAACTAGAGTCAACAAATAAACTTTTTTCTGTAGATGGTTTCTAAATTAAACCCATTTCACCTCGGAACCTCGGCAGACCGCGTGGGTGTCCTCTGGGTGCTCCGGTTTCCCCCACAGTCCAAAGACATGCAGGCAGGGGTGTAGTGGTAAAAAAAGAGGTGGGTAAACTATAAATTTTGGGATCGGGGGACCACGACGTTGTAAGGGCCAATTCATAGTCGACGCAAGCATGACGCAAGGATGCTACGATGCGTATTGTATGAAACAACTTTTTTGACACATAGGAGTGTGTGTGTGTGCGCATGACAGTGCGTGTGTGTGTGTGTATATATGACAGAGTGTTTGTGAATGTGCATGTACTTGTGTGTGTGAGTGCATGTATGTATGTGTGTGTGTGTGTGTGTGTGTGTGAGACAAGGGTTCCCTGAGCTCTACTCTATATCATTCATAAAACAAGATACACAATAAGTATGTTTGAGGTTTATTAAATCTTAATAAAGAGAAAAATAATGTCAGTGTGAAAGAATGGCAAATTACACATACCAACAGTAGGCCATATGAAATCCATAAGCTGACAGATATATCACAGCAGTAGACCTTGCACTAGAAGAATGTTAACTTTTGTATGTGTGTATGAAAGTGTGTGTGTGTGTGTGTGTGTGTGTGTGAGTGTGAATGTGCATGTGTGTTTACTTGTGTGCATGTGTGAGTGAGTCCAAGCATGTGTGTGTGTGTGTGACACCAAGTAGAGTGGTGTTTATGAAATCTAAATAATCAATAAAGAGAGAAAAATAAAGACTGTGTGTAAGAATGGCAAATTACACATACTTTCAGTCCAGATGTGTGGATGGCATCTGATGCTTTCTGATACTGTCTCAGTTTCCTCTGCCTCCATTTCGTCTGTCTCTGCATCTTCTCTGTCTGATTCTCCTCCCTCATTTTCTCTTCCTTCTGTACCGTCTATTTCTGTTTTTCTTCCCTCATTTTCTCCTCTCTCTGTTTCTTCTGTTTCTCCCTCAGTTTCCTCTATCAAAGTTTCTCTTAAAGGCCTATCTGATTCTCCATCCATTTGCCTTCTCCCTTTTCTCCTCTTGTAGTTGATCCTGTTTCATCCTCTCTTTGCCCTATTTTCCTCCTCTCACTCTCTCCTCCTTCTGTCTCTCCTCCTGCTGTTTCTCCTGGCCCCGCAACACTGTCTGTCTCTCCACCACTATCTGTAAAATTAAATTAAAACGGCTAAGTACACCAATCATGTGGACAAGTATTTCTGCCCAATCTGAATGCTATAGCCTTCTTTAAAAAATAAACACACCCACCCACACACCGAGAAGGGCGGGGAGGAGTGACTTGCCTAACGTTACTTTAGGCTAAGTTCTCTATATTATGTCCGTGACATGAAGCTAGCATGCTGTCATCATGACTTCGAGATTAACATGAAATGACAACTATTTGTCTTACAATGCGCTACAAATACTGAATTTATGTTGATATAATAATTACCAAAAACTTTAGACTGCACTAACAACGTCATTTGTCTGCCAGAAAGGTAGGCTAATTTGATGGCACAAGTTAACAGTTAGTGGCATGGGTCACAAACCAAAACGATGGGGAGTTTATCCTAAAAACGTGAAGTTCAGGATTCTTTTTGGACTCACTGTGTCGAGACGTTTTGCTGGTATCAGCTGGAAGGGTGATGCTCCGACGCTTCAGAAATCGCCTAATATCCATTTCTTCACCATTTCTTCACACACGTAATCAGTGACTAATGAATCTCGCAGTCTGCTGGCTCCCGCAAGAGGGCGAGCGGTAGACAGACAATTACTACGCGTAGGCTACGCAGTGTTGATAAAACCCACAAGAACTTGTGCAGGATCTACTAGGTGTAGGCAATTGAAAAATAACGGAAAAGCTGTTTTAATATCTGTATAAAACAAGAGACATACGTGCGTAAACTGTATTTAGAGGTGGGTAAACTATGCTTGGACGTGCGTAAACTATATTTAGAGGTTCATAAACGCTATTTCCTAAAATCTGGAGGTGGGTAAACGGCGTTTATGTGCGTTTACGCACCACTACATCCCAGCATGCAGGTTAGGTTAACTGGTGACTCTAAATTGGCCGTAGGTGTGAATGTGAGTGTGAATGGTTGTCTGTGTCTATGTGTCAGCCCTGTGATGACCTGGCGACTTGTCCAGGGTGTACCCCGCCTTTCGCCCGTAGTCAGCTGGGATAGGCTCCAGCTTGCCTGCGACCCTGTAGAACAGGATAAAGCAGCTAGAGATAATGAGATGAGATGAGATGAGAACCTCGGCAGAGCAGTCGGTTGTGTTGGAAGTGATTTACATCTAGGCACCATGACTGACTGCAGAATATGACAAAATGACATCTTGTGAGTGTCAAATATTTGACATCCAGTAAAATTTCTTATTTGCACAAAGGTGGCTAAATAAAGGGAGACTCGAGGAGGAAATGAGCACACTGAAGATCATTTATCTGCAGTACATCCTGTGTGTGTGTGTGGTATAGGAGTCGGTGGCTGAGGAAGAAGCAGAACAGAATGAAAAGTCCTATTGATTGCAGAATCCCAATTTTACAGCAGGCCTGTGAGTTATAGGCTCTGATGAGAGAGATAGAGAGTGAGGGAGGAGTAAGAAGGAGAGATAAAGTAAAAGAGTGAGAGACTGGAGCTTTTCACCAATTACTCCCTCAGCCAAGCTCTGATTTGCAGTAAAGCTTTGAGCCTCAGTGATACCTGCACCGGCTCCTAAACTACTGGGTGCAACCTGATTTGTGTGCTCCATTGGGGAATTAATGGAGCCATGCTTGACTTTATGGTCTCCAGGCAGTGATTGTCGCCAGCCTCCAAACACAATTATCTTAATTAGTCCTGAAAATGGACTAACCCTTGGTCAGCACTGGACCAAGATGACTGAGAGCTGTGTGAGTCTATGTGCACTGGCCCATCCTGCACCACCATAGATTTTCAAATGTTCCAAAATCATTCCAAAAATCGTTTCTTTCTTGTCCAAACAGAATGTAGTGTAGTTCTCATGGTAACAGGCCAATAGCTGCAGTGTAGGATACCAGTCAATATAGTGCACCTTTTCCCCCTTTTTTTCTCTGCAGAAAACTAGCATAGTGTGTGTGTGTGTGTGTGTGTGTGTGTTCTTGTTTCAATCTGTCAATTTTACACGCTTCTGAGAGGTGGAACAGAAGTGTTTCCCCATAATTTCAAGACAGAACTCAACATGTTTATTCTGATTTAACAGAATAGAAAATCCTGATTTGATAATGTATTCCTTTGTAAACTAAATACTCATGTGAGTTGATGCCTGGACTGATTCACTCAGTCATTTGGTGATGCAGAATATGAATACAATGATATAATTAAAAGAATTAAAAGTAATTAATAAATGCATATTTTATTGTTGCTCATAATAATAATAATAATAATAATAATAATAATAAGTGTTTTTAATGTAAAGTTGTGAATGTGTCAGAGATAAATTTGTAACCACTTTTATCCCAAACGTTCCAGAAATTTACCACTGACTTGGACATTGCTATTATATATCTGTGCCTGGATTGTCTTATCATCTTAAATCTTATTACCATTTCAATAGCTACAAGAAATGAAAATTGTGAAAAAAGTAAATGTTGGATAATGATCAGTGCACTCTGAAACTAATTAGGTTTCTGCTGTATCTTTCTGCCAGTTTAACATTCGACACAGAGCTTAGCAGCAACTTGGAGACTGAAGTCTACCTCCAGCATATAACACCCAAAACAAATATGGTAATAGTGAAGTGTTTAATAGTCATTCAAAAAAAAAAAATCAAATATTTGTTTGATGAGCAGTAAATTAAGACAACCCTGTTTCCTATCCATTCATATCCATAATCTACATAGTTTTGCATATCATTTGTCATTTTATATAATAATCACCACTCTTTTAGCATGATTGTGTGAGGAACAAATACTGGATCATGACCAAAGTCTTTATATTCACTTATGTGATTATGGATACCACTGCATTCTCTTTCATAACCTGGGAATGATCACTTCTGTTTAAACAACAATAAATACATGTTTAAAAAGAAAAATAACAATAATAATAAGAATAAACAGTGATTTCCACTGCTCTGCACACACTGACAAAATGCAGAACAGCTTCAGTTTTGCCTATTTAAAGTACAGTTGCAAAGCTCGTCCCAGATTAGCCTCTAAAATTGACAGAGCTGTAAAGCGTCTGCCAGCACAATCATGCACGCAAACCCCAGTGCTGACACAGAGCTACAGCACGTCTGATGATGACACTGTATCATAGGTTGGTAAGAACGGTGGAAGTGTTGTTTGGAGGCTGCTCCAAGATCAGCTTTGCATTTCATCATTAAATGGTAATGAATGTGGAAGGGAACAGCTGGATCCGAGATTAACCCTAAAGCTTGGTTGTCTTATGCACCTCAACATGAGGCCATGGATATAAACAACCTCATTCTCAGCCTCATTGAAAATTTAGAAAACAAGAATTTTAACAAGCAAGATGTAGGAATGAAATAGTGAATGACAGCAGAAAAGTTATCTTTTCCTAATTTTTATACAAGTTGGCTTGGCAAATTGTATAAAAATCTCCCGGGACTATGCTAATGTACAGTGCCCTCCAAGATTATTAGCACCCAATGTAAAGATTATTAAAAAGGATTAGAAAAAAAATCCACCTGCAAACTTGCCTGGAAGAGGATCCAGGTTTATTTTGCCTCCACATACAGTGAGGAGGATGGAGAATGGTAAGAGAGACAAAAAAAAAATTCTCAAGGATCAACTGTTGGTGAATAATAAGAAAAAGCAAAATCTTGAGGTTTTCAAGTCTCCAAAACAGACACTCACCGTCATGCCAACAGATTATTTAGAAGGTTTGCCAGAAAAAAAAAGCCTTTTCTGTCAGTTAGTCACAAATGTAAGCACCTGAAGTTTGTGAAATGCTACTACAACTTTGACTGGACCGTGTTCTATGGTCTAATGAAACAAAAATGGAGCTTTTTTGGCAATAAACACTCAAGGTGGGTTTGGCGTAGAAAGGATGGCTATAATGAAAAGAACCTGATTCCAACTGTAAAATATGGTGTAAGTTCTGTTTTGGGGCTGTTTTTCCACCAAAGGCCCTGGAAACCTTATTAGGGTACATGGTATCATGGATTCCATGAAATACCAGCAGCTTAACTCAAAATCTGGCTGCCTCTGCCAGGAAACTAAAACTGAGTTATCATTGGACCATTGCCATGGCCATCTCAGTCCCCTGACCTGAACCCCATTGAAATCCTGTGAGGTGAGCTGAAGAGGAGAGTGCACAAGAGAGGGCCAAGATGATCTGGAGAGATTGTGTAAAGAGGAATGGTCTCAGATGCCCTGCTCTGTTTTCTCCAACCTTCTAAAATGTTATAGAAGACTCAATACTGTTATACTGACAAAGGGAGGCTGTACAAAGTATTAAATCCAGGGGTTCCAATAATAGTGACATGTTTTTGTTGAAAATAATTATTTCTTGATGAGGGATTTGGTAAACTGGGATGTATGTATGCTGTCAATCCCCCACTCGCTTGCTCACTCAAGTTTGTTGACAGTGTAGAGGCTGGCTGCTTTATGTCCCGGGGCCCCCTCATGCCTGTGTCTCCCCTTTTAGTTATGCTGTCATAGTTAGTTTTGCCAGAGTCCCTGCTTGTACTCAGCGCAAAATGTATACTGTTCCTACTTATTCAGGTGACATTGGGCATACCTAACAACCTTTGTTTTCTCCACCCCCCCCAATCTGTTCCTCTGAGTTACATGTCAATCCTGAGATCGAGATGCTGACCTCTTCTGCTCCTCGGACCTGCCTGATCCATCCTGATGCCCTATGTCTGGTTGGAGTCTCATCACATCACTCCTGTGGAGGACGGCCCCATGTGGACAGTTGAAAGTCACACTTTGAAGATGCTCTGGACATTTACAGTGATGCTTTTATGGCTGAGGGCTACAGTTGACTTGCTAACTTTAGGACTGCCGTTGTCTTGAACAGTTTTGCACTCAAGTTTCCATTAATGAAGAGTTATAACATCAACGAAACTGACTTCATGTTAAAACTGTTAATGTTATAGTCATGTTGTCTGTTGTTGCCCAAATGAAGCTGGGTTCCCTTTTGAGTCTGGTTCCTCTCGAGGTTTCTTCCTAATGTCGTCTGAGGGAGTTTTTCCTTGCCACTGTCGCCACAGGCTTGCTCACTGGGGATAGAGTAGGGATAAAATTAGCTCATGTTTTAAGTCATTCAAATTTTGTAAAGCTGCTTTGCGACAATGTCTATTGTTAAAAGTGCTATACAAATAGACTTGAGTTGATTTTCTCTGAATAAATATATTTCAATTGCAGGATGGGTTTTTCTCATTTTTTCAGTGTGAGATGAAGCGACTTCACCAAAAGGTGAGTTTTTTCTAACCCTTTTTACTAATCTTTACAAGGGGTGCCAATAATCATGGAGGGCACAGTAAATGTAATGAACCAAAACAAATACATTTTTGCATCTGGTGTTCACAAAAGGTTTAGTTTTGGAAAAGCGGGAGAATAACTCTCCTCCACATTTCTGTCCATCAGACTTGGACACTTGAGCTGCTCCTGACAAAACTGGAGCTCCGACCTGGCCATTTTCTGTCTGTAAGTGAAATTGTGACTAGTTCGTCACCTACATTTCATTCCAGCTTCTATTCCAAACCAAAGATGAGGCACAGAGAGGATGTGATGTCATGACAGTATGTTCCTAACAGCAAGTGAGCACATATTCAATGCGGCTCCATGACAGGAAGTGAATAATGTATAAGTGAGTGTGCAAAGAGGCACTAAACTGGAGCTTAAAATGTTTTCATTCGTGAATGGAAAATAAGAAGAATCCTGATTAGGTTTGATGTTGATGATATGAAATATTTTGTGAATATATAATTATATAATTAACATATAATTATATAATTATTTAATAAAACGAATACATATCTAGTTGCTATGACACTCAGAAATGACACTTTTGCCATGTATAAGATAAAAACACAAATATACTTTTTCCCCTCTTACCCCTTCACCCATCCCTGATTTAAGACTTTGACAAAAACAAATGAAAAGTACTTTCATTTTTAACTTTCAAATTAAAGGTAGGTCTTTATGCAAACAAACCACTCTACACCTCTGTTTAGTGGAATGAAATGTGACTATGTCTTTCCAGGCATTTTTTGTTGTTATAAAAATATACTTCTTTCTTTTAAAATAATAGTTTTTTTTTAATGGTGAATGTTTTTTTAACTACCAAGCTAAACAGCAAAGCTGTTGGTTTTCTCTTTTTGATAGAAATAATTAATATTTCATGAGAGAGAGAGAAAGAGAGTACAGAGACACTAGATCATCATCATGTCGAGGCATTTTGCTTCCTCTCGTGTCTTCTGCTTGGTCATTTGTTCAGGAAGAAAATTAACTCCCAGACTTCTGCTCTTTTTGCATAATCGAGTTTTGTTCATGAGTCTCTAAAAACTGAGATACCCACTGTTCAACCGTCAACCAAAGAAAAAAAAATACAACATAACGATATTCTCTCAAAGAAAACATCACAATGCCACAAATCCCAAAACACTTTAAAAAAAAAAAAAAAAGACAAACTTGAAAAGTACATTTTGAGGAAAATGCAAAAAAAAAAAATCTTTATGCCTTACAGATCTCGTCAAGAAAAATATATATATCATAATGATAATTAAAAAAAATAGATACAAAACATTTGGATGATAAAAAGTAAAAGAACAGAAATGTAACTGAAAAAAATACCAATGCTACAAAGAAATCTCAAATATATGTACAAGACCCTGTATTCCTTGAGAGAGAGAGAGAGTGTGTGTGTGAGAGAGAGAGAGAGAGAGAGAGAGAGAGAGAGAGAGAGTGTGTGTGAAGGTCTGAAACGCAGCAGCTTCTCTGTGTGTGTGTATTTTTTTTTTTATAGACCTTTGCACTCACAGCTTAAACATATTCAGGCCCAGTGAACCTGGACTTCTCATTTTGTTTATGCCTGTGAATGAAAGTTCAACAGCAGCAACAGCGGTCCATATGATCTGTTTGTTTTTTTTTATTGACATTACTAAAGGTGTCACCAAGGTTCTAAAGACTGTTGCTAAAAAATAGTCTTTTTCTAGTACCAGATGTCACCAGATGACGCTGGAGATGCTTGTCTCACGTGGTAGCAGTGGCAACATCGCGTTATTGGCGTGCTGCTCTTCCAGCTGTTGCTGCTGCTCGGTGCGCTGTGCTTTGCCCTGTGTTCGCTGTCCGTTTAGCAGAGTCATAGGGATGTTGCAGTAGGTATGATGGGTGCCCAGCGTCGCCAGCGGTGGCATGTCATACCCGTAACTGCGGTAGTAGTGTTTCTGTCCGAGAGGAGCGTGGCAGCTGCTGTTGCGGAAGGCAGAGCGCAACTCGGGTCGTGCCGTGGCCACAGCCGTGGAGGTGGCCGCAGCCATTGAGAGAGCCGAGACACTCTGCAGCTCACCAGCATCCAGTGCCTGCTCATGTGAGAGCTCATGCGAGAGCTCGTGTGAGAGTGGATGCTCACGTCGCTTGAATGGCATCTCGTACCGTAGCCGCTTCCAGAACTTGCTTTCCAGCTTGCTGCCCTCAGGCCCGGGCCAGCGGATGACGGTGAGCAGCTTAATGGTGTGCTTAAGTGCCTCCACCTCCTGGTAATTGATGGTGTCGCGCAGCTCGGCACACTCAATCAGGATCACCTTGATCTCGCCGCTCGCCAGCATGCTGCGCAGACGTGTCTCCAGCTCGAAGATGCTCCAGCCACGCCGCACCACATAGCTTGGTGTCATGACGATGATGAGCCGCCTGCTCTGGTCCACGCAGCGTGCAACATCTTCAATGTAGGCTTAGGCAGAGAGGAAAGAGATGGAAAAGAGGAAGAAATAAGGATCTAAGGATATTATAGGCACGTGGTTAAATACAGTGGTGCTTGAAAGTTTGTGAACCCTTTAGAATTTTCTATATTTCTGCAAAAATATGACCTAAAACATCATCAGATTTTCACACAAGTCCTAAAAGTAGATAAAGAGAACCCAGTTAAACAAATGAGACAAAAATATTATACTTGGTCATTTATTTATTGAGGAAAATGATCCGATATTACATATCTGTGAGTGGCAAAAGTATGTGAACCTCTAGGATTAACAGTTAATTTGAAGGTGAAATTAGAGTCAGGTGTTTTCAATCAATGGGATGGCAATCAGGTGTGAGTGGGCACCCTGTTTTATTTAAAGAACAGGGATCTATCAAAGTCTGATCCTCACAACACATGTTTGTGGAAGTGTATCATGGCACGAACAAAGGAGATTTCTGAGGACCTCAGAAAAAGCGTTGTTGATGCTCATCAGGCTGGAAAAGGTTACAAAACCATCTCTAAAGAGTTTAGACTCCACCAATCCACAGTCAGACAGATTGTGTACAAATGGAGGAAATTCAAGACCATTGTTACCCTCCCCAGGAGTGGTCGACCAACAAAGATCACTCCAAGAGCAAGGTGTGTAATAGTCAGCGATGTCACAAAGGACCTCAGGATAACTTCTAAGCAACTGAAGGCCTCTCTCACATTGGCTAATGTTAATGTTCATGAGTCCACAATCAGGAGAACACTGAACAACAATGGTGTGCATGGCAGGGTTGCAAGGAGAAAGCCACTGCTCTCCAAAAAGAACATTGCTGCTCATCTGCAGTTTGCTAAAGATCACATGGACAAGCCAGAAGGCTATTGGAAAAATGTTTTGTGGATGGATGAGACCAAAATAGAACTTTTTGGTTTAAATGAGAAGCGTTATGTTTGGAGAAAGGAAAACACTGCATTTCAGCATAAGATCCTTATCCCATCTGTGAAACATGGTGGTGGTAGTATCATGGTTCAGGCCTGTTTTGCTGCATCTGGGCCAGGATGGCTTGTTATCGTTGATGGAACAATGAATTCTGAATTATACCAGCGAATTCTAAAGGAAAATGTCAGGATGTCTGTCCATGAACTGAATCTCAAGAGAAGGTGGGTCATGCAGCAAGACAACGACCCTAAGCACATGAGTCATTCTACCAAAGAATGGTTAAAGAAGAATAAAGTTAATGTTTTGGAATGGCCAAGCCAAAGTCCTGACCTTAATCCAATCGAAATGTTGTGGAAGGACCTGAAGCGAGCAGTTCATGTGAGGAAACCCACCAACATCCCAGAGTTGAAGCTGTTCTGTACAGAGGAATGGGCTAAAATTCCTCCAAGCCAGTGTGCAGGACTGATCAACAGACACCAACGTTTAGTTGCAGTTATTGCTGCACAAGGGGGTCACACCAGATACTGAAAGCAAAGGTTCACATACTTTTGCCACTCACAGATATGTAATATTGGATCAGTTTCCTCAATACATAAATGACCAAGTACAATATTTTTGTCTCATTTGTTTAACTGGGTTCTCTTTATCTACTTTTAGGACTTGTGTGAAAATCTGATAATGTTTTAGGTCATATTTATGCAGAAATATAGAAAATTCTAAAGGGTTCACAAACTTTCAAGCACCACTGTATGCAGCATTAATGATGTGTCCTGAGAATGCTGTTGTACTGTCTCATTCTATCAGGTACATATTTAAAGCATTTATAATGTCATTTCAAATGCATTAATGTGAGACAATTTACACAAAACAGGACAAACACACACAATGAGGACATGACATAAAACAGAAGCACAGGCATTCTCTAAGAGCCAGTTTTCAGCCCAAAATCTGAATCTACTGTTTTGCGCTGACTGAATGGCTTAACAAAGAAAGCCAGAGCCACATTCAAGGACTCAACTGCAGGCTTAATCAGAAACAACAATAACACTTAAATGCAAAACCAATGCTATATGTTTCTATCAATCTCAAAAAGACAAATAAGACAACAAAGCACAACACTTTGCTGCCACTTTGGACTGTGCACTGCAAAAAATTGAAAACTGAATTTGAGAAGAAAATTACTTAATACTAGTGAAATTATCTTTCTGCATGGACAGATATTTTTACTTGATAAGACATCTTAGAATAAGTTGGTTGCAATCTAGAACTAGGTTTAATCTCAGAATTGGTGGCTTGTATTCTTCTAATAGGAAATGCTACATTGTTTCAACTATTTTCAAGATATTTTCAATTCCTAAGATATAATTTTTTTGCAGTGTGCAAAGTGTGTTTCGTGTGCCATTTATTTGGGATTTAGTCATCAAGAGATCAAGACAGATTCTGAGACCCACAAAAAACACTCAAAAAAGCAAACTGTTTCTTAATACAAGAAAAAAAATGACATTTTAAAGTGTTACTACTTACTTTGTGTCTGTCTTTCTCTCTTTGTATTTCACTTCCATCTTACTCTTAGATTTCGGTTTGTCTCTCTTACTCTGTATCAACTCCCACACACTGCACTCATGCATCCTCTTTGTCTTCACTGTCTGTGGCATGTCTGATACCAAGTTTACTAAAAGTGAGCTGATATTACAGAAATACAGTGTCTTACAAAATTATTTATCTCCCTTGGTGTTTGTCCTGTTTTATCGCATTACAAGCTGGAATTAAAATGGATTTTTGGGGGTTAGCACCATTTGATTTATACAACATGCCTACCACTTTAAAGGTGAAAATTGTTGGGTCATTGTCCTGCTAGAATGTAAACCTTCATCCCAGTCGCAAACCTCTGGCTGACTCAAACAGGTTTTCCTCCAGAATTGCCCTGTATTTAGTGCCATCCATCTTGCCTTCAGTCCTGACCAGCTTTCTTGTTCCTGCAGATGAAAAACATCTCCACAGCATGACGCTGCCACTACCATGGTTTATGAATGGAGGGTAGGGTCAGGGAAGGTAAGTGGCCGAGTCATTACACCTGGTGTCAATTAATGTGTTTGTGTGGGTGTTTCTTGCAGTGATGGAGCATAAGAGGAGTAGGAGAGCAGAAGAGGGTTGGTTGGGACCAGAACACAATGGTGTACGCTTGTGTGTGTGTGTGTGTGTGTGTGTGTGTGTGTGTGTGTGTGTGTTCATGTCCTGGTTGAGCAAGTAAGCTGAAAAGCTATAATAAACGATTGTTGAACACTAGCCCCCGCCTGCCATACTTCTGCACTCCACCCACATCAGGGAATTATCACAGTAGGGCCAAAATCCAGATGTACAGAAGGGAGCCCATCCATGGAGTCCTCGCCGTTCAAGGACCTCAATGCCCTTGGGCTGTGGCGAGGGCATGAAGCCCTCGCCACAGCCCAACAGAACGAGCATCAAGCACTGATCGCCCTCTGGAAGGAACAAGAACAATGCTTGGAGGCCTTGATGCTGGCCCAGCAAGAAGACCACCAGGCATTCTGACACCTGCTTGCGTAGGTGGGGTCCTTGACTGCCACCGCAGCGGACCCTCCCCACCTCACCCTAACAAAGATCTGCACAATGAACCGGAAGCCTTCCTCGCGCTCTTTGAGCAAGCAGCTGAAGTGTGCGGGTGGCTAGTTGAGCAGCGCACAGTTCGCCTACTTCTGCTGCTGACTGGCGAGGCACAGCTTACTGCACTGCAGCTCCCCACTGACAGCCGACTCATCTATGCTGACTTGAAGCGAGCCATTCTACAGCATGTTGGCCACTCCCGAGAACAACAGCATCAGTGCTTCTGGGCGCTGAAGTTGGAGGAGGTCGGCCGACCGTTTGCATTCAGCCAACAGCTCCGGGACGCCTGCCGACGGTGGCTGAGGGTGGATGACCGTAACGCCGAAGGAATTATCGACCTGGTGACACTGGAGCAGTTCACGCATGACTTCCGGAAGGAACGGCAGAGTGGGTCCAGTGTCATCACCCAGCGTTGCTGGAACAAGCCATAGAGCTGGCAGAGGACCAAATGGCAGCGGTTCCGACGGCAGGAAGATGTGTTTCCTCTTCTCCTCTTTTCTCTCTCTCTCCCTCTGCTTCCTGTCCTCTCCCTGTTCCCCCACCGCGGAGGCGGGGGCCGGCTCCACCCCAGCAGGTCCAATGCACCCGTGGTATCCTCTTGTTTTCCCATTCCATGTCTGTGTCTTCTCCCCTTCAGGTGAGTGACGTCCATACCACCGGTGCAGAGGGAGAGCCTGGGCCGGTATGCTGACGCTGTGGGGAATCGTCCCATGCCATGTGGCCTGTCTCTCATGCCATCAGACTGTAGAACTCCTCTCTGGGGGGGAGGAGGGGTAACAGGAGGACAGAGGACGGGAAGGAGCAGTAGCCTAGCCTAACAATAAGCAATACTGGACAATGTGCAATATAATGTGCAATATAAAGCGCAATATCTCTCCTGCTGCCCCCCTTTTCCCTTTTTTTCCCCTCCTCTCTTTCCCCCTTCCTCTCTTCCCCATATCTTATTCTTTTTATATTTGTATATGTAAATACTTAATTTAATTTAATTTATCCAGAAGTTTTTCTCTATTTCTTTTCTCTGTTTATCTGTAATGATGCTGCTGGAATCTTAATTTCCCTGAGGGAACCCTCCCAAAGGGATCAATAAAGTTTTATCTAATCTAATCTAATCTAATCTAATCTAATCTAATCTAATCGGGACATCTTCAAAGTCAGTGCTCCGTGATGGAGTTGGGAGTGGTGGTCTGGATCCCTGATGTGCCAGAAACTGCCCTCGATTGGGCTGGAGCGTATCACATACCGATAAGTGTACAAGGGGATACATATCATGCCTTGGTGAATTCCGGCTGCAACCAGACCCCAATCCACCAAAGCCTGGTGCAAGGTGAGGTATTGGGGACAGCACAAGTGGTGAAGGTATTGTGTGTGCATGGGGATGTTCACAACTACCCTTTAGTGTCCACATTCTATTTTGGGGAGAAAAGCATAGAGTAAAGGCAATGGTTAATCCTTGTCTCACCCACTCGCTGATTTTGGGGACTGATTTGCCTGGGTTTAAAGAACAAATGGAACACATGATAAGCGGTGGGTCCTGCATTAATACGCCACTGGAAGGTCCCAGTCTGGCATTGGCTGGAGAAGCTGTCACAGAGCTGTCTACGTCAGCTCCACGTCAAGGCGACATGAGAAGTGAGGAGCAGCCTTCCCCTCCTCCTTCTCTCAGGGATTCCCTTGAGGAATTCTTGTTAGAGCAGATGCGAGACGAAACTCTGTGTCATGCATTTGACCAAGTGAGAGTAATCAATGGTCAAATTCTCCAGCGCGACACCAGCCTTCCCCTATTTTGCTATTATTAAGGATAGGTTGTATCAAGTGATGCAGAACACTCAAACTGGTGAACAAATAACTCCGTTATTAATCCCAAAGAGATGTAGGGAACTCGTATTCCATGCAGCTCACTTTAATCCCATGGCCGGACACTTAGGGCAGGATAAAACACTAGCCCGAATAATGGCCCGGTTCTATTGGCCAGGGATTCCATCGGTGGTGTGCGGCATGCCACGAATGCCAATTAGCAAATCCTGCAGCCACTCCAAATGCGCCTTTGTGCCCTTTCCCTCTAATTGAGACCCCTTTTGAGAGAATTGGGATGTATCTCGTTGGGCCATTAGACTGGTCAGCATGGGAATATCGTGTAATTTTAGTCCTGGTAGACTATGCAATGCGATATCCGGAAGCGGCGCCTCTCTGCAGTATCTCTGTACACAGTATTGTGGAAGCACTCTTCCATATTGTCTCCTGGGTCAGGATTCCGAAAGAAATCCTGACAGACCAAGGCACTGTGTTTATGTCATGCACACTGCATGAACTGTATGGGTTATTGGGAATTCAGCCTATCCGCACCAGTGTCTATCACCCACAAATGGATGGTTTAGTAGAATGGTTTAATCAGACACTCAAGAACTTAATTCAGAAATTTGTAAATGAGGATGCATGTAATTGGGATAAATGGCTCAAGCCCCTGTTATTTGCAATTTGAGAGGTCCCGTAAGCCCCCACAGGGTTTTCACCGTTTGAATTATTATATGGGCGTAAGCTGCGCGGCATTTTGGATGTGTTGTGTGAAAATTGGGAGGAGGGACCTTCGCCTAGCAAGAATGAAATTCAATACATTCTTGACCTGCGCGCAAAACTCATTCACTTAACCCAGGAGAATTTGCGGCAGGCACAAGAACGTCAAGTCCAACTGTATGACAGGGGCACGTGCCTTAGAGAATTCACACCAGGAGACAAAGTGCTCATATTATTGTTCATGTTGAACTCCAAATTAATCACCAAGTGGCAAGGGCCCTTCAAGGTCATATGGCAAGTCGGGGACATCAACTATGCGGTGAGGCATATGGACAGGGGTGGGGCATTGCAAATTTACCTCCTCAACCTGTTAATGTTGGAATAAGGAGGTCCCTGTGGCGTTGGTGTCGGTAGTCCCAGAGAAGGTGGAGCTGGGGCCGGAGGTACCAAAAAAAAAAATTATTAACTTCTCAAGCCACTCTGGTCCCCTGTGGAGACCACCTTTCACTGGCCCAACTCATGGAGGTGGCCAAGTTGCAGAGGGAGTTCTCTGACATGTTCTCACCCCTGCCCAGCTGCACCCACCTCATAGAACACCACATTGAGACGCCCCTGGGGGTGGTGGTGCGGAGCCACCCTTACCGCTTGCCCAAACACAAAAAACAGGTGGTCCGGGATGAACTCAAGGCCATGCTCGAAATGGGCATAATTGAGGAGTCCCATAGTGACTGGAGCAGCCCAGTGGTCCTTGTTCCCAAATCTGATGTGTCGGTCCGATTCTGTGTGGAATATAGAAAGGTCAACGCGGTGTCTAAATTTGATGCATACCCAATGCCTCGCATTGATGTGTTGCTCGATTGGTTAGGTGCTGCTTGCTTTTATTCGACACTGGATCTAATGAAAGGATATTGGTAGATCCCCTTGACTCCTCTATCCCGAGAAAAAAAATGGCCTTTTCCACACCGTTTGGGTTACACCAATTCGTCACACTTCCTTTTGGATTATTTGGGGCTCCTGCGACGTTCCAGCGGCTCATGGACAGGATTCTCCACCCTCACGCTGCTTACGCGGCAGCATACCTCAATGACATCATTATCTATAGTCATGATTGGCCGCGGCACCTTGAACACCTTAGGGCCGTCTTAAAGTCACCGAGACATGTGGGTCTCACCGCTTACCCGAAAAAGTGTGCAATTGGGTGGGTGGAAGTATGGTATCTGGGTTTCCACTTGGGTCATGGGCAGGTGTGTCCCCAAATTAACAAGATTGCAGGGATTGTGGCTTGCCCGAGGCCCAAGACCAAAAAGGGGGTGAGACAGTTCCTGGGGCTGGCTGGCTACTATCTTAGGTTCATACCTAATTATTTGGAAATCACCAGCTCGCTGACTGATCTCACTAAAAAGGGAGCACCAGATCTGGTCCAGTGGACGGAGCAATGCCAACAGGCTTTCTCTAAAGTAAAAGCTGCACTTGTGGGGGTCCACTTTTACACTCCTCTGACATTTCTCTCCTTTTTATTTTACAGACGGACGCATCGGACAGGGGGCTAGGGGCCGTTCTGTCCCAGAAGGTGGAGGGCGAGGAACTTACTGTACATCAGCCGCAAGCTTTTGATGCATGAAACCAAATACAGCACCATCGAGAACACGCACACAGCACCATCGAGAAGGAGTGTCTAGCCATCAAGTGGGCAGTCCTCGCCCTCCAATACTACCTACTGTGATGCCCTTCCACCCTCTGTTTGGACCAAGCGCCCCACCAGTGGCTCTACCGCATGAAGGATGCCAACGTGTGGATCACCCATTGGTATCTCACCCTCCAGCCGTTCAAATTCGAGGTGGTGCACAGACCGGGGGTGAAGACGGTGGTAGCGGACTTCCTATCCCGTCGCGGGGGGTCCGCTGCAGGCTGGATAGCTCCCTGGCCTGAGTTGGGTGGTGGGGGTATGTGGCAGTGGGGGTGTGGCCGAGCATCAATTTGTGAATGGAGGGCGGGGTCAGGGAAGGTAACTGGCCAAGTCATTAAACCTGGTGGCAATTAATGTGTGTGTTTGTGTGGGTATGTTTTTCTCTTGCAGTGATGGAGCATAAGAGGAGTTGAGAGCAGAGGAGGGTTGGTTGGGACCAGAACACGACAGTGTACACTTGTGTGTGTGTGTGTTCATGTCCTGGTTGAGCAAGTAAGCTGAAAAGCTATAACAATAAACAATTGCTGAACACTTGCCCCCGCCTGCCGTACTTCTGTACTCCACCCACATCAGGGAATTATCACATCATGCTTCATTGTAGGAATGGTGTTCTCAGTGTGTTGGGTTTGTGCCACACATGGCATTTCTCATGATGGCCAAAAAGATACATTTTAGTCCCATTTGACCAGAGAATCATCTTCCAAGTGTTTGGGGAGTCTGCCACATGCTGTTGGGCAAACTCCAAGCATGTTTTCTCAAGCAATAACTTTTTTCTGGCCACTCTTCCATAAAGGTCCGCTCTGTGGAGTGTACGGCTTAAAGTGATCCTATGGACAGATACTCCCATCTCCACTGTGGATCTTTGCAGCTCCTTCAGTGTTATCTTTGGTGTCTTTATTGCATCTCTGATTAACACCCTCCTTGCCTGGTCTGTGAGTTTTGGTGGGTGGCCTTCCCTTCTCAGGTTTGTAGTGGTGCCATATTCTTCCCATTTTGCTATAATGGATTTAATGGTGTTCCGTGGGATATTCAAAGCTTGGGATATTTTTTATAACCCACCCCTGATCTATACTTCACAACTTTTTCTCTGACCTGTTTGGAGTACTCCTTGGTTTTCATGTTGCTTGCTTAGTAGTGTTGCAGTGTCAGGATCCTTCCAGAACAGGTTGATTTACACAGACATCATGTGACAGATCATATGACACTTTGATTGCACACAGTTGGATCTTAATCAACTAATTATGTGACTTATGAAGTCAATTGGTTGGACCAGCTCTTATTGAGGGGTTTCATATGAAGGGGGTGAATACCTATGCACATTCCACATTTCTGTTTTTTTCATCTTAATTATTGTTTGTGTCACAATAAAACAACAATTTGCACCTTTAAAGTGGTAGGCATGTTGTGTAAATCAAATGGTAATAACCCCCCAAAAATCAATATTAATTCCATCTTGTCATGCAACAAAACAGGACAAACATCAAGGGGGATGAATATTGTAAGCAAGACACTGTAAGCTCTTGAGAAGCGTCTGAGTGTCTCATATCATATTTATCACCTTGGCCCTTGAGCTTGCACTGCGCCAGACCTGGATCCCAATTTAGTCTAAACGCTGAGCCAGCCATGTCTGAAAAGTGAAAAACAACAACAAAAAAAACCCTACAACTGCTGAAAAAAGTTGGTGAAAGCTGTACCTCTAAGGAGTCTCGTGTCATCCTGGAAATGATCATTGGTGAAACCTAAACATAAATAATTATAGTATTCAAAGTGTGATCAAAAGACTCAGCAGTAACTTATCACAGCAAGAGTGTAGGGACTTCCACAGAAGAGAAACTGGCACCAGCTTTTTGATTTGGCATTTCCAATAAATACATAAATAAATAAACAAATAAATAAACAAACCCACCAGTTTTTCTGAGTTTAATATGGGACTTATTGGCACTGCAGGGCTAACAAAGCATATAGAAGTTACTTTTTGTGCTTGTTTGAAAAGTTTTACAAGAATTACACAATTAAGCCACCTCAAGACAGAGCACTGAGACTTATTTTACATTTTTACATACACACAGATCAAACCAAGAGATGGAAATGAAGATGTAAACAAAGGCCAAACAAAGGCCTTTGTTGACTAAAAAGATTTTCAGTGGCAGTGTGTAATAATCTTTGATATGTGCATGCTCATGTATTTACATAAAATGTAGCATAGCATAATGTGTTGTGAATTACATTTTATGATGCTCCTAAAATAAGTATAAAATGATCATTAAAACAATAACTACAGTGCTCAGCGTAAATGAGTACACTCCCTTTGAAAAGTAACATTTTAAACAATATCTCAATGAACACAAACAATTAACAAAATGTTGACAAGACAAAGTTTAATATAACATCTGTTTAACTTATAATGTGAAAGTAAGGTTAATAATATAACTTAGATTACACATTTTTTCAGTTTTACTCAAATTAGGGTGGTGCAAAAATGAGTAACCCCACAAAAAAAACTACTACATCTAGTACTTTGTATGGCCTCCATGATTTTTAATGACAGCACCAAGTCTTCTAGGCATGAGAATGAACAAGTTGGCGACATTTTGCAACATCAATCTTTTTCCATTCTTCAACAATGACCTCTTTTAGTGACTGGATGCTGGATGGAGAGTGATGCTCAACTTGTCTCTTCAGAATTCCCCATAGGTGTTCGATTGGGTTCAGATCAGGAGACATACTTGGCCACTGAATCACTTTCACCCTGTTCTTCTTCAGAAATCCAACAGTGGCCTTAGATGTGTGTTTAGTCATGTTGGAAAAATGCACAACAACCAATGGCATGGAGTGATGGTAGCATCTTCTCTTTGAGTATAGAGCAATACATCTGTGAATTCATGATGCCATCAATGAAATGCAGCTCCCCGACACCAGCAGCATTCATGCAGCCCCACATAAGGGCACTGCCACCACCATGTTTCACTGTAGGCACCATGCATTTTTCTTTGTATTCCTCACCTTTGCGACGCCATACAGTTTTGAAGCCATCAGTTCCAAAAACATTTATCTTGGTCTCATCACAGAGTATAGAGTCCCAGTAGTCTTCATCTTTGTCAGCATGGGCCCTGGCAAACTCTAGGCAGGGTTTTTTGTGCCTGGGCTTTAGAAGAGGCTTCTTTCATGGATGGCATCCATGCATGCCATTCCTCTTCAGTGTACGCCGTATTGTGTCACAGGAAATAGTCACCCCAGTTTGGCTTTCTATTTCTTTAGATAACTGCAGTGAACTTGCATGCCAATTTTCTTCAACCCTTCTCATCAGAAGACGCTCCTGTTGAGGTGTTAACTTTCATGGATGACTTGGACGTCTCTGTGAGATGGTTGCAGTTCCATCTTTCTTAAATTTTTGTACCACTTTTGCTACAGTATTCTGACTGATAAGTAAAGCTTTGCTGATCTTCTTGTAGCCTTCACCTTTGTGGTGTAAAGAAATTATTTTCTTTGGGGAATTCTGAGGAGACAAGTTGAGCATCACTCTCCATCCAGCATCCAGTCACTAAAAGAGGTCATTGTTAAAGAATGGAAAAAGATTGATGTTGCAAAATGTCGCCAACTTGTTCATTCCATGCCTAGAAGACTTGGTGCTGTCATTAAAAATCATGGAGGCCATACAAAGTACTACATGTAGTAGTTTTTGTTGTGGGGTGCACTCATTTTTGCACCACCCTAATCTGAGTAAAACTGAAAAAATGTGTAATCTAAGTTATATTATTAACCTTACTTTCACATTATAAGTTAAACAGATGTTATATTAAACTTTGTCTTGTCAACATTTTGGAAATTGTTTGTGTTCACTGAGATATTGTTTAAAATGTTACTTTTCAAAGGGGGTGTACTCATTTATGCTGAGCACTATATATATTGTGGAAATTAAATTTCCTTCACAACCATTTTCATCCATCTTCAACAAGGGTGCCAATAATTCTGCTACTAACTCTAAGTATCTCTTGCACCTCATTCTGGGTCTTTACCCCAATTAAATCCATGCTTATCAACTATTATTGAGTTATTAACAAGAAATGAATATGATGATGAACAAGTCCAAAGCCTGAGACTTCAAAACTCCAAATACTTTATAACTGCAAAAATGAATTGTAAATTAAATCAAGGTGTCAGATTGGGCTTTATTAACCCTGTGTGTTCTTCAATCTCTCTCACACACACACACACACACACACACACACACACACACACACACACAGTGATGATGAAAGGTGACGCAAAGTGGTCAAAAATGAAAGAAACAAAGATGATGAAAACAGCTCTAATAACCTGTAACTTATGTCAACCAAACAGCAATGGGGTATGAGGTTTTCCCCCACATACAGACCCTGACAGACATGGATGCACAGAAGCATGTTAACGTCATTTGCCAACTAGAAGTAATGAAAGCAGGTAATGCCATGGAAGAGTGGCAAAATTCTAATGAGGTCCTCCAGCAATGAAGTTCCTTTATAGAATGTACTCTGGATTTGAAATTAAAATGAAGTTTGAGACAATGACTGACGCTGGTGTGATGGCACAACATACATGACTCATGGAATAAAATAAGTTTAAATGAGAGACACATTTATGAGAGGACTAGAGACACTATCATAGACATACAACCACATACAATACAAATAATCAATCAGATACATGCACATGTGAAGACATATTAGTTTAGATTAGATAAAACTTTATTGATCCCTTTGGGACGGTTCCCTCAGGGAAATTAAGATAAGAGCTACTGGAGAGGCAGCCGTCTCACACAGCGCCCATAGGGTTAGTGTCCACATACTTACGATATAGAATACACTATATGGCCAAAAGTTTGTGGACATCCCATTCCATGTGTAGTCCTTCTTTACTATTTATTCTATAATATTTATTCTATAATAACCTCCACTCTTCTAGATTTTGGAGTGGATATTTGTGATCATTCAGCCATACGAGCATTTGTGAGATCAGGTATTGATGTTGAGTGAGGTCTGGGGTGCAGTCAACATTCCAATTCATCCCAAACATGTTCAGTGGGATTGAGTTCAGTCAGGGCTCTATGCAGGACACTCAAGTTCTTCCACTCCAACCTTAACACACTATGTCTTCATGGAGTTTGCTTTGTGCACAGGAGCATTGTCATGCTGGGACATGTTTAAGCCATGGGTTATAGTAAAGGGAAACTAATTCTACAGCATAAAGACATTCTGGACAATTGTGTGCTTCGAACTTTGCGGCAACACATTGGTAAAGAACCACATTTGTTTTACAAACTTTTAGCTAAATAGTGAATTTCAACCTCAAGCAAAGTTCTAGTATTTTCGAGTTTGCTTAGTGAAAAATAACTTTGATAAACAACTGTCAACTTTCAGCAGTCTCTGTCTCATCACCTGTGTTAAATGCCTCACATAAGCCTCATCGTCATCTCTGCACTTGACTGATCTCTCTTTACGATAACATCAACAAGGAATCACTGATTCATACAGTCACTTCTGTTCAGCTGAATTTCTTGTTACGTATTAACATCTTTTTATTAGGTTAATTAAACATTTTAAAAGGTTGTCTGTACAAAGTGTGCCCATGCTCTTCTCTGCTTAGATGATGACATAAAAGCATAGAAGAGTCATGGACTTTTGGACAACTGTTATCTGATCATAAACAGCACTGATGATGCGCGTCTCATGTAGCTATCTAACAACTAATCACATTCACCTAGCTAACAAGGTATGAGACATCTTGAAAATGAAAAAGGAGGGGAAAAAAACACTTTTTTCCAGAATTTAGGCACAGAGATATCCGATGGGTATTTCCAAACAGCTGAACATACATACACACGGACGCTGTGAGAAATGTACATGGAATTTCATGGTTGTAGAGCTGAACTTACTTCCAGTAGGAATCAAATCCCTGTCTGGGATGAAGAGTTTATACCCATAATGTTTTTCCAGAACATCAGGAAGAATCTCCAGGGCAAAACGTTCCTCTTCTCTAGTCTCTTGGCTCCACTGTTCCGGCTCCACTTTAGTGTAGGACAAATATGCATCATAGTCCTTGTTTTCTGCAAAACATACAAAAACATGGTTTTAATCAGTGCACTGTCTAAAATACAGTATACAGTCAGTACTATTGGCTTATTTTCTCTAAACACTTAACATTACATTAATACACTTTTCATAATAACACATCATATGTGGTATAAGTTACATAAATAGCCTGTGTTAGATTTATGACTAAATTGTGTGCAGGCTGTTAGCAGTACTGGAAAATAGCAAAGTAATCAAAGAGGTTGGCAGAACTTTTTTTTTTTTGGATTAGCAAGTCATATTAGATTTTCACAGCTCAGGGCACCTCCTCTGGGCTGATTTACCACAACAAAGTAATCAACAAATCTGGGAGTGAGCAGCTCTCACTCACAAAAGGAGGCTAATGCTCATCGAGCGAGAACAGCATGGGCCATCGATCTTGGACCTTTTCCAAATGACCATTCACTTACTGCCAAGGTAACCTGTGGATATGTGTGGTTTGTGAGCTAACTCATGGTGGCAAGGCTGTTTGAACACACTCATCTAAAATTAGCCCCCAGCAGAGACGTGACGAGGATTTATCGACTTTGACACACTCTCTGTCTGAGGCAGGATGTTACTTACTGTAGATGTTTTGCAAAAGTGGAAAAGCAGCTTTCCTCCTCCTCTTAGACCTTTTTATTTAGCTATGAATAAACAGAAGCGCATGGGGAGAATAAAATTCTGTATAATTTGTTATTTTTACATCTATGACACTGGCTGTAATCACTAATGAACTGTGGCTGCTGTTTTTTTTTTTTTTAGAGTCCCTTTCACGTACAACTCCATTATTGTACTATTGTAAACAATACAGGATAGATAAATTTTCATTCCCACTCAGTCTTCCATAATGGAAAAGTAACAGATATTGTGTATTCCCATTTGACTATATTGAATGAAATTCTACGGAGCATCAACCTCCACGAGACATGAAAAGCATACAAGACCAGATATGACATATAATTGATGAGGTGGCAAGTCCATCGTTTTTGAAAAGCCCAAGCTGAGACATTAGCTAATTATCAACATGGCACAGTCGAGCCATGTCACATCTCT